>NW_024582428.1:925036-938262 GCF_018398535.1 Haplochromis burtoni | reverse complement strand
CAGATTAGACTACTGCAATTCATTGTATTATGGTCTAGATCAGGCCCCATCCATCGATCTTCAGATGGTTCAAAATGCAGCTGCTCGCCTGCTAACTGGTAACCACGGTGAGAGCATATAACCCCAGTTTTAGCTTCTTTACACTGGCTTCCTGTCTCCTACAGGATCCAATTTAAACTTCTACTTTTTGTTTTTAAGTCACTTAATGCCCGAGCCCCTCCTTACCTGTCTGAGCTCCTCTCTGCCTATGCTCCAGGAAAAACCACGAGGTCTAGCTCAAAACTAATGCTGTCCATCCCACGGACTAACCTCAAATCCCGTGGTGATAGATCCTTCTCTGTGGCAGGTCCCAGACTTTGGAATAGTCTCCCCTTAAATATTAGATCTGCACAAACACTTGAGCAATTTAAATCTTTACTAAAGACACATTTCTATGCCCTGGCTTTTAACACACTATGACCCAAGCATTTTGGTCTTATTTGAATTAGTTTAGTTATTGTTTTAATTCTTTTACTGTCCTATTATTGTTTTTTTACTGTTATTATTGTATTACATTGTTGCTTTTTAATACCATTTTTATATTGTTAAGCACTTTGTGCAGCATCGGCTGTTTGAAATGTGCTATATAAATAAATTTGACCTTGACCTTGACCTTGACTGGAATGCTACAAGACCATCGAAAGTAAGATGTGCCGGGAGGCGGTACATGTATTCCGTTACTCCCCAACACTGTGTACAGATTAAGGTCTCAAACACAGGGCTGGAGGCAGTAGAGTAGAGAAAGAGTACCTGGCCATCAAGTAGGTCTTTGACTCTCTTTGTATTTACCTCCTGGGGTGCTCTTCCACCCTCTTCAGATCATGCCCCTAAGTTGGGTGGATGGGGTAATGTGGCGGGTAGTGGTTTGTAGCTCAGCTGTATGGGAGGTTTGGAGCAGTGGGTTCAGGGTGTGGTGTCAGGGTAGGGTGACTCATACAGCTGACCTTAATCATCTGATCATGTCTCCCAAAAAAAATTCTGTTGTTTTTTTTTTTTTTTTTTGAGAAATCCATGGATAGAATTTGTTGTTAAAAGGATGAGACAGTTTTATATTGCAAAAGATATAACAATAGGTGATGAAAATTTGCAGGAATGACATCTGTCCACTTGATCAGTGAGGACACCTAAAGAAGGAGTAACGTTTTCATAGGTGGATCAGACTTGTTTTCAAAATAAATTTTGCAGCAGCAGAATTCACGTGCAAACACATAAAACACTGACTGCACCAGTCACTAAATGTGACTCTTGCTAACTAAACAAGACCAGCTGCACATTAAGGAGAACAAACAAGATTTTCATGCATTCAGATTATCTGCACACCCACAAAGCCAACAAAGGATCAGCTGTTGTCTGTACTCTTCTAAACTGTGCAGTAAATACACTTCACCCTACAGTAGCAGAAGTCCAAGAATGTATTACATGGTGCTCAGCACTCGAGGCATGCACATAACTGTTTCTCTGTGTCCATATCAAACATGGGCAGCTGGCCAGACAACGTGCAAATAGCTATAAATGTGCCACTGAGACAGACTTTATCTCATGTGATATGGAGCAGGAGGAGTTGAGACTGTTTAAACAAACTGGAGTACAAAATTATAGGTTAGCTAAATTCTTGCCCCCTGAAGCTAAAAATGACATTAACTGTCAAAGAAACCTGCAGGTGTTTGCATCAGATTGTTATGTAACCCTTCAGTCAGTTAGAGCAAAGGAGAAAATATGCTCTCTAATTTTGTACAGTGGCAATTAGTCTATTTTCTCTTAGGAGAGGATATAATATCTGCTGTCAAGGCCAAAATAAATGTCACCAATAAACAGTCTAAGGAGGGTAGATGCACTATATTGCCGAAAATATTTGGTACTTGCTTTCACATGAATACCTGAGTGAACTTGAGTGGCAACCCCTTCTTAGCCCATAGGGTTTAATATGAATTCGACCCACCCCTTGCAGCTATAACAGCCTCAACTTTTCTGAGAAGGCTTTCCAAAAGGTTTAGCATGAGAAGGCCTGGCTCGGAGTCTCCACTCCAATTCATCCCAAAGGCGTTCCATTGGGTTGAGGTCAGGACTCAGTGCAGGGCAATCAAGTTCTTCCACATTAAACTTGCTCATCCATGTCTTTTATGGAACTTGCTTTGTGCACTGGTACGAAGTCATGTTGGAACAGGAAGGGTCCAACCCCCAACTGTTCTCACAAAGCTGGGAGCATGAAACTGTCAGAAATGTCTTGGTTTGCTGAAGCATTAAGAGTTCCTTTCACTGTAACTACGGGGCTGAGCCCAACTCCTGACAAAGAACCCTAAACCATAATCCCCCCTCCACTAAACTTTAAAGTTGGCACAGTGCAGTCAGGCAAGTCCTGTTCTCCTGGCAACCACCAAACCCAGACTCGTCCATCAGAATCCCAGACGGGGAAGTGTGAGAAGGGCTGTCAGTGGTTCCTGAAAGTTTTCTGGATAGGTACAAAAAAATTGTTGCACCAGAAACCTCCCAGTGCTTGCTTGCAGATTGCCATGGCTGCCTTCAAACTTGAAAACACGCTAGCAAACTGGAAATGGAGAAGGTTCTCCTTTAAAGTAAAAGGTTTTTCACATGTTTCAAGATGTGCAACTTCTACTTGAACCTTGAACCTTTTCAATTTCACAGTTTCACTACATCTCAAAGAGTAGTTGGAGAGTGTTTGTAGACAAGTCCGTCACTTTCAATCAAACTAGGACTGCAAAAATATGCTAGGGGTTGCCAGGTGTGTCACTCAATGGTCTGGTCTTTAGGACTTTAGCAATCATTTACCTTGTAAGTGTCATCAACCTCCAGTAACTACTCAACATATCACATGTCTGTGAAACCTCAATAATTAAGTCTAATATAGTCTAATATTAGCAATGATTGTCTAAAATGGTCATTAATGGAAAGGTAGTGTGATGTTGTTTTCTATAAATGTAAATGATTTTGTCTCCTGCGAACAGTATAAATTCTAATATGGAGCATAATTTGATGAGAAGTGAACTCCATTAACTGACCACAATCTACAAATGAACATCATGCTTTATTCTGCATCACCTGAAAGTAGCAAAATGAAAAAAGCAATCATCAGGAAAGTGTTTACGTTGGACACAGAGCAAAAGAGTCAAGAGCCAACATCTTATAGACTTCTATGAAACATTTTTCAACCAGAGGAGTTGCCCCCTTCTGGCCATTAAAATGAATGCAAGTTTAAGGTGCTTCACTTTTTAAACGCAAAAGGTAAAAGCTAAAACACTTAGGATGAAGCTTTAAAAACAGGACTTTGCAAATTTATTGTGGACGTCAGGTCGGCTACATCTATATTTTATATATTTTATATAGCTGTGGTGTTGCTATTTTTTTTTAAAACTTGGCACACGCGTAACCCTTTTCTGTGCAATACAATACCACTGTACTATTTTCTGTGTCTTTTACGTTTGTGTGAGCTGGGAACTCAACATAATAAGTAAGACCATCTGAACTCATCATTTTTCATGGGCAAAATGCACAAACCCCAAAATATTAACTGGATAGTCAGTGATCATTTTCAGTCTTAAATATATTTTGTTGATGCTTGTTAAAGTACTTCTATTGTACTAAATTCCACTTTGAACCAAAATAATTTTATAATAGCCGAACAGGATCTTTAAATCTTTGTTATTGTATTCACTAGATAGTTATTGCTTAATGTGTACCAGTTTCTGTAAGCAGTATCAGCACACAACAGCACACTGCATCCACAGAAGATGAGCGAGAAGAGAGAAACAAATAAGCTCAGTTGTATTGCAGAGATCCTCAGTCGATGTAAGGGGTTGCCAAGTGTGTTTTATTGGCAGGCTCATCCATCAAAAGGCCAACACAAGCTGAATCTAAGGTCAAAGGGATGCTTCTTGGAAGGAGATAGACAGTTTTTAATGATTTAAATAATTTTGTTAAAGGTCAGCGACCGACAGATTCATGGATCTGTTTTTCTTCTGTCATTTCAAGATCATTTTTACAGGACAAGGATGGTGGAGTATTGTTATTAATGCTAAAATGTCCTTTAAAGGCAATAAAGAGCTGTGAGGAGTGACGTTTTGTGTGTTTAAAAGGGGGAGAAAACCCTGTAAGCTGACTTCTGTTGTTCTATTTTTAAGTCTCCACTGGCTGGTAGATGCCTACACTCCTCTTACATTCATGAGCCAATAATATATTTGATATAATGGATGGTGCCAAATTGGAGAGAAAAATGTGTCAAAGCCAAAATAGGTAAATAAATAAATAAAAACAGCATGCGGTAGAAGGCTGTTGTTAATTTCATTCCTTAATTATCCAGGCTTAATTAGCCTGGAGTGGGAGCATATGGCATTTATTTTAAGAGCTTCTGACCAAGTAATGCACCGCTCTTCATGGTGGAAAACCCTTCTTATGTAACAAGAATGTAAAGCATGCATTGCGGTCGAAACAAACAGTGGAAACAGAGTTTAATTTGAACACTAATCCCACCATGATACACAGGACAATTATTTAGGATGACATCATGGGAATAAAGTTTATTTTTAAGTAATAAAATTTATGGAATGAAAACAAAAAAAAAAGAAATGTTTTGTGTATTTTATGTATTCAGGCATGTGCTTGTACTGTATGACGTGAACAAGGGATATAAATTTACTGCAGAAGGCTTCTAAATAAAATGGACTATACTTTCTAAGAGGTCTGAATAGGCTGAGGCTGACAGAACACAAACAGAAAAAAGCAGAGGGCTGTCCTCTTCAGAATATACAATACTCTGTAAAAGTCTTGATTTACCCTCATATTTTGCTTTTAGTCCAGTCTATTTTCAGAGGAATATATATTTTTTGGTAAGCCATAAAACTGACTGGAGAAATGATTCAAGTATAAATCTAACTTAAAGGATGAGCCAATGCTGAGTGTCCAAATAATACAACTTAGCAAAGAACCAATTTTGAATGACACGGGACCTGAGAGACGTCATCTGGGCCTTCAGCTGATCCATCTATCAGTAGCAACAGGTCTTATGGAGTAAATACAAGTTTGAATTTTTGGCTCAAATCATCATCATTATGTACAGAGGATGTCAGGAGAGTGGTACCACAGTGAGTGTCTGCAGTAATGTGTAAAAGACAGTGGAGGCTCTGTCATGTTTGGCAATTTTGTCAAAATTGATGAATTATGAATACAGAAAAGTGCCATCAGATTTTGATCCACCATGCAGTACCATTTGGAAAACTGATCTGATTGGTAACCGCATCATTTTTCAGATTGACAATGACCCCAAACACACTGCTAATGTAGTAAAAGCCTACCTGGATAGAAAAACACACAGTGCAATACTATCAGTCATCGATTGTGCTGGACCAAGGCCAGGAAGATCGTGAAGGACCTCAGCCATCCCAACAACAGACTGTTCTCTCTGTTGAGATCAGGAAAGCGATTCCGCTCCCTGAAGACCAACACAGAGAGACTGAGGAGGAGCTTCTTCCCGCAGGCGATACGGTCTCTCAATCACACCACCACACAGTACTGACCCACACATACGGTTCTTACACACACACTGGACTTTCTGGACTTTGTTTTTGCACAACACTGGTCACTATATTCTTCATTTCCGGTTAATACTTGTACAGCTGCTGTTATTGTGTATATATTTATTTATATTTAGATTTCTTCATACATTCTTATATAGTTCTATATTGTGTATTGTGTATTTTGTTGCACAGTTATTTTATTTTCAACTTTAATTTATATATTTTATCTTATTCTCCCAGTTAAATTTACCCTTCATTCTAATTTGTGTTGTACAGTTATTTCATTTTTAACCTTAATTTATATTTTATTCCTTCCTAGTTAAATTTACCCTTTTTAATTTTTCATATTTATTTCCTATCTTATTCATAGCCTTTCCTTTTTTGTTTTCTTTAGGTCACGAGCAGTTGTCCAAGCATTTCACTACATATCGTACTGTGTATGACTGTGTACGTGACAAATAAAATTTGAATTTGAATTTGAATTTGATTGGCCTCCCCAGAGCCCGGACCTCAACATTATTGAAGCAGTGTGGGATCATGTTGACAGAGAACAGAACAAAACATCCAAAGAAGAGCTTTGAATGTCCTTCAAGAAGCCTGGAGAAATATTCCTGAAGACTACTTAAAGACATGACAAGAAAGCTGTTCAGGCTGTGCTGAAGAATTAAGGTGGTCAAAGCAAATATTGACTTTCAAGCTCATTAGAAGTGTACAAACTCTGTTTTTGCCTTATATGCTGTATTTCTGACAGATTGCTGTGGTGGCTCAAAACTTTTTCTTTTTTTTTTTGCAGCATTGTAATTAACAAAGCCATTCAGATAGAGCAGTACTGCTGAATGAAACTCAGTATGTTGGATGAAACTCAACCTTTAGTTAACCAGACAATGTCCTTGACTTCACGCACACTGAACCAGACTTCCTGCACACTTACTTATTACAAGTTAACGCTGTAGGTGAGACAACACATACCTACAACCGCTGCACAAATATTTCATGAAATTATTGTTCTTAAATGTTGCAAACATCTTTGTGGCTAAAACTTTGTGGGGGGGGGGTTTAAACTCTGAACAGAATCTTCTATTTAAGCTTTGGGTCTTAATCAAATTTGCTGTAATCTAGTCTTTAGCTCATAAAAATCCACCTCTCAGCAACATCTCTGAGCTTTATTGAACAGCTGTTCAAATAATGCAAAAGACCCACAAGGACACAATTCAGATGTGAAAAGTGTAGAGTTATAAAGTTATGGGGTTTCTCAGAGGCTGATTCAATTCATTCTGATGTGATTTTATCTTCTGAAAAGGCAGCTTCATTGTTTAATTACTTTCGCGTTATGGTTGAAGTAGCACAGTCACGCCCTTGTTAACCCGACAGTGGGACTGTCGCCTCAGAGCCGTCAAGTGGCCCAGTCAGGCAGAAGCTGGGACAGGGTGTACCAAAGCAGCACTGCCACACTGACAGTTACAGTGGACATTTGGCTTGTGTTTTGCTCGGGTTACTGTTGTGGATGAACTGATTCACTAACACCACCTGACCTAAAATCCCATCCCACGCCCCTACTGATGCTGAGCCACAAGACACGGTCCTTTCATTTCCATATTTATGCTTTTCATTTGAGAAAAGGGAAAAAACAAGAAAAGAAAACTTGCACATGTCAAGGAACACATTCAGCAATAACTCTTGTATAAATATCTGGCATAAAGCAAGAAAGCCAAACAGATAAAGTCAGGCATTCAGTGGTCACGGCTGCCCCCTGTTGTTTAACTTCAGTAACAAGAATGCTCCTTCCTTGTTAAACTAACACACTCATAATAACAACTGGTGTACATTTATCTCAATAACAGAACAATTAACCCACATTAATCTGACAATACAGTTCGATGACCACTGACTGCTTATGGTTGTGATGACTGTTGCTGACTCCTGAGCTCGGCTAGCTGTCTCCTCATGTGGTAGATATCATCAGACATTTGCCTAAGGGAAAGTAGGCACAACTTAGTAGCCTTTAGTATTTAGAAGCAGGACATCAATCGTCTCTGTTCTGGCATTTAGAGCTATTTGTAGCATGTCTACTGTCACATGTTTATAGTATTTCTACCTGTGGTTGGCTTGTGCCCTGCTCAGCTGGCAGCGTAGGCGCTTCATGATGGCTTCATAGCGCCTGTTCTGGATCTGAGGAAGGGGGAAAAGTGATGTTGTTGATGCTTTCTTTCAGACTGAAACATAACTCATGTCTTGATACAAATTCTATCTAGGTGATTTAGCTGTTTTATGAACAAATGTCAGCCTCATAAGATGTCCCTGGTGTCTGTTGGGTAAGTCTGCACACCTCTATGTCTTTCTTTATTTGGGCATGAATCTCAGACTCTTTTTGGAGCCGCTGTCTCTTCTCAGATATGGTCTTCATCTTCAGGGAGACCTCCTCTTTCAGAGCTTTAATCTCTCTCTGCACACATGAGCATATGATAGTTATGGATACTGAAGATCTCTGAAAAAGATCCCTATGATTAAAATGAAGAGACCACCTTTGCCATCTGCACTGTGTTTCCATTTGGATTGTTCAAATCTTCCTTCAGCTCCTCGTTTTGCTTTCTCAGCATCTGTACTAGTTCTTTCTTCTCCTTCAGCTCGTTATGGGCCTTTGTCTGGCTCACTGCATGCAAAACAGCTGCCCTGTGGCCTTCCATCTTACTTCGGTAAGCGTTGAACCCTGCAAGCGCCACTAGTGCAACCTCCTCCTCCTCACCTATCAGAATCTGGAGTTCTGTGTTTTCCTTGCTGATGGATACACAGCGATCATGAAGGAGTTTGGTCTGCTGCTCCAGCTGCTCCATCTCACTTTCCAGCACTAGGATTTCTCTCACTTTTGATCTCAGGTCCTTGTCTATGCCCTCGTTTTTCCTCTCAAGCTCTGACAGAGTTGCCTGGAAAATAAGGCAAACCAAAAAGTCCAATTAAGTCATAAAGAAAGCCACAAACTATGCAAATAAATGTTTACTTCACTTTCTAGACAATTTTCTCCCATTGTGTTTTTTAATTATATTTTGTGACTCTTTTTGATCATTTGACACCTCTTTGTGGTGGATTTGAGGCACATTTTGGTTAATTAGGTCTCTTTATGTAACATTTTATGACTTAGTTACTCTGATGGTTATATTTGCATCATTATACATATAGTATAGTTCTGGGACAAGACAATGGATTTTCCTGGCTCTTTGGGTGCACAGAACTGTGCTCAGTAGGCTGAGTGATGTGTCCATGGTAAAAAAAAAAATCTATCTAATATGCCATCATTTTGTATTATGATAGCCACTTTATAGGTTATACTATGTTATTACCATTGTACAAAGCAGGAATGGGCAATTAATTTTTCCGAAGGGCCACATAAGAAAGCGGGACTGTGGAGGAGCAGATCAAAAAGCTTGTAAAAAAAGCTAAAATAAAAAATTGCTCATTTGGCCCCTTCAGAAAAATAATTGCCCAACATGTTTTGCATTTAGTTAATCAGTGTTGTAGGGGAATAGGGTTAGAGATGAACCTGCAGGGTACTGAGTGTCCTCTGTTTCTCTTTCAGGGCCTCTTTCTGGGTATAGCCATGTTGACTCACATTCTCCACTGCCTTGGTTAACGAAAACCCAGGCGGTCCTGGAAATCATGAGAATCACTTTGTGAAAGTCTATAAAATAACTACCTGGCTGCCAATTTAGCCAAATTTTCATTTTCATTGGCAAAGTTTAAGCCAAGGGGTTATTTATTTCTTTAAAATGGACGCCACTGATCACGTAAAACAATAAAATATTAGGCCTTTAAAGGTAGCAAACACCAACTTCTTTACTTACTCTGAGCTAACATTAATTAGCTATGTAGCTTATGCTAGACTAACAAAGCTAACATCAGCTCTATTTATTTATTTGTTACAGTTTGTTATGTACAGTTGCTTAAACTGTTAAGCAGACATATATTTACTTTCCTGTATTGCCAAAAACAAACAAAACATCTTACCATCTTCACTGACCCCAAAGTTTGGCATATTGACTTGCTAGCTTATAATTTTCTGTACTGTTTATGTCTGATAGTTAGCAATGACAGCATGCCATTTTTATCCTTGGGTTTCAAGTAACCCTAGAAAAATGTGAAATCAACTAACTTAAAAAGATTAAATAAACAAAGCTAATATGGTGTTAAGTTAATATGTTCATTTACAATATAAACGAAAGTATTTATTTAGTTTACTTTTTATTAATTTATTTGCAAGGGAATCAATAAAAGTACAGTTAGAAAAATGAGCAGCGGGATGTAACCTAACCATTGATACAATACGACTACGATTCCCACAGTTCACTTTTTCTCCACGTCAAACTATATCCGGTCTCTCTTACAGCCAGCAGCAGTCTCGCATGTAAACACAAAAATAAAACTAGCGAGCATTATTTTACTTCACTTGTCACCGCCTAAATTTAGTCAAATGCTTGTCAGGCGTTGCTTCAGACTGTGCTCTTTGTGTACCCGTGTAGTTTACAGCAGCGGAGTAAGAAGAGGAGGATGGAGGACACTTGTGGGACACGCCAGTGTGAAACATGCTAACAGGACAGACGTGCCACACTGGGGCAGAGTAATGTTTAAACGCTTCTTTCACAGTGATCTGGGGGAGCTGTACAAGAACGAGTCAGTTCAGGTGTATCTCGAGCAGCTCATGGAGGAGCACAGAGACCTGAGCAAGAAGCTACAGCATGCATACCTCAGTGAGTCAGACAGAAAGGGGCTCACAAAGAAGCACACTGAGCTGCTGCCTCTGGCAAGTGTGTTTAGGAGCATTGAACAAGCTCAGAAAGACCTCGAAGAGGTCAGTTCACTTCTAAAAGGTGAGTAGGATTTTTTAAGCTTACTATATATACACATGTAATGGCTTTATAAACACACCTCTCAAACCACAGAAAACCATCAAACGTGTTTCTCAGGTGTCCAATCTCCAGAGGTCTTCTAACTATTTAAATACCACATGTATTTGCTGCTTTGTGTGAGCACAGTTTTACTTTGCATTCTTAAATACAATAAATAAAATTATTTTCCTTACTCATGGCAGGTTTAGCTGGCACCAAAGATGAAGATCTGACCCAGCTGCTAAAAGAGGAGGAAGCACAAATCTCCAGCAAGATTTTGGCTTTAAGAAGAGACGTAAGAACCCAAAAGACACAGCTAATTAATGCAGAAGTGTGTGACGGACCATTGTTTCTTCATGAGGTTTTCTTTTTACCGCAGCTAATCAAAGCTCTTATCCCCACTGATCCTCTTGACTCGAGTAATGTTCTGCTGGAGGTCGTATCAGGGCGGACAACAGGAGGTATGAAGGAAAGCAAAACTCTGAATTTGTTTTTATAAATTCAAAATACAATTCACAGTAAAATACTGCAAATAAGCGTTATTATGGAAAATAAGTGTCATACTTTCTCATGTGTGGTTTCAGGTGACATTTGTCAGCAGTTCACCAAAGAAATGTTTGACATGTACCAGGGTTTTGCATTTTACAAAAACTGGGACTTTGAGGTGTTGAACTACACACCTGCAGAGTATGGTAAGGTAATTTTTGTATTTCTGTATCATTCATAAATAGTTCCTGCTGTATCCCCCCCCCCGAGTGTCTTTGTTATTAGTTCCAACTCACTCATCATGGGATTGAATGACTATGTGTGGATTAGAGTAGAAATTTAAACTTGTGGTGATCAGTGGACATAAACCTCCTACCAAAACATTTACAGCTGCATGAACGGTGTCTCTCAGGTGGTCTGCACCATGCAGCAGCGAGAATAGCTGGAGAGAACGTGTACAGGCACCTGAAGCACGAAGGAGGAACCCACCGGGTTCAAAGGATCCCTGAGGTGGGGCTCTCCTCCAGGATGCAGCGAATCCACACAGGAACCGTGACTGTCATCATCCTGCCTCAGCCAGTTGAAGTACACTGCGTTTTTTTCTTTTTATGACTTCTCTTTGTTTTTTTTTGTTTTTTTTTTATATTTTTATTGAGAGACAAGTGTACAGTAGTTTACAATGACAACACAATCTGTTCCCATCACACATTTTTTAGTTTTTCTTACATGAACAGACACAATAACACACACACACAGGCACACCCACACACACGCTTAAGTAAACAAACAAAACAAAACCTAATAAGAAACCCAAAACAAACACAGAGCCCACTTTAACACACATGAGAGGTGCTTGGGTTGTCTTTTTGTGGCTTTGTGTGTCTTCGTAGATAAATCAGAAGCATTTCTTCAGGTTCAAATATTTGCCAATTTTTTTCCTGATACGACTTTTGGAGACCTCAGCACTAATTAACATTCCTGTGGCTCCACACATCAGGATGACATCAGCCAATGAGATTAAATTATTATTTTATTTCATATCTTAGCTACAGGGAGGATTTGAATGATATAAATCCCCATTGCCAGAAAAAGGATTGGAGCTTTCGCCTGACTTAAAGGTGTCAAACAGTCCGAGACGGCACTAATCCTGTAATCTGGCCAGTCAGCAGCACTGCAAAGGTCCTTACTACAGGATGTACTGCACAGGCAAACACAGTCTGATACAGAAACACCACCTAGCCACAAAGGCCACAGCTGCCACCAGAATAACCAGCAACACTACCACCCACCTCTTGTCTGTCCTCAGATCCCAACTTGTATTCCTTTGCTTCATCCAAGCAACCCTTTGTCCTCAGCTGAAATCAACAGGTGGCAGAAAATGGAGTGAAAATATTTTGAATGCATTTGTGGAAAAGTAATGCTTGTTTGAACTAAGGCTTTTCACAGTCCCGAAAGTAATCAGATAAAATCACGAGCAAGAAATAATCCTTCATTTCTGGGACCATGGAAAATCATTGAAAGTTCCAGATTAATAGTTTCAGTTCATTTGTAGATGTACATAACTGTATAGGAACACTGGTGGATCAAACAGTAACGCGTTGCACAGACTGAATTCAAAAAAGGAGATAAAGGCTTATGCTTGTGAAACAAAATCTCTGTCCGCATGTAAACCATAATTTCGTTGTACATGTACAATGACAATAAAAGGCTATTCTGTTCTAGAGTTTCTGAAAAACTTCACTCTGGAAGAAGCTCAGTTTTCAGTTATTTAAATATTTTGAATTGAAGTTGAGCAATACAAATAAAAACTGAGTTGACCTTTGCAAGAAAAGAAATTATTCATAAATACACTTTGCAGAGAATCATTTAGATAAACAGACACTATGATAAGACTTTTAACTGAGGCCTGGGTTATATCAGCATACTGATTGCAACCCAGCTTAAAAAAATGTCTTTTGTAAATTTAGACTCAAACCAAGTATAACGTAAAGTTGGCAGAAACAAAACACAAAAAGGCCCGTGAAAGTCAGTCAAAACGACAGTAATCCCTGCTTGCAGGTGCAAAGGCAGCTGTTTAAATACAGCTTGAGGTCACGGGCCAGTTAATATCGTGTGGAATGCCCAGGTGAAATAAATCAACAAATAACACTCACATGTCGAGCAATTACCTGCTGAGATACCTGCCGAGCCTGCAATTACAAGCCTTCATGACTGTTGGAGGGTGCACTGACATATTCTCAGGTTGTGACCTGTAACATGATTGACATCTATAAATGTGCTAGCTTTTTTTTTTTTT
>NW_024582428.1:897610-913993 GCF_018398535.1 Haplochromis burtoni | reverse complement strand
TTGTACTATATTTTATTCCCTAACCAGCCAGTTAGAGAATCAATGAGGAATCGAAGCGTTAAATGATATTGATAATTGGTATCGCTAAATTCTTATCAGTTCCCATCCTTAGTCTTTAGCATTTAATATTCTTTTGAAAATTATTTATTTTCATATTTCTTAAATAGACATTGCAGTGTGTTATTAGTGGATGCCAAGAAAATACTGTTAAACTGAAGAAACTTACTGTTAAATTAGCAGTAATCAATTCAATTGAGGTATTCAGATGCCTTAATTAAAAAAAAAAGTGACATATTTTTACGTTTTCAATGTCCAGATCTTTGACTTTTGTTTAATTAAAAATAATTTTTAAAAATTAACAATAAATATTTAGTTTTGCTAAACTGATGAAGTGACTCTGTTGTACTTTTAAGTTATGTCAGCTTCCCATGGGAGACATGATTGAAAGCAATGAGTACCAATTACTAAATATTTTTTAATTTATTTATTAATCATGTTAGTTTTATTGTAGCTGAAGGGTACATGTCAAAGGTAAGTGCCTCTGTTCACATAAAAATATTCACACTATTAAAAATTTGTTTTGTGTGTTTCTGTTTGCTAGCTGTACGTATGGGCCATGACTGGCCATGACCTCAGCAGGACCCGGCCTTCCCCTGCGCCGATGCCGGCATCACCTTCAGAAGAGGCGACATCCTGGAGATTGTGAACCAGACGGATGCCCTCTGATGGCAGGCAAAGAAACTGCCCACACGGCATGTGCCAGCCTCATCCCCTCTATCAACCTACTCATGCTCGTCCAATCTTGTACTGCATATAATAGGTGAGCCACAGGTTTTGGACCTCTATTATGAAAGTGAATCCCACACAACCAGTGAAGCCAGTTTAAGGGGCAGAGTATAGACTATAACTACTCTAACTCTGCTTTGGTTTATGGAACTGTTTCTCAAACACAGTACAGGGAGTGCAGAATTATTAGGCAATGAGTATTTTGTCCACATCATCCTCTTCATGCATGTTGTCTTACTCCAAGCTGTATAGGCTCGAAAGCCTACTACCAATTAAGCATATTAGGTGATGTGGATCTCTGTAATGAGAAGGGGTGTGGTCTAATGACATCAACACCCTATATCAGGTGTGCATAATTATTAGGCAATGTCCTTTCCTTTGGCAAAATGGGTCAAAAGAAGGACTTGACAGGCTCAGAAAAGTCAAAAATAGTGAGATATCTTGCAGAGGGATGCAGCAGTCTCAAAATTGCAAAGCTTCTGAAGCGTGATCATCGAACAATCAAGCGTTTCATTCAAAATAGTCAACAGGGTCACAAGAAGCGTGTGGAAAAACCAAGGCGCAAAATAACTGCCCATGAACTGAGAAAAGTCAAGCGTGCAGCTGCCAAGATGCCACTTGCCACCAGTTTGGCCATATTTCAGAGCTGCAACATCACTGGAGTGCCCAAAAGCACAAGGTGTGCAATACTCAGAGACATGGCCAAGGTAAGAAAGGCTGAAAGACGACCACCACTGAACAAGATAAACAAGCTGAAACGTCAAGACTGGGCCAAGAAATATCTCAAGACTGGTTTTTCTAAGGTTTTATGGACTGATGAAATGAGAGTGAGTCTTGATGGGCCAGATGGATGGGCCCGTGGCTGGATTGGTAAAGGGCAGAGAGCTCCAGTCCGACTCAGACGCCAGCAAGGTGGAGGTGGAGTACTGGTTTGGGCTGGTATCATCAAAGATGAGCTTGTGGGGCCTTTTTGGGTTGAGGATGGAGTCAAGCTCAACTCCCAGTCCTACTACCAGTTTCTGGAAGACACCTTCTTCAAGCAGTGGTACAGGAAGAAGTCTGCATCCTTCAAGAAAAACATGATTTTCATGCAGGACAATGCTCCATCACACGCGTCCAAGTACTCCACAGCGTGGCTGGCAAGAAAGGGTATAAAAGAAGAAAAACTAATGACATGGCCTCCTTGTTCACCTGATCTGAACCCCATTGAGAACCTGTGGTCCATCATCAAATGTGAGATTTACAAGGAGGGAAAACAGTACACCTCTCTGAACAGTGTGTGGGAGGCTGTGGTTGCTGCTGCACGCAATGTTGATGGTGAACAGATCAAAACACTGACAGAATCCATGGCTTTTGAGTGTCCTTGCAAAGAAAGGTGGCTATATTGGTCGCTGATTTGTTTTTGTTTTGTTTTTGAATGTCAGAAATGTATATTTGTGAATGTGGAGATGTTATATTGGTGTCACTGGTAAAAATAAATAATTGAAATGGGTATATATTTGTTTTTTGTTAAGTTGCCTAATAATTATGCACAGTAATAGTCACCTGCACACACAGATATCCCCCTAAAATAGCTAAAACTAAAAACAAACTAAAAACTACTTCCAAAAACATTCAGCTTTGATATTAATGAGTTTTTTGGGAACATGGTTGTTGTTCAATAATAAAATTATTCCTCAAAAATACAACTTGCCTAATAATTCTGCACTCCCTGTATTTTGCAGTATACAGACATCCGAGGATGATGTCATTGCTCAGTTTTTGGGCTTTTCCTCTGAGATGTTCTAACTTTGACACTTGAGATCTTCTGGTTTGGGAACTCTGACTTCTTTTGCTTGTTTTTCTAGAATTGAATCATTTAGCATCTCTTCTTAAGCCTGACAATATTGCTTGTATGTAAAACAGATCCGCAGCAGTGACAGTTAATTTCCATCTATTTTGTATTATTTGAACTATTTTATAGGTTTTATTGTGTTATTACCACTGTATAAAGCAGGAATGGGCAATTAAGTTTCCCTAGGGGCCACATGAGAAACTGGAACTGTTGTGGAGGGCACATAGATTCAGAATTATGAGTCACCTTTATTGTCATTGCACAGTATTGTAAAAACTACAGCAAAATGAAATTTTCTTGTGTGATCAGTTCCAGCATTTACACACAAAAGCTTAAATACTTACATTAAATTAAGTTGTTCTTGCCAAGAAGGATAGGTGGAGTCTGTTGAGTTCTGTGATGGTCCTGAGAAAAAACTGTTGAGCAACCTGGTGGTATGGACTTTGAGGACTTTCTAACGCCTGCTGAATGGAAGTACGAAGAAAAGGTTGTACGACGGGTGTGTTTTGTCCTGCAGAATATTTTTTGTTCGTAAGGGGCAGCAGGTCCTAAAAAGATCATCTAGGGAGGTCAGAGGCAGTCCAATAATTTATTTAATCTGTTCTTATTACTTGTTTGAGGGATTTCTTGATCAATAAGCCTATAAAGAGATATAATGAATATTTCTCATGTGGCCCCTTCAGAAAATTAATTGCCCACCTCTGGTATAAAGTGTTTTGCACTTAGTTACTGCAACATTTTTATGTTATGGTTAGAATTTTGTGTAATTAACATCAAATTTCTGTTAGGTTGTTGGTGTTGTAATGGCGTGGGGTGTATTTTATTGACCCCTTAGTAGCAACTGAGTCTCATTTAAACAACACAGCCTACCTGAGTGTTGTTGCTGACCATGTCCATCCCTTCATGACCACAGTGTACCATCTTCTGATAGCTGCTTCCAGTAGGATCCCACACCATGTCAAAAAACTAAGATCATTTCGCACTGGTTTCTTGAACATGACAATGAGTTCACTCTACTCAAACAGCCCCCACAGTCATCAGATCTCAATCCAATAGAGCACCTTTGGGATGTGGTGGAACAGGAGATTCTCATCATGTATGTGCAGCCGACAAATCTCTGAAGAATGTTTCCAACACCTTGTTGAAGCTTTGCAAAGAACTGATATTGCTCTTTAGGTAAAAAAAAAAGGGTCCAACTGGTATTAGCAAAGGGTACCTAATAAAATAACTGTATTGATATAGTTCGGTGTATTGTGGTGACCTTTCCTGAAGTAGGATGACACTCGGAAAGTTCATCCTCCACCAAGGTCAATGCCCAACTTTGCAATTTTAAATAAAGTCGTCTTGAACTGCGCCAGAAATAATGTTTTTTCTCCTCTCTTACCCTTCTCCACGTCTTCACTGGGTTTCAACAAAGTACTTTATCTCATTATCTCTTTCATAGAGATACTAACCTCAAGTGAAGAATGTGTGTGAGCTTTGAGATCCTAATATAGATTTATAAACTGAAAGTCAAAGTGTTGTTTATTGTTTGCGTCTTTCATGGTTCTTTGCCAATCAGGGTGCGGCAAAGCCACATATCAGCTTTATACACACACTCTGACCCATAAAAGCATGTCACACCCAGCATGTGTGCCATGACCAACAACCACTTGAGCTCCTATTTTGAGTAAATGTTTTCTGGCGTGAATAAAAAAGCCAAGCCTTTTTCTAAAGTTGTTTTTCCCCCACTAACTGGAAGGTCATTATTTATTGACATCACATATTTCTCATGTTAATAACTACAATCCATACTGCTTTATAAAAGTATAGCAATTATTCACTTCAGCTGACAAATATTAGACTGATGTTTCCAGTCGGATGCCTTACTTACTTAAACAAAAAAAAAAGATATTGAAGTAGAAAATGTTTCTTTGATTTGCTGAGAAAATTCTTCACGTTAATAAACGGGACGCCCAACATCATACCAACCTATCTAAATCACCAGCTATTGTACACAAAAACTGTACCCAGCGGTTAAAACTTAGAAAAACACATTTTAAAGAATTTGTAACTTCTCGAGCCAATTTCTCCTGAAACTGCTGCACATCAAAGATCCAATAGATGCAATAAAATGTCAAAATGGTTTTAGTAGAAGTTCTCTGAGTGTAAAAGTCTCATTCTGTGGCATCCTGACTTAGACGTTATTGTTTTTGTGGCTTTGTTGAGGGGGTCAGTCGTCTTTGTCTCTCTGTCGGAGGCTCCTCGATTTGCCATTTTGTGTCTTGTTCCTTCGGAACGATGCCGGACCGCCTTCTTCTCCGAGGGAAGTGATGATGCGTTCTTTGAACTTCGGCTTGGGCTCCGGGGGCAGCTCTGCTGGAGCGCTGGCAGTGCTTCCCTCCACTTCAGGCAGCTGCAAATCCACATTTTCACTGAAATGAGAATAAAAGAGACAAAGAAAAAGCTCTTTAGTAGCTGCCGGCACACATATGTAGGATCTCGCTGTGTAACAACTCAAAGATGTTGCACTTACTACGGATCCTCTTCTTGCAGGATCTGCTCCCAGACTCCGTATGGATTGGCAGCTTTTGGCCTCTTGGCTTTCATTTCCCTTTGTGTCGCCTGTTCTTCTGTTTTCTCCGGTTCAGCTGTTGTGTTTTGGACCTCCTCAACTTTTGTCACCTCTTTATCGTCATCTTTAGGAGTGTCGTCACTCACTTTACCTTCATCCTCTTTTTCTGATGGCTCCGTCTCTGCTTTCCTTTTCTGCAAACAAAAATCAGGAAACCTGAACTGTAACAAGAAGAAGGTGAAGTTCGTCTATACAGACTCTCGCCTTCTCTTTGAACTACTCACCCTGAAGCTGATCTTTGGCACTTTGGGCTGCTGGCTGGTTTTCTCAGGGGCTTCAGCCTCTTGAAATGACGGGGCCCCGTTGGAACTCTCCTCCTCTCCTGATAGAGGCTCTGGCTGAGGGGTCACGGGATCCTCTGGACCCTCTCCTTCTTGGTTGGATTCAGAGCTGGATCCAGGCACCTCATCAGGGGGGAAGTCAGCAGGCTTCTCCCAGCTGGACTCTGAAGGGTGAGGGAAAAATGGATGTAATCCCACAGATGACATGAAATAGAAGAAGCCATTCATTTAGAAAGAGAAACACTCCACCTCCGGTTTCTGTGTTGTAGTAATATGTGTAACCATCAGGACTGACAGCTTCCATCCAAGCAGAGCCTGAAGTACTCTAGGAGAAACAATATTAAGATATATGAGCAACAGAACACCCCATTTGTAATTAAATTATATATTTATTTATTTATTTATTTATTTATTTATTTATTATATAAAACAGATATTAACTCCAGTCTGTTGAGTCTGTTCAGAGGCTGAACTCGCTCCCTGGAGGCCCTCTGGTTTTTCCCACTTAGATTCTGTCATATATAAACAGACAAAGGCAATAATCAAATGAAATATATTTAAAAAAACTAAACAAACTATAAACAGACAGACTTTCACGACATTTTCCATTATTCCTCACCTCCTGTTATTGTGTTGTAGTAATACGTGTGTCCATCATCTGTTAGGCCTTCAACCCAAACCTGCTCTTCTGTTTGCTGTCTGACCTTACCGCTTGCCTTCGCTGCTTTCTTCTGTGGCTTCTTTGGCTGGGGTTTCACTTGAACTTGTGGCCGTGCTGTCGTTTGCTCCGGAGAGCTTAGACCTAAACACAAAGATGCTCCGCTGAAATAAATCCAAGGAATTATACGCACAGGTTAAAGAACATCCCCTGACAATTACCTTGCGCTTCTCTTTCCATCCTCTTCAGATCTTCCTGATAGGCCTTCAACGCAGCTTCCTCCATCGCAGCAAACTCTTTGGACATGCGTTCCTCCTGCTTTGCCTTTTGAATGCTCTTCTTCTTAATCTGCAGGAGAAAGATAGGGTGAGATGAGTGGCAGTGGCTTGTGGCCAATAGGGAGACAGTATTGCAGTCAGCTGTGTTTATGTCTGCACCTTATCTCTCGTGCCAGTCGTGAGAATGGTGCCAAGACAGGCAGGCTGCTCATGCCCGTGTGTATCACTCGAGCACAAACTGATAATGATAGTGTGCCCTGTGTGACCGTGTACTGGGGGCCATTTTATGCATAATAAAGCTAAAATAAATAAAAAATAGAGCTTGTTCAAGGAAGGAGTCAGGGTAAACAGTATAAAATTTGTGATATTATAGTGACAAATATTTAAGAAAAAAAATATTTGTGTATTATGTGGTTCTTCTTTCAGTTGCTCCCTTTAGGGGATCATCTGCCACCATCTCATCTTATCTCTAGCGCACTCGCCTGTCACACCAACCCTCTGCATGTCATCCTTCATTACATCCATGAACCTCCTCTGAGGTCTTCCTCTTTTCCTCCTGCCTGGCAGCTCCATGTTGTCCAATATATTCACTATCCCTCCTCCACACATGTCTAAACCATCTCAGCCTGCTTCTCTAACTTTCTCTCCAAATCACTTGACCTGGGCTGTTCCTCTAATCCTGTACATGCTGGTCACTTCCAACGAATCAGAATCTGCTTTGCTGGCCAAGTGTACCAGTCTGCAAGTTTTTCGCTATTGAAGTAAACAGGATAGACAGACGGTACAGACAATAGCAACAATAACAACTTGTATACCATATACATATGTGTAATGGTACAATGGTGCAGTTTAAAGATGTTGGGATAAATTATGGAATAAAAAAAAAAGTAATGAATAACTGGTTACTACATATACAGTATATACATTGGAGGCTGTGACAGTTTATAGTTTTGTTAGCAGGTCTCACTACCATCATGTAAATCATCTTAGCTCTCTTGTGCACTGTCCATTGCTTTGGATAGTAGATCCCAGGTAATTCAAGACTTTATTGATTTTTACGGACACCTGTGTCTTTGTAAGTAAACAGACTGAAGGCCTCAATGGGAAGCTTTTCATATGAATGTAAATCAATTTAGCACGATGCATGAAGTTCAATTTCTAGACTTGTGGATGCTACAAAATAGATCTTAATTGTATTATTTGCTCAATTATTTTAATAATTTGATAATATTATGTAATCTGTTACTTCGTATATTTAAAAAAAAACAGAATAAAAGTTAGTACCTCTGAAATTTTGGCAGCCACATTTTCTTTGTGATTTTTCCCCCTTTCGTGGAACTCGATGCTCTGTGGAGAAAAACACGAGAAACATTAGCGTGGACGCCGTCCTCGGTAACACATAGCCACATCTTCCTGTATACTCACGGGCTTATTGTCTGCAATCCAGCACTTGCAGTACTGGCAGAATTTCCTTGGTTGTGACTTCCAGTAGTCAGCCCTACAAATGCAGAAATCAGTCAGACTGGCTGAATAACTGGCCATGTGTGTTATATATTTCAAAGCTTAAATAGCAAGAGTCTTGTCCCGTTACTTACATTTTTAAGTCTCTGTGGTGAAAATACGATCAAGAACTTAAGAAGAATGAAATGTGAAGACGATTGCTTCACTCATTTCAAGAATGACAACATAGTCCGTTTGTGATGACGTCATCGACAGCCGCCGCTGAACGACAGACAGAAGTCAAACTGAAGCTCGATGTGTGATGTCCCTTTTGTGGATAAAGAAGAAAGCGGCACGTATTCTTGTCACCCTGCTGAAAGGTTTTTAGAAAACAGCAGCTACGCCATAGACTCCTTCAAACACCCTAGAGGGACGTACTGAAATTCGTTCATAATATAGCACTTTTTTACTACAGCCATACTCGCTCAACTGTCAAATGACGATATAAATATCCGACATCACACTCTTTAATTAACGTCCCATATGGTCTAGCGGTTAGGATTCCTGGTTTTCACCCAGGCGGCCCGGGTTCGACTCCCGGTATGGGAACTACAATTTTTGTTAGTGAGTCTGCAGAACTTTCTTGAATCGCCTTACACTTCAGCTCAAGCACCTAATGCTCGTTGAAAATGGTACTTTTTTGGGAACATTGTATTGGTCCGCATGAGACACGATTACAGACAGTTGCGTCATCACTAGTGGCCGCTGCGTTTAAAGGCAGCGACTGACCCACCGACTTTGCCTGAGCACGGAACCGCTTCGCCGGTGGGAATAATCGGTTTCCTGTACAGTTCCGTGCCCGTAGCTCCGGGGCTGCCCATGAACGGCACCATGGCCGCGTCTTCCCATCGGATAATGCTGGGGCCACTGGTTGCTGCTATCGACCAGGGCACGAGCTCCACCCGCTTTCTGGTAAGACAAACCGGAGACAGCAGGGGCAGGAGGGTCTCCTCTAGCTAGCGGGTCACATTTAAATGACTGTGGACAGAGCCGCCGGTGTCCTTGGCTGTGCTTTTCATACGGGAACTCACAGTACTGTATCTACAGAGGAAATCTATATATTCATAACAAATGTCTGGTATCGTTTCACTTTACTGCAGTAGCAGTCTGTGCTCCCTGTAAAAAACAACATAAGATAAACTACCTTATTCATCAAGTTGGATGATCGTGCCTGGTTCTTGTTTTCCCAATAAATGTTGATTCTGAGCTTCTATTGGAATCTGTATAAAGGGAAATTTGTACCATGTAGGCCTCAATTCCAGGAATGGTTGACAAAGATTTGCACATGAAGGACATGGAGGCAAAAAAAGAAGAAGAATAAAGCTAGGAAGGATGCGCTAGTTTCAGTTAACAAGTAGTAAACTTTCCTATAAAGCACCGAACTCAAATAGTAATACAAGAAATATAAATTACATAGTATTGCCAAAAAAAAAGACAGAAACGTTAGACCGTATGTATAATTTAATGTATTTAACAAGAGAAAGGAAGACGAGCCACACACCCAAAACAGTCAGCTACTTTTGTTTTAACGTGTTCTTTTTTTATTTATGTCCTTGGGTGTGGCTGATAGTTGAGTGCCAAGAGTTTAATTGCTCTGAGTCACCTCAGCTGTCAGATAAAGACACATGGGTGAAGTGAATGTGTGTTCTGTGGCATTTAAACGTTTCATAACAAGTAAAAGGTAATATTTTTTTGCTGATTTTATTTATTTACATTTTTTAATGTAGTTTTGCACATTTTATTTTATTTATTGTTCCAGTGTTCTTGCACCGACTGTATCTTTGCATCTAATACCACAAGACACGTGCAGAGGTATTTTTGAAGGTGATAATTGTCCTGGGGTGACATATGCTATGCAGAGTTTACACTGCTTATCGCTTTAACACTTGCTTCCTCTAACACCGGTTGCATATTGCTATGTCAGGTCTGTCTAGGGTGTACCCCACCTCTTGCCCTGTGACAGCTTAGATAAACTCCAGCCCCCAGTAGAAGTGGAAATCACCAGAGACCCCATAATAGTGACATATTGTCACAGTACTTCAGTCACGATACAATATTTTTAACATTTTGGCGATATGCTAAATATTGCAGTAACATGCATTGCAATGTATCATCTTTTTTTCAACTGCAAATGATGTCTTTAATTTTTTTAAATCAAAAATGATATTATCCTGTAAGATTAAATTATCTCACTTTAGTTATTTTTTTCTTCTGCTAAATCAGAATGTCAAACATACCAACACTGGCACTAAAACCTGCGATTATTGTTGCCATAAGGTGGCATTTGTGGATGTTTGCTGTCCTATTATTACTTGTGTAATCAAGTCATCGGCCCAATAAAAATTAGCAAGTAGCTTTGTCGAGTTTGTCCAATGTCAATTTAATACAAGTTTTCTTGGCTAACGTCATCTCAAGATAGTGGTGCATGAGATGAGATGTTTGTAATATTCCCAGAGTGTTTTAATTAATTAATTAATTTTTTTCCCTTGATGCATAGTTTAGAAAAGCAGGTTTGTGATTCAACGAATGACAGTTTAAAGCCCACAGCTGCTGGGAAAATGTAAATGATGGCGTGGAAAAGCCTTTCATGTTGTTGTGCTGAAACAGGAAAAAAGCAGGCCTGGGAAGCTTTCCCAGAATCCTATCTGTAAAGGCACTGTGACGTTTTGTCTCTTTTAAGGTGTTTAATTCAAAAACAGCAGAGCTCCTCAGCCATCATCAGGTGGAAATCAAACAGAGCTTCCCAAAAGAAGGGTGAGTGATAAAACTACTGAAAATCCTCCACGTCACACCACACATGTTTATCTGTTTTAAAAATGGATTCTTCTCGCGATGTTAAGCTGGGTGGAGGAGGATCCCAAAGAAATCCTGCAGTCGGTGTACGAGTGCATGGAGCGGACATGTGAAAAGCTGACGCAGCTCAACATTGACATCTCCAACATCAAAGGTACGTGTGCATGGGGTTCACGCTGCCACCTGAGCACCATTTTCATCCATTTCAAAGCTCTGAAACCTCTGCTGTTTAAATTTGTCCAGCTATTGGAGTGACCAATCAAAGAGAGACCACGCTTGTTTGGGACAAAGAGACGGGGGAGCCTCTCTACAATGCAATCGGTACAGTCTGATATCTCTGTGCGACTTGTTTGATGTGTGTCCTACAGACCTGACATTAGCATTGAAATAAGCACTGACTTCTTAATGCCGCCTGATATTTGATATTCTATTTATTCGCTTTTTAAATCTTGCTTTTTTGAATTTATTGAGCTATTTGTATAGATAAAGGCACTTTATAGCTCTTTATTATTTTATTAAGCTGTTTACCTGGTGTAACTTGATTATATTCATTTAGACTTTTGTTTATTTTAGCTACTCAATTGAACACCTTCTTTTTGTGTAGTTTTAACATTTCAATGTTTGCGTTGTCATGTTTTAGTTATAAAGTGGTGCTTTTCACTTCTGTTTGAGCCTCATTCACACACATACACTCACACTCTAATGAATGCATTGGGGGCATCTTGGGATTCAGTATCTTTGCCCTCGACTTCCAGACTGAAGGAGCGAGGGATCAAACCACCAATCTCACAATAAGTAGATGACTGTGGTGGAACAGCAGATTCACATCATGGATGTGCATGCTGTCATGTTATTATGGACCAAAACATCTGAGGGATGTTTCCAGCACCCTGCTTGGAACATGTACCTAATAATTTGGCCAGTGAGTGTATGCAGCCTCTCAGTTCCCTCCAAAAAGCCAACTTTATTTTTATTGGCTCCCCCTCACCTGACTTCCTCCAACAGAATTCCCACCTTTGCATCTTTATGAGGACACAAGAAATCTGGACCCAGCTGGCATCAGCTTGGCACAAGAGCATTTATCGCTTAATGTTTTGGCCTGCAGGGATTTCTGGTTTATACACTGCCATGTTCAACACAAGCAGCCATGACTGTTATTACATCAGGGTGCTGTTGGTCTGATTGTGGATGTTGTGAAATAACTGCCATGCCTCTATTTAGTGTGGCTGGACCTGCGGACTCAGTCAACAGTTGAGCGGCTTATAAATAAAACTCCAGGAAGAAATAAGAACCACTTGAAGGTAACGTTGATCCGTGTTTGAGTTTGCACTTTTGTTCTGTTGAGTGCAGTTTAGGTAGGATGGTGTTGGCTATTTTCATCTATTTGAGTATATAATGTTTTTTAATCTCTGTGTATTTTGTGTATGGCCTCACATAAGAGATTCACATTCATGTCATTGCCACCCTGCAGCATAAAACGGGGCTCCCGATCAGCACTTACTTCAGCGCCGTCAAACTTCGCTGGTTGATGGACAACGTGGACGAGGTCCACCAAGCTGTGGTCTCGCACCGCGCCATGTTCGGCACAGTCGACTCCTGGCTTATTTGGGTAGTCACAGGCTTCCTTCTTTAAGAGAAGTCATAGACATGTTCTTTGAATAAAGTGGAAAACTATATTGACTTTATTTGTGTTTCTTTATTTGTGGCGCAGTGTCTGACAGGGGGTAAGTCAGGTGGAGTCCACTGCACGGACGTGACCAACGCCAGCAGAACCATGCTGTTTAACATTCACACGATGGACTGGGATCCAGAACTTTGCAAGTATGAGAGCTGAAAGTCACATCATAGTTATTTATGTATTCTATCATATTGGTGAAGAGGGTGGGGAAATACCACCTATAACACCTCTAAAATTATTCTGCTGAAGTCTCACCTCTCAATGCCATCAGATATTTTGGTATTCCTATGGAGATCTTACCCAGGGTGAGGAGCTCATCAGAAATATACGGCCTTATGGTAAGCATACGCACACTGTCTCTCCTAATCACAAAATCACTATAATCTGTGGTTATATTAACTTTTTACACTAAAGATTTCACTGTTGGAGTGACTCTAGTGTTCAGAGAGTGCATTGCCTCATGCAGCGAGACTAAAAGATGATAAGAGTTTTGCTTTGTGTTTGTACTTACCTCAGTGTGCTTTCAGACTGTTTAAGTGCATGAAAGTTGATTGAGAAATTCTTTTAGGCATTTTTTTGTGTGCCATTGTCTCTCTTCTCTCACTGGTAGAAAATATGTTCTAGCCGGGTAAGTAAGAACTCACCATCCCTATTTTCCTTCACATGCAAAGCCAACCCATCCTGCTTTTAACCCAACACAAACACACCATCACTCAGTGCATTTCCAAGATTCATATGAAGGCTAATGTTTCCATTAGATTAAGCGTCAAGCATTTAGAGTAGAGGTGGGAATAAGAGTAACCTCTGATAAGATGCTATTGTGATATCTGTGTAGCCAAAGACGGAAAAACAATGTAAAAAGGTAAAAAGCAAGAATTATGAATAAACTGAAGATCAGCGTTTTCACTATGATGTGACTTTAGTAACTAAATATAAAAGCGTACAGAAAGTGTTTTTTACTTTTAGTCTTTGTCATGCTAGGAAAGGTTTATCACTGCAGCCTGCCTGTTGATGCTTTGGGTGGGCATGTTTTTTTGGCTGAGCCCAAATGCACATGGCAAAGCAGCTCTTTTTCTTTCATGCACCCATTATGAGTAGATCCAGAGTGACTGTGCATACACGGAAACTAAATCTTTGCCCTGACTTCAGTAATATTTGCTCCAAAGATTTCCCCTCAGTCATTATAAAGCATTGTTCTTATCACAGCTCATTTTGCTGCCCCCAAGGGACCGATTGCAGGCATTACCATCAATAGAGCAGAGAAACTGTAGAAGTAGAAAAGACCAGTGAGTGTTTTTACAGCCAGTACACAACCATGTCAGCTCTATTGGAAATGTGCTAGATGGACCCTGTTCACTGTGGTGGCATGCTCCTGGGGTGGTTGTCATTGGTGGACCATCTTCTTCTCCTCCAGCATCCCATCTTCTAAATCTCTTCACTCTTGGGCATGATTTTATTTCACCGACTTTTTATGTGTTATCTTTTTAAATGTCATACCGAAGCCACGTGTAGGAGTGAAGACATTTTAGTAGATACAGGTTCACACTCACCCGCCTTTGTTTCCCTCACTGTGATTTCACTGTTATACTAAACTCTGTACAATTCAAATTTCAGCAGTATGTTTTTGTTATTTGGCTTCATACAGTCAAATAATAATGAATCCCCCCCCCCCCCCTTTTTTTTTTTTCAGGCTATTGTTCGTAGTGTTTAAAATTGAGTTTTTGTGCTATTGGTTTAAGATTTTAACAACAACAACAAAAAACCCCAGTTATAATCAGGCATGAGTGTCAACATCTACTTAATACAAGAGACAGTTGATGCCATTTTACTGTTAGGCGCTTATACTTGCTTTCATTTTTTTTCTCTTGCCAGAAATCAGGGGCTCTTTCAGGTATTCCAATATCAGGGGTAAGTCTGACTTAATTTAAAAAAAAAATAATTTAATATTGTTTTAGTGTTTGTCATGCAGTGTGAGAGGTTAATCCAATATGTGTATGTATTCTATTTAAAATAAATAAATAAATAAATAAACAGTGTCTTGGGGATCAGTCAGCAGCGCTTGTTGGGCAGATGTGCTTTCAGGACGGGCAGGCTAAAAACACGTAGGTGATATTTATAGGTCTGCTTTTTATTAAAACTTGACCCCTTTGCTAAAAATCCAGCTAAGTATGAGTTTATTATGTTTCAGGTATGGGACCGGCTGCTTTCTCCTGCGAAACACTGGGGTTAAGGTCTTCTACCTAAGACTTGAGTTTAAACACTGTGGTACCATCGTACAGGCATTTACATAGTGCTACTTTTCTTGTGTCTGCTGTTTTACAGCCTGTGATGTCAGAGCACGGACTTCTGACCACTGTGGCATACAAACTTGGTCGGGACAAGCCTGCCTGTTATGCACTGGAGGTACAGTATATACAGCATATATAAATAAAGTGATATTTGACATGGATATCAAAACGATAACGCCCACTTACATAATATTCTCTCTAATCCTTCAGCTCTTTCCCGAAGTATGGAGGACAAAAACTGCCAAAATCAAAAACACATGATTGACTTTGGGGGGGGGAAATAATAATAATAATAATAACTTCGTTTTAATAATAATTTGTTAAGGTTTTCATGATTTTTCATAAAAATCCAATAATTTAATGAATTTCATGTCATAAAACCAAGAAAATGCAAATATTTTAGAAATCTGTCAAAAACGTGTTTAAAGCTAAGAATGACGGAAGTCACGTTTTTATTCTCAAATTTGAGCTGGCACAGTGGGCACTGTATACATTTGAATGACAGACCCCTGTTCAATGTAGTGTAAATGTATAAACAAAGTTTAAAAATAATAAATACAACTGGGAAAAAGTGGGCAGGAATTGCAGAGGCAAGATCAATTAAAAAAAAAAAAGAAGGAATTAAAGATAAACAAAGAAAATGAAATAAATTATAAAATAAGGGGATTAATACAGATGTGAGTATATGTATGTTGCAGCTGTAGTTTAGCATTTTGTAATTGGTTTTTATTTATTTATTTTTATTGCATTTTGACTTTTTGTTTTTAACTCGGGTTAGTTTCAGAGTGGAGGGCAGATGTCAGAGGCGATATTTAAGGAAATCAGAATAGGACTCACAATGAACACACACATACAATGAACACACCTATCAGCTGAAATTGATTTATTTTTTTTTACTAAAAACCAAGGAAATTTTTAGTTAGCTAAAAAATAATAATTTTCTTATTTATTAAGTGAGCTATATATTTATTTAGATTTTGGCTCGTTTAGTCTTCCAAAGAGGATACAGAAATGTGAGTATCTGAAATGACAGGTAATCTGAATATGTATTGTTTTTGTTTTCCTGCTCTTTGCTGTCAGGGCTCCGTGGCCATCGCTGGAGCTGTGGTCCGCTGGTTGCAGGACAATCTCGGGATCATTGGATCATCTGAAGAACTTGGTAGGTTCTGCTCTTGTTTCGGGGCATGAGGTGTATCCGGATTATCTGTAAAAGGAATAATAAAAGTTGACTTTGTACATGTATAGAGATGGACCGATCCGATATTGCGTATCGGTCCGATACTGACATAAATTACTGGATTGGGGAAAAAAAATGTAATCTGATCCATTAAATATCAACAAAGCACCTCACAAAACTTGCGACATGGCGTAACTCGGCTCATAACCGTAGCACGTTGCAGCAGTGCGCGTCACGTGATAGAGGGCTGTGTGTATTTGTAGCCTCGCTAGCAATCCGGCATTTCATCTCTGAGGAAGTTATCCCAGAGAGAAGTAAAGCAAGTGTGTAAGTTCATCTCTGAATGTTTGTAAAGCATTCCTGCGTTAAGCTTAACAACCGATATATGGAGCGACTGCCTCTCTCTCCTCCCTCTCCTGCTGCTACTTCAATCATGAAACTGATCAATGATCAGCTGATCGGCTTTTCTTTCGTGAGTCCTCTCTCTTGTTTGTCT
>NW_024582428.1:887610-892610 GCF_018398535.1 Haplochromis burtoni | reverse complement strand
ATAGGTGATTTTAGTCAAAACATTATGAAGCTCATGAGTTTATCCAAGGCTCAATCTGTAATCTGGTGTAGTCAAATTAGGTGATTATTATGCTGTATGGGGATGTTCTTCTGTTGTTATCAGAAGAACATCCCCATTTGTGTCACTAACACTATCATGCAGCTGTGTGCTTGCAATGAATATTTTTAAAATATTGTCCCTGAAAAACTCATTTATATGTTCAAGAAGCTAAGATAACATGCAGTACTGTGCAAAACTCTTGTACTATGTTGAGGTCCAGGCTCTGGGGTGGCCAATCCATGACTGCTTGGGTTTTACTGTGCGTTTTTCTATCTAGGTATGCTTTTCCTTTATCAGCAGTGTGTTTGGGATCATTGCCATGCTGATAAATGAAGCTGCTGCCAATCAAAGCTTAAAATCGGTTCTTTGAGTAGACACAACACTGGTTCATCCCCTGAGTTAGCACAAACAAAAATCATTCCTCTGAAAATAGGCAGGTACAAGGACTGGACTGAAAATGAGTGAAAAAGCAACCAATGTCCAAAGAACACCTTTGAAAGACCTTGAAAAATTCTGGAGAACTGTTGCTCAACACCGCTTAAAGAAAAGAAAAGAAACTCTGGGTGCATGGAAGCAAAAATCACACTATACTGATTCTAAGATATCTATGTTTATTCCTAATTAATGTTACAATATATATTTATATTATTTGAATATATTTATATTGTTCAACTTTGACATCTAACATATGTGTTATATTATTATATTCAGTATTGTTCTGGTAAATTTACCAGTATATGGATCTTTACCTGAAACCCAAGCAGTGCAGGGGTTTGGTAGTATAAGGAAATGACGAGTGGATCAAGACTTTTGCGAAGTAGTGTATATTTTCCTATGTTACTACAGTGTGCAGAGGTAGAGGCCATTTTGACTTGTTTTTAGTTCGCTGCTCAGAATCATCGTCTCTCTTCTTCTCTGTTCCGTGCTCGTTTCATGGAAAAGGTGAAACCAGTATCTTCAGCAGCGTCCCGCTTGGCTTCTACATCATTGGCAGCATGCTGATGTTAATTGGAGCGAAATACCTCACAGGTCAGTATGTCTACTCTATACTCATACGTGATGCCAGTGTTTGCGTGCGTCACAGGTGGAGCAGATGTCTCGGGTGCGCAGCTCCAGTTGCGAGCACAGAAGCTCCACTTACCTGTTGTTTGCATTTACAGGAATGTTAGCTTAAAGGGAGGGTAATGGCAGCTAAAAAGGCTTGTTTCAGTCAGAGCATGAACTGATGAGGTGAAGCAAGTTCCAGGAAATGAAAATTATTTTGAACAATGACTCATTAAAAACTGCTTTGATAGAGAGACAGAATAAAAACAAGTAACTGAGGGTGTTGTAGGTAAACATTGCAGGTTAAACATGATGAACTTTTTTGGAAACAAGTTTCCAAAGTCGCTCAATTAAAGTTCAGATTTCCTAACTTGACAACTATCACTCTACATAATAAAAAGAGCTCTTGTTCCATCCTGTTCATGGTTGTAGTGCCAGCTGTTCAGATTTTTAAAAACAAATTACCAATTTACCTTTGCAAGCACTCAATTGGAACAGTTTGACGTTAGGTGAGCTTTTGTGTTAGTAAGGCTTTTTAACAGTGTAATAAGTACTATTTGACAGCTCTAGTGGAGAGTAAACCTTTCTCAAAATGAAATGTGTGCCCCTTTGTTACTTTTCTTTCAGGCCACAAGTAGACTGTGATTTCTGGAGGCATTAAATTGACGTGGATGGGGGGGAGAGGAAACAGGACCAGCGCTTGTGCTCTTGTTGAAATCTTACCCAAAAATCATTCCAGAGAGAGACACAGACCTCCTGCTGAGCCTCACCGCCGAGTACGAAATCAGGACAACTCTGACTAACGGGACATCTTCAATATCATTTTCATGGTTATTTAATTTTTAAAAAATTATATTTGTGGCAAAGAACACATCAGTACGGTATCCATTAATTTTAGCAGCATTGCACATGCAGTGTTTCCTTTCCTTTTTTACAGGGTGATGCATTTCTGACTATTTATGTAGATACTTGTAAATGTGTAAGTGCGAAATGCTGTCTAATTTGTTTGTCACGGTTAACCTTGAACTGTGTAACCCTCAGACCCTCCACAGTGAGCTACAGGAACTTTTTTTTTTAGAGCACTTTATAATTTTTTTTCTTTGTTTTTGTTTAGACGATCTGTCCTAACGAGTCTTTGTATGGTGTATATGTATTTTTTCTTGTTTTGAACAGTTGGGATTAGGACACAGAAAGTTTGAGGTAGTCTGTAGTAAAACTGAAGGGACAGGTGGGACGTGGTGCACTGACGGGTCTGCTTTTAGTGAAAGTGAACCTGTACATACTTGATCGGTTGTTTGGATATCCGTGGGAGTGCAGTGTATGAGGAAAGCCGCACATGCATGTTCTTACACCAGGAAACAAAACGGCAGCAGCAAGTTGTAACTTGGTTACTGTTCAGCCCAAAATGGATTCAATGTGTAAGCCTAGTCATGGTTGACAAGGTCTGTTCACCCTGAGATTCATCTGTGATCATCCAGATTAAGCTGGTACGCTCATTTTTGGGCGACACCTGCTTTTTGTTGAATGTACTGGATAAGCAAAAAATAAAAAAAATAAGTGAAGCATTTAAAAAAACAAACAAACAAAAAAAACCAAATTACAGTGGCAGCTGAAATACTTTCGGTATCGCTGCAGTGAAAACTGCCATCTACCCTGATGAAAGGCCCATGCAGAATGTAATCTCTGAAGGCATCCCTCCCCACCCTTTCTCCCCTCTATCTCCCCACATTGATTGAGCTGTGATGTTGGCTAGCTGCCTGCATTGTTTGGCTGGAGATGTATGCGGCAGAATATCGCTCACGGCAAAGCTTGAGGCTTTTTTCCCCTTTTTTTTTTAATTAACTGTAGCAACCTGTTTATTTCTGAGTCACAATTACAGCTAAACATATTTTGTTTTTAACATGTTGCGCTCCGTTTAAGTTTCACTACACCCAGTGGGAAATCGTCTAAACTGTGCAAGTTGCACCTAAACAGGCCGTGATTACGATGTGTAAACATGATTTCCGTCGCTCTGAGCGACTGGTTGCGTCTCTGTGGGCTTTAAAAAAATTTATTTAAAATGATGGAAGTTAGTTTCCAGTTCATGCAAAACATGCTTCTGATATGCAAATGAACGCTCGTTTGAAACAAACTTTAACTTGCTGCACTAAAACGTAAAGGTTCAGAACGTTTCTCCAGTGAAATGATTCAAACCGACGCAAGCTCTTTAAGTGGCTCTCTTTGCTTCGTGGTCAGGGCTTAAGTTTCAGTCGGGCCTGATGAAGTACGAGCGTCCCTGGTTGGGAAGGTTGTATGCAGTACATGTTTGTTTCTGTGCTTGCTCTCTGTAACCCTGGACTATTAAATTATGCAGCCCTCTTATGACGTGAAAATGCTGACTATTCTGTTGTGATATAAAGAGTTTACAAATGAATATGTGAGAGGAAAGCAATGGAAGAACAAAGTGTAACTGCCAATGTTTGCCCCCTGACCTTTAACTGTGAAATGGGAAAATTGCTTTGAATAGTGACATCACCTCCCTGCATGTCCTTACCTGAAATGCACCAACAGTGGAAAGTATTTGTACTTGTCATGTGACCTGGTGTTTTTCTTGCTGTCACATTAAAGAGCAATTTCACCCAAACTCTGCTGCTCCAGGTGTGCTGACCTCTCTGAAGATTGTAGGTCAGATCTGCAGTAAAAGAGAAACTGCAAACTAACCCTCAGACTTGAGAAATGTTTGAAATGAGGAAAAGGATGTGCATGCCATTGCTTTTCAAGTGACAGTTTCCTTGTTGAAGTGACATGTCATTATTAGAGAGATGTGTACTGACACATGACCAACAAATGCAGAGTCAGTACGTTTTTGCTTTCAGTGAAATGAAATCTAACAGCCAGCAAGAAAATGTATTCGTTTCCTTAGTTACTGTTGTTGCCCTGCTTAAAAAAAAAGAAAGAAAAAAAAAGTAACGTATAACTTCCAACCACTAATGTGGAGTTTGTAGCTGCAAAACATAAATAGGCTAAACAGCTCACATCGAGATGATCATTGATTTATTGTTGGACAAGGATGACAACAGTGAGGACTGTGGCTGTGCAGAATGAGCCTGCTGCGGGTTGCAGCTTTCTAGATAACTGTTCACAATACAAGTGTGTGTCTAGAGCAAGTATTCAAAACTTAATTTATGTAACACACATACAACCCAATCACTTTGCTAGGTAAACCAGTTCAACTGCTCTTTAACACAGATATCTAACCAGTCGGTCTCATGGCAGCAACTCAATGCATTTACACATGTATACATGGTCGAGATGACAAGTTGAAGTTCAAACCAAACATCACAATGGAGTAAATTTAAGTGACTGAATGTGGCACAATCGTCTAGAGTTTACAGAGAATTGTCTGAAAAAATATTCAATAAGCAACTAGCAAGTGTTAAAGCAGATGAGCTACAGCAGCAGAAGACCACACCAAAACGGGACACTAGATTAGAAAATACGGCTGGTATGAGTCATTTTCTGCTGCAACATTCAGATGGTAGGGTGTAAACAACATTGATGCATGGATCCATCCATTCCATGTGAAAGCACAATGTGGGTACACAAGGTATAACCTAAATTGAATCAGATGGATGTAAAAACAAAAACAACAGCAACAACAACAAAAAATAACAGACTAGTAAAAATCACTTTTTAAAAACCAACATTAAAACAAAAAAATGTCTTCAGTTAAAGTCAAAAATCAGTCAGTTCATCAAAACATTACTGTTTATTTATCAGCCTACATTTATACACCTTTATTTTATATATATATATATTACACACAGTGGTTTGCAAAAGTATTCGGCCCCCTTGAACTTTCCCACATTTTGTCACATTACAGCCACAAACATGAATCAATTTTATTGGAATTCCAC
>NW_024582428.1:850783-885487 GCF_018398535.1 Haplochromis burtoni | reverse complement strand
TATATATATATATATATATATATGTGTATATATAACTTCAATACAACTACAGAAATACATCACAGCATCTTCTTACTCAGTTTAATAATTGTTCTTGGCACAAACGATCCCTTCCTACACCTTTTTGCTAGGTAGAGGCATGCAATCATGTTGTCCTAAGGGCATTAATTAACGGACAGCAACAACAGACCGGGCTTTTCCTTAAGACAGCCTGATGATACAGCTTCATCATTTTTTTTCCCTCCAGTTCTTACAACCCTGTTCAGTTTGCCCCTGATTACCACATTGAGATATTGGATATAAGGACACTTTCAATCAAGCTAACAAACTCTTTCCAAAAACATTGTGGCTAACGCCAAAGCCTCTTAACACCCTGATCTCTGATTAGCTTTCTTGTAAATGGAATCAATATATGTTTCCAGATTTAAAGCGAATAACAACTTGCACAGACTGACAAGGAAGTGAAACACCTTTTACGGGGCCTGGGTCATTCAAGACATGCTGTTTCGACAACATTAATCAACAAATGAGCCTTACACAATTCTTCCAGCCTGCGTACCTCAGCAACCTAGCCTAGTAAAAACAATAAAACCTACAAGTGCAGATATAGGTCACATTTTTTTTGGCAGGCTCTCATTTTTTCCACATTCCTTCAAAGGCATGTTTGAGTTGGTTTCGGGATTAAAGGACTCATTTTGGGTAAGTTCAGTACCTGTCGGTGATGGTTAAACGTAGAGGTGACGTATACTCTCCACACAGAGTGGAGCAGAGCACAGTCACCACATGGGAAACATTCAAAAACTCAAATGCTATATGTATGACAAATATGACAAATGCTCATCTAAACAAGTCATCTCATCCACTTCAAACCTGCCAAATTTGAAGTGGATCAGATCAAGTGTAGTCGAAGCAGGCAAAGAACCAACAAAAAGGCAGATTTTTAAAAATATGTATTAAAAAGCTGAGCAGAAATTTGTAGTAAAAATCTGTCTGTCTGTTCTTTGTTTCAGAATAAGGACGTTATCCTTCTGCCATCCCATTCTGCCTTATCACGCATTTCATAACGCCCACGCAGGATCTGTTTTTTTAAAGTCTAGCACAACCTGTCTTCCTCTCCCAGAGGGGAAATCCCAACAAACGAGGGCTGTTACAGGGGAGTGGTTTGCTCCAACAACAAATTAAAGTCATCCAGAGCTTGAGCTTTCAGTTATATGCAGGTGTTCAGTAACAAAACACAGGTCTTCATCCTGCAGATGCGCAGAACTTGACAGGTAAGCCTCTGGAACCTAAGAGGAAGTTTTCTGTTTAATGTAGTAACAGGACATATTTAACAATAATCTGCTTTAATTGAAGAGTACTTAGTTCAAATTTGCACTGCGTTTGGGACTGAGTGGTGTTAAAAGGCAGCATTGTTCATAAGTTTGCTTATGTATTCAAACTGTAAAGTTCATTTGCATATAAACTGATCGCCGCTAATCTTTTATGTTTCTAAATAGGCTTAAATCCAACTGCTTTTAGAGCCTTTTTTCTTACTTTAATACTTTAATGTACTTTATTTGCATATAAATTTGTTTTCAGTGTTTTAATTTCGACTTTCACCTTGAGCTGCAAACATAAACTAGTAGAATTTAGGTGGCTTTAGTTGGAATAAATGTTTTGCAGTTATGCATAAAGTAAAACCTTTATTTTGAAATGCTTAACAGACACACCTCAGTAACCCTGTGTAGGAGGAAACCAGTTGCGGGGCATTTTGTGCTGCAGTTGTTCCTTGTTTCTGATCCTGCGTTTACAAGCAGAAAGGTGAGCCACCTGTACATGTTTCACTATCACACACCTGCTGTTTGTTTTTCATAAAATTTATAGTAATAGGCAGTTTACCCTCCAGGTTGTGTGTGTGGAGGGAGCAGCAGAGAAAACTGACAGAGAACGCTAGCTGAGAATCAGTGAATGACTCCGTAAACATGCTGGATTCTAGAGGGATTGAAATCTCAGGAGGCCAGACTCTGCTGGCCTCTCACTTCGGCTCGAGTTTCAGAGGTGAGTTTGTGTAATTTCAGTAAACTGATAACACATTCACTGCTCTAAAAAGTCTGAAACTCTAACCTCACACATTGTTTTGCCTCCAAACACCTTATTCCACCTGTTTTATTTTTCGAGATTCATAGAACGAGGAAGTCAGACAGACTTGGGAATGTTAAATTAGTCGCACTGTTGACTTTGTGTGCCAGGCCTAAAGCACACCACATGACTAAATGCTTACCTAATCAACCGAGAGCTTTTATTGATAAATGAACTTTACCCCCTTACTGCATGCACTGTTTCCTATTTTTCACTGAAGAATAAATACCTGATGCTTTATGCGGTGGCACATATTTACAGTGCGTGAAAGACACAGTGTGTCTTTCATGTCCAGGCTAGTAAAACTTCTAATTTCCCTACAGGGTGCTCATTCATCGATGTGAAGCCGCCACCGGTGAGAACTGTGAAGCAAATGCTAATGATGAAACGTAAAAATCTACAGGTATGGCCCTGAGTGCAAGTAGACCAGTAAAGTACAGAAAATAGAACATATAGAAGGCTTCATCTGAACTCTTTATAAAGGTGCACATGAGCGTGTAAAGTCTTGAGTTATGGCAGTGCTTTGAGTTCCTCCAGTATGAGGAAGAATTGGCAAAATTCAGAGCCAAGTACAAGTTGTTGAGAAAAGTCTGCATGTAAAGGCAGCCCAAATGAGTGTGTTTATTATGAATAATAACAACCCATAATAAGCCAGTTATTAATATTCCTAGTAAAAGTTGACATTGATCCTCTTGTATTAACAGAACTGCTCACAGGACAACTACAATTTGGAGCATAAACGCATGTCTCCAAAATACGAAACTTCTCCCACTGGTGTGAATCATCATCAGTTAAGCCCTCCAGTGCCTGTCAGTCAAAATACCACCACCCTGTTTCCAACTGCTGCTCCTGAAAATGCTCCAATGAAACAAGAGTTTCTCGTAAATCAACAAATGCAGCACAGCTTCGAGTATCCACCCCTGCACAAACAAAGGACCCCGTCTCCTGAAGGCAGGATGACCTTGTTTCAATGGCAAATACAGCAGGAGGCACGCAAAGTTGAAGGAATTTCCCTAGAGCAGCTGTCCATGCAGGACTCAGATGGTGACACGTATGTATACATGAACGAAAGCATTACCCTGACCAGTGGTTAGTTGAATAAAGATCAGTGTCATAGAATTAGGTGAGAAGATTAAATAGTAAACTAAAAAGTAGAGATACAATTGTATGGGCAGACAGAGCTAGGTCAAAGTAAAAAGCTACATGGGTGAAACTACTAAAAGTCAAGGCTGATTAGCTGTAACAGGTTAAAGTAACAGAACAGTGGAAGGCTAAATAGCACCCCCCCAGCAAATGTATAGCTAAATGGTTAAAAGCTAAAAGGTTCCAATATCTACAGTTATCCGGTAAAGTGACAAAAATATGAAAATAAGCTAATGGATCATTGATTTTTAAACAGTTAGATAAACATATTGGGTGAAGAGTTTACAAAGACAAAAGCAAACAATTGAAACGGATCAAAATATTCAAATGGTTGGGGAAAAGATGATTAAATGGTTATAATATGCAAAGGTAATGGATAACAGGTTGGAGTGGTTGGAAAACAGGTAGAGAAGTCACACGAACACTAGGTGAAAGTTATTGTTTTTAGGGTAAACAATTAAGCAAAAAAAAAAAAAAAAACGCAGACAAAGGTGGAAATCATTGAGGAGCAAATGGAAAATAGCTCTAACAGGCCTACTTGGCTAAAAGTGCAGAATAATTATTAGAAATCACACAAATGTACAGTAAGCCTGACCCAAATACTATGAACAGCATTTCTGTGGATTTCTGCTGCAGCTGACCTTTTTACTCCTTCCACCAGATTCCTTCACATAGCAGTAGCAAAAGGTCTGCGTGCTCTGGCTTACGTGCTCTCTGCAAAAATGGCTGGAACTTGCTTTCTGGACATTAAAGAACACAATGGGCAGGTAAAGACATTCAGTGGCTTGTGATTTATGGTGGTTTTCATACATCAAGACACATTAACCTGTAAGCTGTGTTTCCACAGAGCCCTCTCCAGATCGCGGCTACCACCAATCAGTACTTAATTCTCCAAGACCTCATGGCTCACGGAGCTCAGGTCAACACGAGAGACTGCTGGGGCCGTGCTCCTTTGCATGTGTGTGCTGAGAAAGGCCACTATCTCACTCTGGGGGTAAGAAATCACTATCAGTATTTACCTACCTACCTGCATATGTATATATAGATTAAATGCTGATTAAAAGTTAAAGCATAAACTTAAAGTTGACCTCTTTAGGCTTCAAATATTCACTAATTTAATCTAAATCATTCCATTGCTAAGCAGTGCAAGATTATACTGTCTAGCAACTTTTCAGAGTATTGCTTTGGATCAACACGAAATTTTTAAGTTAGCTTTAAAAATTCTCAAACTTTAATTGCTGCTATCAAATACAAAGTGGCTATACAGTGTAGACATTTACCTAACAAGCGAAATTCCCTGCACTAATCCCTTTGGGATTGCATCAGAACGGCATCTGGTGTTCTTGTTGACGCAAAATAAGAAAAATATTTGTGGTTGTTTCTATAGCAACAACAGGCTTAAACACACAAGTTTAAGATGTAAAAAAGGTGATTGTTCAGAGTATAGTATTCCCATGATACAACAGTAGGACAAAGTAACAGATACTGTTGTATCTCCTAGCGAGATGGGAGTGGCACACCTGTCTCACTATTGCCCCAATCCAGGGCGTGAAGCTCTGCTGGCAAATGACACCTTGTGAGTAAAGGAGCCACGCCCATGGAAAACGGCATTAGGTGATACCTGGGGATTGAGAAAGGCTGGCTAAACTCCAAACGCAGGATTCATTTCTTTTGTAAAACATAATTCAGCTTTCATAATAAAGTCTGAAGATTTTCACTGAAACCACACCAAGTCGTATAGATGACGACAGTCTTGCCACGTTTAAGCATCACAGGGCCAGAATTGGGACAGCTTTCCTCAATGGAGTGCTTACAAGTAGGGGAAACAGAACTTTCTGATTCTGAGCAGCAAAACCAGAGGGTTTAGTGTCAAAGAACTAATCAAATGTCATAACCTAAACAGGAGACAGATATCGGTGTAGGTCAGTAATCCAGTGGTCATTGTAGGCGCTGAAACTGGCAACTAGACATACTTCAGTTTTCAAAGCTGATCGGAGTCCCATATTTTTTAACCCCTAGTATGGTTACTACCGTAGAGTGTGTCCTGAGAATTGCTGACCCATCCCATTCATTGTTAAGAGTTAACAAGAGTTCTGCCATAAAGACAATATTTGACGTCCTCCCCTGTACCCCTATTGACGAGTTCTGACACTTCAGTATATATCATTAAATTCAAGGGTTACTCCTAGTAAGGTTTCTAGAGGGTAAAGAGTTAAGGCTGCATGATAACAAACCCACTAAAGGTTTAACCGAAGAAGGCTCTTGGATGACAGGTCTTCAAAAACAAGAAATTGAGTAAGTCTTTAAGTCTTGTCTTGAAGACTATAAAAAAAGAGGCCTTCATCTCAAGCCCTTAAGACAACAGAGATACACAACTCATCTTGTTAATGTATAACATGCGTATTGCTGAGAGTTAATGTGAAACACGTTGCCTGCTTCCTCAAATGTACCAGAGACCTTTGTCTTATCACATGGCGCCAAAATTAATAATAAACCCGGACTCTGATCCACTTCCCCTGCAACTGTGACAAATGTAGGCCAAATAACGTTTTGTCAGAATAGAATTTAGTGTTGCAGTCATGCTTTTTTTTTTTTTTAGTTGTATTAAGAATATTTTCTTAGTCTCACTCATATTTCCGCAGGGCATCTGGAAGGCCTTAAAAGGAAATGGGGAACTGATCGATGTAGAAATGTTCAGTTACGATGGTGAGTGTGTTTTTGTGTGACTGAAAACTTTAGGATGCTTAAATGCCTTTTTTGTGATTAAATTCTGTAATTTGTTTCTGTGTCTGGAAGGCTTGACTGCTCTTCATTTGGCCGTCTTGTCTCACAACAATGTTGTGAAGGATCTGAGGAACCTGGAAAATCCCTGCACATTCATGACCGCGGAGCTGGGGCAGCGAAAGCGCTTGTACTTTGAATGTATCAAGATTCTGCTGAACATGGGCGCCTCCTGTGGGACAAAGGTAAGTATTACCACTTCAGGGGAACATTTAGCTGGCTTGGTCCTGCTCCACACCAAACTGCTCGGGTTTTCCCCGTCTCTTGTGGTTTGGTTTAAGATACAGTGATCTAAATTTCCAATCTGGTTTTCATTTGGTTTATTTTTAATCTCTCCAGGATCTGAAAAGTGGGCGGACTTCTCTCCATATGGCTTCTGAGGAGGCAAATGTGGAGCTGCTGAAGATTTTTCTTGACCAACCAACAATGCTGTCCATTGTAAATGTTAAGGTATGCCTACTGTTTCATGACAAAGAATATGTTTAGGGTGGATTGCTGCCTTTTACAAGAAACCAGAGAGAAAGTTTCCCAGCTGTCACAGCTCCAAACTGCGCCCATAAAAACTACACAAACAGTAACATGTGGTGTCTTGTCCACTCCTTTCAGACGTTCAGTGGAAACACGGCACTGCACATCGTCAGCTCTCTGACCAATCACAAAACTCAAGCCGAAGCGGTGAAGCTGCTTATGAGAAAGGGAGCCGATCCTGGGATTAGGAACTTAGAAAATGAGCTGCCGTCTCAGCTGGTACCTGAAGGTCCTGCTGGGGAAAAGGTAAGGGTGTCACTTCACATACATGCTGGAGGAATTGCAGATGGCACTGTTTACTGACTGAAATCAAAATCAAATTTTTTTCCTGCAGGTGCGACAGATCCTGAAAGGAAAACATGTTAATGCTTAAATAAAGCTGAAGAACACTGTCAGTCAGACAGTTGAGTATGATAAATATGATTTGCCAAACAAGGCAGATGGTGGTTGTTTCAGTGAAACATGTCGAGTTGTTCATTACGGTGTAATGCTTACAAAAAAAAAGAAAAAAAATTGTACTTATGTAAAATTTTTGTTACTTTTATCAAGTAGGGTCAGTGTGATTATTCTTTACAGGTTTTAAGAGTTTGGAAAGGAATCTTGGGGTTGTTTTTTTTAATTTTTGAATATTTTAGCACCAAGTGAAATCCTTTTGTTAATGCAGTGGAAAATATTTACCCATCTCATCAAGAGATAGTACTTTGAAAGGTATCAAATGATTTCTTTTTCCCCCCGGCATATTGGGCCAAAATGTAACAACTGGTGCATCCCTCATCAAATCTACACTTAATTTTCTAAACTTAAATCTTTGTAAGAGTTCTGATCTTAAATATCTAGGTAATGTTTTGATAATGATATGCAAAATGTGGGAAAAAAAAATCATTGAACCAACTTTTTTCTAACTATGCAATTACACTGTGTTGTTTTTGTCTTCATGACTGTGTGTTATTGTAAAGGTAACTATTGTGATGTGTGAATTGTCTTGTTTTACATTTTTAGTTAAGCTTCAACTTTATGGTTGTAAATAGGAGGGGTGATACAGAATTCTGGGACTCTGCCTCATATACATATAAAAAAAATCAAACAGGCATGATTTAAATTTGGGCAATCACCTGTTAATGTCTTATGTGCATCTCCAACACATTGTGGAAAACCTCCAACTCCAATTTTGGAGAAATGGACGAAGTCACCTGGAGGAATATTTGACTAATATGGTGCCGAATCCCAGAATTTTTACTACAATTTCTAATTTTCTAAACATTTTTTTAATGTTACTGCATGTGATTTGCATTTTCTCAGTACTTAAAAGTAATGAAGTACACAAAACATTTTAGGATTTGTTGCTGTTAATGATGAAATGTCAGAAATCATGTACAGAGGGGAAGGTGGTGGTTACAATCTGTCCAAGGACTGATTTTCTTCAAACAATGATGTAATCACTGTCAAATATAAATATAGAAAAAAAAAAAAAAACAAGCTGGACAACAATAAAGTCTCTTAGTCTTGGCAATTTGGCTCTAAGATCCTCTTTGTCCTTCAAACTAGTTGACCCTGGAGTTTAAGCATGCTTCGGCTGAATTTATTTCTTCTTCTTCTCCTGTGTGGTGGTGAACCACTGGTCCAGCAGCTTCTTACTATAGTAGATCTGCCAGCCGTGAACCTGCACGGCGATGACGATCACCAGGTACATGACTGACACGGCGCTGAAGCCGAAAATGAAACGGTATGCTTTGCCGTGGCGATAGAGCTGCTGAGCCACGGGGAACATCTCCATGCTGCCGTAGATCAGTGGCGCCACGCAAAAGAGCCCGGCGCTGATCATGGAGATGACCAGGTAGCTGATGTTGTTACGGGGCAGTGCCAAGAAGCTGAAGACTGTGGGTATTATGCTCAGTAAGTAGGGGTACTCCCACTGGTATGGAGAGGCCACCACCTTGTGGGACACCAGGTTCAGCTGGCTTACCGTCACCTGAGAAAGAAATGAAAACACACTCAACTTTTACAGAACGTAAAACATGCTTCTGCACAAGAATGCTTACCTGAGCTGCCATCAACACCCAGATCAGCAGATGGACAATGTTGAGCTTACGGATTTCAGACTTCAAGGAAACACTGTGAACATAAAAGAAAGACCAATCAGATGTTAGATTTTAAACGACTCAAAATTTAGTGGATCAAAGTCTCCTAAATACAGAAACCTTTGCATAGCAACAAATCACTCACTCAGAAGAATCTCTTAGATATAAATTACTATATACTTATTTAAGCAGGCCGATGCTTCTGATGTCTCAGAAACAGTACTTCTCAAAAGGCTGTATTTGCTTTGGCTTGTCCATCCAGAAGGAGTATGAGCTTACGCAACTGCAAGAGGCCTGTGGGTCCATGATTCAAAAGAATCACGACTTCTCCTGCAGCATTACTCAGAATTTATTCAAGCTTACAATGATCACCTTGACCGACATTGTGCTCAAAGTCATATTTGTTGTTTTACAAATAATAACTTGTGAAACGAGATGAGATAATGACCACATCCCGTCCCAGGTCAGACAGGTTGTGCAGCGTAACTTTTCCTTTAAATGTTGATCACTAATACATACAACCACTGCAGAATCATCAGTATCTCTGTACGAGGCATGACCTGGACTTTTCCTGAAAGTTTGACGTGTATGAGCTGAACAGGAATGGAGGCAGCAGAGTCCCCATTGGAGCTTCTGCACATCACCAAATTAGATGAGGCACCACCCTAATTAGATATACTACCTTACAGACTGGCTGCAGTAAGTAGTCCATGAGATGCTGGACATGTTGACATGTTCCTGTAGCATCTGTCTCAGTAGCTCTTGAGAATAGTCTCTCCAGCTGATAGTTGTGACGCCAAATGAGATACTACTGACATTCTGGTTTTAGAACAGCTGTACTGCTCTTTTTAGCTTTTCAAATTAGTAGTTTAATACTTAAGAACAGTGAAGCTTGTTTTATTATTTGATTTGAATGATCAGGACTGTACACTGATGAAAGAAAGCCTTGAATGAACTGAGGTATACATTTTTATACTGTCATCTATATCAGTTTAGTTAACAGGGCCCTAGTTAACACTTAGCAGCTTTTAAACTAATTAAAACTAAAGTGATTCCAGATAAACACTACTAATGTTTAATTACTTGGGCACTTAAGTTAAAATATTAAAAAAATAAAATAAATATAATTCCTTAAGAGTTGAATTTGGGGATTATTGCTCATTTAATGACAAATAAATGAACCTCATCTGGTAGTGAGAGGCGACCCGCTCCCGGTGCTGGTAGTCACTGCCATCTGTGCCCGCTGCTCTTGGACCCGCCCGAGAAGCCATGATGGATATCTGAAGGCAAAACATGTCAGGTTTAACATCATCTAATGTCTAATTACACATCAGTAAGCCAGTCATTTCCAGCAATGAGCTGACTGCTCAGTCAGTCATGCAATACCGTTACTCTTATATTTTACACTTTAAAAGCTTCACGTTTGCGTTTGTAGAAGTGACAAAGCTCTAAAATGAGGGTGGAAGGGGACTTTGCTCTTATTAAATCACGGCATACAGGTGTTTAATTCATTAGTTATCTGCTAATGCTGCTAATGTGGCACGGGGAGCGTTTAAGAGTACGCTCCTGTTTCCCACTCTGCACGTCAGCTTAAATGTTTCAGAAGATACTTCGTTTTTACTTCAGCTGCCATGACTTATGTCGATAAGTTGAGTTACAAATTGTTTGGGAATGGCTAGGCTAGCAAGCTAATGCCTGTGAGTGATTCACTGCTACTGTAAGTCAAACAAAAGTAGTGTTAGCGAGAGATAAATACGAGTCAGACCACCGGCAATGGCATTATGTCGTCTGTTGAGACATCTGATATATACAACGGCACTTACCTTTTATTTTCTTCTACAGAATAAAAGCATTTAACCGTTAAAAACCTGGTTAACAACGGCTACAGAGCAGCTAGCTGGCCAGCTTCATACAAGGAAAGAGGGATGACAGACAGAATGTATGACGTGTCAAACCCTGATTGGTCTCTATCTTCTTGCTTTCCTGTGACTGTCATATGTTAACCATTTAATTCCTCTGATAAGCAGATTGCATTTCTCTGGATGATCTGATGGCAACACACTGACACTGCTGCAGTCATAGGCTATTTTATTTTAAACATAAACTCACTGGCCACTTTATTAGGTGCTCCTGTTCTATTGCTCTTTACTGAAACATGTAATCAGACAAATAATTAATGCATTTAGGCATGTATACAGTCAAGATGACCTGTTAAAGCTCAATGCTAGTGAATAAAGTGAATAAAGGTGATTTCAGTGCCAGACAAGCTGAACATTTCAGAAACTGATGATTTACTGGGATTTTTCCACAAATGAAAAATTGTGGAGGTCAGAGGAGAATGGTCAGACTGCACTGAGCTAATAGGAGGGCAACAGTAACTCAGACAACCACTTTGAATGCACAAGATGCCAAACGTTGGCCTACAGATAGGCTGCGGCAGCAGACGGCCTCACCAGGTGCCGCTCTTCTCAGTGGAAATTAGACAATAGAAAATTGCCTGGTCTGATTTCTGCTGTGACATTTGGACCCCTCAGTGCTAACTGAGGATTGTTTAAATGTCACAGCTTGCCTGAGTATTATTGTTGACCATGTCCAGTCCATCCCACATGACCCCTTATGACCTATCTTCTGATGGGGGCTTCCAGCAGAATAATGTGCAATTTCACAAAGCTCAGATCATCTTTAAACTGGTTTCTTGAGCATGTTAATAAGTTCACAGTAGTCATCAGATCTCAGTCCAGTAGAGCATCTTCGAGATGTGGCAGAACATTTTGAGATTAACATTTTGGATGTGCAGTTCACATATCTGCGGCAATTGTGTGATGCTGTCATGTCAATATGGTCCAAAATCTCTGAGGAATGTTTCCAGCACTTTGTTGAATCTATACCACAAAGAATCAAGTCCAGACATGGTCCAGTTCAATTTTGCTGTGTTGATTAAGGTCTTGGCTACATGTTTTTCATTCTTGTTGATTGTTATTGGTGTAGGAATCTATAAAGCACAATGTTTTTGCTTTGCAAAGCACAAACATCATCTTAAAAATTAGGTCAAGACGAAATTTTATTTATTTTTTAATTTTTCTTTTTTATTAAACCATCATATTGCCAAGAAAAAACAACAAAGATCAAAATTCACGTATTTACAGCACAGTTTTTGTCTGAAAATAAAGGAATATTAGGAAAAGTACTTTTAAAGAATGTCATACCAAAATGGCTTATCCTCAGTTTGGAAAAAACAAACAAACAAACAAACAAAAAAAACCAAACCAAAAAACACCCAAACAAACAAAGAAAAAAAGTGGCACAGTCATATGAATGGGTACTGCTATTTTATGTGTCCTGCATTTTGGAATGAATTCTCTATTTAGTGTTCAACACACAAGACAAATCCAAGTAATCAGTAGTCAGACAAATAAATTACAGAGAATACTGACAAACTCACACATACCTTTCAGTTTATATTTATTACAAAACCCCCCAAAAAAACTAAGGACATCAAAGGGAAAAATCAAACTACTGTGGACAAAACAAACATGTATATTTTTTTGCTGTTCTGTTTTGGACTGTGTGGACTGGTGTGAAATTTAATAAAATAGCCAATGGTTATGTTATTGTTAAGTGAATAAGTGTGGTAAAATGCATATGAATATCTTTTCATATTAAAAAGCTCAACAATACAAAAAACAAAAAAGTCTAACAATAATTTAATAATTACATGATGAACCCTAATACATAACCCAACTGTAATTTATAACTAAGAAAAATAAAGTGATAGGTTCTTACATGCCCAGTATGCGGTTTATAATTGTAGAACAGAAACTGCTGTCCTGTCAAGTGAATAAAAAGAAGATATACTGTAAATCTGCACTGTATGAGGAGTTATCAGAAGCCATGATATACTCTCTGTAGATGAATATAATAATATATGTGTAATTAAGACAATGCAATGGCTAAAAGCCAAGTGATTTATCATAACATTTATATACAAATTTTGGCCATGGTTTTATAACTTCCCTTTCTGATATTTATTTGTAAGTAAATAGAGTTGTGGTACATACAGTGTTGTTATAATAATAATAATAATAATAATAATAATAATAATAATAATAATAATAATAATAATAATAATAATAATAATAATAACTACAGTAAGAACTAAAGAAGATCTTCCCAATTCTTGATGTAACCCGTTTAACTTGACCTACATTGTACCTTGTGACTTAAGTAGTTTTATTTACATTATGGTCAGATCTGTGCTATTATTCTCACCTTTTTTATATTTTATTACATAATGTACAGTAGGTATCCAGAAAACGTGGAATGGACATACTGACCAGCATAAAGTCCTGCTGCCTGCTCCGATGGTAGCTGTATATGCACAGTGTCTCCTTTTCTTAATGGGAGTACAGCACTCCCTGAAGCCTGATCTAGCAATCCCTTTTTATACTCATCATAAGTGTACATAACTGGCTCATTATTCTTCATCAGTGCCACCCACACATTACTTCCTTTGCAGTGTACGTTGTAAGAAAAGTAGTAGATCCCTGGTATGCTACAGGTAAAAACACCATTCTGAGGACTGTAGTCCTGATTGCCATTGTGCAAGAGTTTGTCAAAGATGACAGGGGAACCCACAGGGGGGAATGGATTTGTGAGTTTAGCTGTGAATGCAGGCAGCTCAGGGCCATTTCCACCAATCTCACCTCCATTTGGGTTCTTGTAACCTTGTTTTTGGCCACTGTATGGGCCAGTCATAGGAAGGATCTGTCCAAGGTCAGGAAATGTAGCAGGTTGTCCAGGAGGTCCAGGGGGTCCAGGTTGTCCCGGTTGCCCTGGAAATCCAGGAGGACCACTGGGACCGGGGTTACCTTGTGGACCAACAAGACCTGTGGGTCCTGGGGCTCCCTCACCAGGATAGCCAGGTTTACCTGGTAAGCCTGCATCGCCTTTTCGTCCAGGAAGCCCAGGGGGTCCAATTGGGCCCCCTGGTCCTGCAAGCCCTGGAATACCTTGTGGCCCCTGGGGGCCTTTCTCTCCAGCCTGTCCTCCTTCTCCTCTTGTTCCTGTTAATCCTGCAGCACCAGGGGCACCAGGTAAACCCCTAACACCAGCTTCTCCTTTTGGGCCAGTGGACCCTTGTAAGCCTCTTGGTCCTGGTTGCCCACCCTCTCCTGATCTACCAGGTTGTCCGGGAATCCCTGGAGGACCTGTCTGACCCTTTACTCCTGGATTTCCTCTTGGTCCTATGACACCATCATCTCCTTTTAATCCTGGGAAGCCAAGACTACCAGGAAGGCCTATTGGACCTGGTGGGCCAGGTATTCCACTTGAACCAGTGGGACCAATGACACCTGTGAGACCTGGGTGACCTTTATCACCTTTTGGACCTGGTGCTCCAGGAAGACCAGCATGTCCCTTATGACCCTTAGGTCCTGGAAACCCTGGTGTACCATAACCTGGCAAGCCTGGGTTCCCTGGTAAACCAGGGAGACCTGGTTCCCCCTTCCCTCCAGATACCCCCGGGTGCCCACTGAAACCATCTTTTCCTGGTTTTCCAATTCCTGGTACACCTGGTACGCCTGGTTGGCCTCTTTCACCAGGTGCCCCTGCCAGTCCTGGTTCTCCAGGAGAACCAGGCTTTCCTGGTATTCCTGGATGTCCAGGAAGACCATTCATACCAGGTTTACCAATGCCAGCAATGCCCACCTGTCCAGGTGGACCTGGTGGCCCACCAGGCCCTTTCAAGCCTGGAAAACCAGGTATACCAAGTCCTTTGTCTCCTTTGGGGCCTGGAGGACCAGGAAGCCCAGGCAGACCTTTTTGGCCAGGCTCCCCTAGAGGACCTCGCTGTCCTGGAAGTCCCTGATCTCCTGCTTTTGGAATCCCAGGGAGTCCTGAGGGACCTGGAAGTCCTGGAGGCCCAGGAGGTCCAGTTACGCCTACATCACCATTAGGACCAAGATCACCTTTTGATCCTGGTAATCCAGGTCCTCCAGGTTTTCCTGGCAATCCTGGCATACCAGGTTTTCCAACTCCTGGGTAGCCAGAAGGACCAGGAGGGCCTGGCTTTCCTGGTAAACCTGGCAATCCCTGTCCTGGAAGCCCAGGAGGGCCTTGTGGTCCTGGTGGTCCTGTTGGCCCTGGGGGACCTTGAATTCCTTGCAGTCCCTTTGGGAGACCTTTTACCCCTGGAACAGGAGGGCGTGGACCTTTAGCTCCTCTGGGAAAGGTTTGTCCTGTCAAGGAAAATACTAAAAGAGGTAAGTGTTGACCCACTAAATAATGATCTGACATGATCAGTTATCAGCAGTGTTGGGAAGATTACAGAATACATGCCCCAAAATGTATTTTGTAACGTATTCCGTTACGTTACTCAATGAGAGTAACGTATTCTGAATACTTTGGATTACTTAATATATTATCATGCTTTTTTACAACTACATGAATGTCCTATTGCTTTTTGCGACATTACTATTACTATTATGGTTACTCGCCATACCAATAGCAACTAGATTTTTAAATCTTAATATAAAATGAGTAACAGTAGGGTGGACATTTGGTACGGCTGCACTTTTTGCAGTCATCTTGTATAGAAGATGACTTTCGGTGCAGTCATCTCGTATAGAAGACGACTTTCGGTGCGTATATAAAACAGGTCCGTGGCTCTGAAGCATAGTAAAGGAACCTGTGGCTAATATGTCAGGTTCCGTGTCGGCTCGTAGCCGAAAACTAGCTTTACTTTGTCGTCTGGGTCAGCTTTGCTAGCGAGAGACAGCGAGGCGTTGAAAGGCTGCTCCAATGGAACTTATTGTTTCGGAGGAAAACACGAACACAGTGTACAGTCGAGTCTTAATAGCTTACTTACAACTGGGCTCATCAGGCACTCTTTTTGGCTGCAGTGGTTATTATTATATTTACATGCAGTTTCTGCTCACAGAGCAGAAACTGTTTAGGTGTTTCTGCTCAGTGACAACTCGTACTTTTCCACTCACCTTTTTCTCCCTCCCTCGCTCACAGACACATAACGGGTATGGCAGTCCATTCTCCCTGCAGCACAGACTACACTGCCCATGAGGCTACATTCTTTAGGGCTATGCCTTTAATACTCTGGCCTATTGCCTTCGTATTAAATCATTTTTAAAAATATTTCTTCACGTCATTATGAGACGCGAGATTGAGACACAGGCATTTGAGCCTCTTAATGTGTGTTTTGTTTGGGTTTCCACCGGTGTGGAATTACCAAAAATAGAGAGGGGATAGCCTAACATATGAAACAGGAAAAGAACGCCGTGTAATCCCTTTATTTCAACAAAGTAGCTGTATTCTGAATACCACCTTTTTAAACGGTAACTGTAACGTAATACAGTTACTCATATTTTGTATTTTAAATACGTAACGGCGATACATATTCCGTTACTCCCCAACACTGGTTATCAGTAGTTAGTGATCGATGTTAACTAAAAAAAATTTAATACAGTTACAATGTAGCTTGCCATCACCAGTGTGTGAATGGGTGGATGACTGGATATGTAAAGCGCTTTGGGGTCCTTAGGGACGAGTAAAGCGCTATATAAATACAGGCCATTTACCATTTACCATTTACTACTCACTGCATCTGAAAATGGATGACCCCTTATTAGGTCATTTGATTATAAATAAATGAACTAATAATGAACTAAAATAATTATTTACAGTGCTGTTGAAATAATGAAAACAGACATAATGAATCTATTGTAAAGTAAGTCGCAAAAGCACAGGAGGAAAGAAAACCAAGAAAAAAAAAGAAAGAAAGAAAATTCAAAACCAGGGAGCGCTCCATGTAAATAATTAATTTATTGTAGCAGTGCACTTAAGTTAATATCTTGTCAGTTTTACGCCATCTCCCCTGTATTTATAATGGAATTTGAAGGCACTTTTTAGTAAAAAGGTGTTAGTTAGTCAATGCAAAAAAGCTAAGAATTTAGTTCATGTCATATGTTGGAATATACAGATAAATATGTCGATGTTGATCTTATGTGCTGCACAATAATTTTTAATATTTAGTATTTACTGTTATATTCCCATAGATCATCGTAATGATGTTGTTTATTATATTGCTCTCTTTTTTTCTGCTTGTTTTCTCTTTTTTCTTTCTCAACAGGTGATCCAGGTGATTGATATATGTATTTTTTGTCTGCTTATTTTGTTGGTTTTTGTTTTTTTGCCCTTTATCACCATTCCTCTTCCCCTCTGTTTTTCTTTCCCTCTTTCTTTCTCCCCTTTCTTTTCCCCAGTCAAGTCTGTCCTGTATTTAGCAGGTTAAAATAAAATAAACAACAAAAGGCGAATCAAATAGACCAATACGGCAAGGCTGGGTTGGTCGATTTGGTAAAGTAAATCCGTTGGGCATCTTTCTTTGCCTTTAGACAATAATTCTGATGGCAAAAGAGCCAAACAGGACAGGCAAAAAACCCCAAAAGAATACATAGATAAATATGTAAAAAGGACCCATTGACGTATTTGATCTGTTTTACAGCAGGTTGTTAGTTTATTAATTATGGTATTAGAAAAGATGCAGGAGCTAAAAGTAATTTTTCACAAACATATTGAACTCACCTTTGCCATCTGTCAGTGGTCTCTCTTTACCCATGTGCAATGGTGGTTGAGGAAACTCTTGTCCATACTGAGGAAGTATTGGCATCTCATTCTCCAGAAACTGTTGCTGTGGATATGCATCATATTGTGGCAATGGCTGGGGCTGTTGGGGTGGCTGTTTCTGTCCATAATACACCCCACCATGAGCAAGGTATAGTAAACATAGCTGTAACACTGTGATGAGAAGATAGAAAGAATGGAGGGATACAGCCACCATTTTCTGCAATTGAGAAACAAAAAGTGGAACTATAAGACAGATATAAAGATTTCAGTGAAATTAAATGAAAGCATCTACACACATGAAAAATCTTCATTTCTATCTTCATATCATATCTATATATCTCGTTAGCGGTATCCTTGAGGGTATCTTGAAGGTATCTTGATTCTTTAGATGAATATCAATTAGTTTCCAAAACCACTACACATCTTCCCATAAAATACAGAAAATGCTGTTTTGTAAAAGCAAATAAACTTCACAATTTGTATCACAAGTAAACAGTTTTATTGGTTGACATTGATACATATATTTGTATAATGAATGTATTATTTACTTCTAGGTAATTTACTTAATTAATGTGAATAGTTTGGTCATTTAGGGTGTCTTGTGCTACTCATCAATGGGATAAATGCTGTGCAAACAGCATTTAATTATTTAGAGAAGAAAATAATAATAATTAAGCCTCTTAATGGTTTATGGCCATGCTCTTAAACCATACTGGTACATAGATGAATTCAAATGCCAGCTTTCAAGAGCTTACAAAATTCACTTGTCAAACCAAAGAAATCACCCAAACCCTCCACTGCACATATGTGACCTAGCTTAGCTATCTTCTCAGAAACACTGTGTAAAAGCCTCCCACATCCTTGAAGTGATTCACACATACATATTATAATTAAGAGGCCCTACAGGGGATGTGGCCAGTTTTGAACATAATCTTTAATTCTTTAAACATGTCTGCGCTAAGGAGATCAGCTAAGCACTGCCAAAAGCACTGTGTGAAAATAAACACTGATGGGTGAATGCATGTTTTCCTCAGCTGCAGTGTTTGTGTGTTCTGAAACCGAACCAAAGAGATCAAACATTTTGGAAAGCTGCAATAACTGAAGGCTTGCTTACATTTTTTAGAGCAATTATTCTAAAAAGAAAGCCAAGTTGTGTTGGCTGGATGTTTCCAGGGGATTATTTTTAGAATGGAAATACTTATGTGTCTAGTTTCTCTGCAAAATCAGCATGTTAGAGATGTTAGAGTTGATTTGAATATGTTGCAGTAGCTATTGCACAGGTTGCCATCTACTGCAGGGTTAACATTGAGATGTGGACACCCATTCAGATATGCACACTTACAGCCAGTTTGGAATCTTTGTACTGTGGGAGGGAACCCACACAGGAACAGGGGGAACAGGCAAGCTCTACACAGAGAGGCCCCAGCTGACTAGTGGACATAAACCCAGGACTCACTTACAGTGAAGTGACTGCACTTCTCATCTAACTATATACATATTTCAATATCAAATAATTAATTGCTAGAGAAAACTACCAGCAGAAGCTTTCAGAATCTTCTCTCCACCATTTTCTAAAAGCCTCATAATGTTATTGAACAATATCTACATATTTCAAGGTTATAAGTTTGATCCTGAGATAAGCCAAGAGGCAACATAATAGCTTAGCATGTAAAAAGTCTTCAGTAAAGTCTTTAGAGTTCAAGTTCGAGTCTGTGTGAGTGTCGATCTCCAGTAATTGAAAAAACTACTAAAAAGCACTCAAAGACAGAAAGAGTCTTGGATGTGCTTCAGACGATTTTGACATTGTGCATTCAACATTCAAACTACTGTGCTTACAAAATACCAACACACATAACACAGCACCTTTTGCAGTTGGTGCCTAAAAGTCTAAAAAACCTCAAAAAACCTAATCTTGATTCCTCTGTCCTTGCAAATTTTAGACCTATTTCTAAGGTCTCGTTTCTGTCATTTCAGTGTCTCGATAAAGTCAAGACTCGAATGGCGTAAATGTTCTTAATTTTAACAAGGAAAAAAAAGTGATCATCTTTGGACCAAGCTGTAATTCCAGTACCCCAGATCTTGACCTGCGCAGTTTAGTACCTTTTGCTAAACCGCATACAAAAAATTTGGGGGTTATACTGGATAATAAGTTTACCTTTAAGAAACAAATGAACTCTGTTGTACAGCGGTCCTTTTTAAAATTGAGGCTCTTATCCAAGGTGAGATCATTCTTATCCTTTATCTTTGATGTCATTTGTTACTGTGTAATTTTTATCTTTGTACAGCACTTTGGTCAACATTTTGTTGTTATTAAATGTGCTATATAAATAAAAAATAAAATAAAGTAAAAGGCTAATTAAAAAACTTTAAAAGGGGGAGTTACTGTTTGAGGACTGCTTGTCAGTTTGGACAGTCAAAAGCTTAACTGTCAGTTTGGAGAAATTTGGAGGTTCTAAGTTCAGGCGTTCACTGAGTTTTTGAAGGATAACAGTGAGAGTAAACAGTGAAAAGCTCTATGAATGAACACCTCAAGTGTAGCCTGGAAGTACTAAAGCTAAAGCTTACTGAAGCTGGGTTTGATTCTTATCAGAATTTGGTAATTTATGAAGTCTCGGATCTAAATGCTTCAAGAAAACCAGTTTAAATATGTGATTAAACAGCACATATAGACTAGAGATTAATTTTGAAAGGAAAGAGTGAAACTCTAGTCCGGTCAAATAGGTCAGACTGCTTGAAGCTGTGGAGTCTGTTCTTATGAGAGCTGTTATAGTTTGAAGCACAATACCAACAATGAAATGTTCAGAGAAAAACCTAAATGCCATACAACTCACAGTTAACTGAAAGTTAATTAAAAAAACAACAACATTAAGAATAAAAAAGATCACACTTAAACACTGCAACACTGATTCACAACCACTCCTGAAGTGAACTTTTGCTTCAGAACTGATATGATCATAACTGAATGACAAATTGTAATGAATTCTGTATCACCTTTTTGTTTTTCAAAGAAGAACATGGCCTTTAATATCACTGACTGTAACTAACTGTCAGAACTAGCAAAACATTTGGGATGAAGCAGTTGCTGCTGCTACTACCCTAATGTAACCCATCAACACTGACCGTCTATTACCCATATGGCATAAATAACTGATAACTGATATCGTTAATATTTAAGTAAACTTCCTCAGCATTCAAACTTTGTGTTTCTTTCATGTCAGTGCACTCACATTTATTTGTTACCCAAATGCTCTGTTGTTTGGCTAAAGCTAACTTGGGCAAAAATATACGTAAATACATGGAAATCTATGGGTAAGGTCTATGACAAGTTACAGAGATATCACCCCAATTAGAGAAACCACCTGAGTCAAAACATGGGGAAGCACCCGTTACATTTGTGCAGCTGGTTCATGGAGGAAAGAGACGTAGGTCATAATGTGGAACAAAGTGTTAAATACAGTGAAAGTGAGACCACTGCAGCCATTATGCATGCCTTTTTATATTTTTTCATGCGTCTTCCTTGTCGTGAGCAAATGTTTCTACCAGTGCACTACTGGGCTGTTTTTGGAGGACTGCACACAAACAGTTCTGTGTTGGTTGCATACCCATAGTCCTTTCCTCTGTGTACTCAAAGACCTATGCAATGGTTCCATAAATCCGCCCTTAGGCACAAAATATTTGAAAACTCACTGTTGGAACATTTAATTTAAATAGTCATTAAAATTCCAGAGTTTCAGCTGCTGTTTTACATTTTTAATGAATTTCTTCCAGAGAAAAAAAGAACAGACCGCTTCAATAAAAAACGATTTGCCAACTGACTGAATTTCAGTCATGTCAGCGTTTTAATGTCACATTTTAGGCAAGACAATCTTTTGCTTTTCGTGCATCTTCAAACATTCAATCTTGGAGCAAAATCACTTGTTTAATCTTTTTCAGCTATAAAGCCAGCAGGAGACTGATCCTCAAATATTGAGCTTCTAAGCAGAACATGGTTTCACACGTTGGGAATTCGCTCTGCAGACAAAAAAGGAACACATGTTTGGCAAGGAAATAACAAAGAGGACCTCCAAGGATATGCCACTCTTCATGGCTCAGAGACATAAAGCATACAAAAACACACCCAGTTTTAACGGGTTGGTTTGCTGCAAAGCAAACAACCCAAGTACATGTTATGCTCGGCTAAGTTCTTTATTATTATTTTTCTTCCTTGGCATTGCCTCCCACACCATTTGTCATAGTGAGCAAAAATTAGCTGTGAGGCGACTGTTTCTATGCAGTTTTAGTTTAGGTTTTACCGTTTTCAAACAGTTAATTAACAATTTGTTGCAAAAACATCATAAAAATTCCTTCCTATTCTCCCCATTGGGTACACCTGTGGCTAAACACTATTGGGTACACTTAGCAGACCATATCAGTAAGTACACCTGTCACTGGCCGGCCACTTTTTAGGCACATCTGTATACACACTACGACTGTTTTGTATAAAGTATACACATGTCTAGCCAAATTTTGAAGAGGTGGCAACAGACAATATTTGGTAGGACATGTTGTGGCAGATCTTTTATACAATATATATAATTTATTTATCCAGATAAAAGGTATTATTGAGATTAAAAATGGCTTTTCCAAGTGGCAAGTATAGTATAACAAATTATGGAAATGAACACAACTGACATTCAATACAGGCAAGTGCACACAAACATCCGAATCAAAACGCAAGCACGGTCCACTCTACACCAGTGTTGTGGTGCTGTGATACAGTTGAAGAGTTTATTGAAGCTTATTAACTGATTGTGTCACGCTGTCAGGGTATCTGCCCTTAATTATACAGCTAGCCTTTATTTACAGACGGTCGATATCATCAGTCATTTTTTGGTTTACAGACGGTTTAATGGGAAAGCAATTGGAGCGTCTAGACCACAGACTAAATTGCAATAAGTATTGAATTCTAATGACATTGCACTATGTGTTTAGCTTTGATACTTGAGTACCTTGCGTGGCAAACATTATAACACAACAAATAAAGAAACCTGAATCATTTTGTTCTGGGTTATTACACTTTTCCCATCACAACGGCTGCAGTAAAATTCTCATGTATTTGCTTTCCACCTTCGTTTTAAGATTTAAGAGGAACAGCTTCTCCCGGCACAACGAAAGGTTTGCAATTCTTTATCAAGAAGCATGTAGTTATGAGGTGCTTAAAGTAAAAGCACACGCTCTAATAATGACACTTTCACGACACAATCATTGTTTCTGACAAAGTTATTGGACAGAGTTTAGTCTAGTCAGGAAACTAGGCATGACCATTATGCATTCACAATTATGTTTCACAGTGAACCTGACAAAAGCTGCAGATGAAAAACAACTACTCTCAAACATCTTTTTTCAACACAATATGGTCTTGCTGTGTCCCTGAACGAATAGCTTGACAATAAATATTTCCTCTCTGCAACAACAACCAAATAGAATCCACTTAGAATCCCTTCTATGATTTAAACTTTCACCTTGTGCATGACCTCAGCTTTGATGAAATCTCTTCAGACACCTCCACACCCGGCACTCGATGACAATCTCATGCAACAAAGACTACTCGGCCCACTGTGGTTCCTGGTTCCTCTCAGCCTCTTTGCCAATACATACAACCGCAGCTGGCTTTGCCTGGTGATGAGCCACCAGTCTTTTATCACCTCTAGATTGGCTTTGGAAATAATCACATTTCCATTTCTCCTCTGGGTTCCTCTCCTGACTTATTCCAGATGTGGGGAATCTATTGCTTGATAAACAAACGGTGAGGAACAGAGGCATGTCATTGCTTATAGACACGGGTGCCAGTCTTAATTGCCTGTGGTTGGGCTTGGCTTTTGTACTTTAAACAGAGGGTCCTTCTTTTCCAATAAGAGTGGGAAACTAACTGTGCTGCAGGATATAAAGCAAACTTTTGAAATTTCAACACCAATGATACATACTGATCATTGACAGAGAAGCCTTTGTGTGCAAGTGTCAAGGCTACAAATTAATGCTGAATGGCTGAGACCATTGTTAGTGAACAAATCCAAATGCAAGAGAAAAACTTCAGAATTCTAAAACAATTTCAAAACAATATCCAGAAGCTAACTGAGCAGGATTTATACTGGCATAATGGACATATTGTCATTTTGGCTGTAAGATTAAAAAAATAATTGTCATCTTTCAGGAACCATTGGAATTTTTCTCTCGAGCCTAAAATGGTTGAGGAGTACAGTAATGTGAAGCGGTAACAACTAGGCAGAGCTTTTTTCTGTCCATGTTCAGATATCAGTACCTTGTGAATGCCTTGTACAACCATGATACTTCAAATATTTATACATTTATAAATAAAGTGTTAAGCTCTATTAATGCTAAACAATATGTACTGAGCCCTGCGACAGACTGGCGACCTGTCCAGGGTGTACCCCGCCTCTCGCCCCGTGACAGCTGGGATAGGCTCCAGCGCCCCCCGTGACCCTGAAAAGGATAAGCGGAAGCAAATGAATGGAATATGTACTGAGGTTTTCCAGACATCCTCTGACAGTGTGGTGTTAACTTATCCAACATTTTGGATGCATTGCAATCATGGTCACAATGTAGGATCAAGTGGATGAAGTGAACAAGGCCCCATTACACAAGCCTAGAGACTGGTCTGCAACCATCTGGCAACCACTAGTCATTAGGAAAACAATAAGTACTCCCTGATTGGTTGTGAGTAGCTGCTAGAACTTGATGTCAATTGCAGGGAAAGTAATGAAGTCCTAGTGTAGGTATGCAAGCTTACAGACAACAGTGACCCCTTGGCAACTTGTTGCTAGAGGAAATTCTCCAACTGGTTGGCAAAAACTTCCTTCTGGTTGCTTTGGTTGCTAGCATATTTTGTTGCAGTTGTAGTTTGATTGGAAGTGATGGACATGATGGCAAGCACCATCCGGCTACACTCCGAGCTATAGTAAAACAGTGAAAACCACAAAAGAAACTGGAAATGGAGACTGCTTGCCTTCAAATTAAACGTTGCACCTTTTTTTAAAAAGGTGCATCATACTTTTTCAAGCTTTACTACAAACATGAAAAACTATAGGCAACCGTTACAACCTGCTAGGAATCAAAGCAATCACCATGAGGTTCTTGGTGGTGCACCTTGTTTGCATTCGATTTCCCCTGACAGCCAGCAACCCCTGGAAACCACTGCCAACCATTTGGGGAGTACACTAATAGCAATAGTCCAATATGGTGGACAACGTTCAAGCATTGTGCACATGATGCCACGTGAGAAAATTAGTCCAGACATATTTTTACATTTCTAGGAAGACATTGCTATCTTCAGCAAAACAATGCCAAACTTCACTGTGCATCATTTCCAAGAGCATGACTAAACATAAGTAAAGAAAGTACTATGCAGTAATACTGATGGGTTAGGAAGCTCTTAGTGTCACAAAGGTTCCTCTCTTTTTATCTGGACAGGTCACCATAGAAACTTTGACTAGGTCAAAGTGAATTCAGGATTGTTGAATGTGTCTTTTGTCCTGTCTTCCTCTTTTCATCCCCAACTGGTCACGGCAAATGGCTGCCCCTCCCCGAGACTGGCTCTGTCTGGGGTTTCTTCCTGTTAAAAGGGAGTTTTTCCTTCCCACTGTCACCAGGTGCTTGCTCAAAGGAGTCATCTAATTGTTAGGGTATGACTCTATTATTGTAGGGTCTTTACAATGCAATGTAAAACACTTTGAGGCAGGCTACTGTTATTGTGATTTGGTGCTATATAAATAAAATTGAATTGAATTGAAGTTAACATAAAGAAAGCATGAAATGATCTGGCTCATGATTCAGGCTTTAGCATCATGCTTTATTTCATTTCAACAACCCTGCCATGGGGATTTCACTACCTGAGCTCCAGCAGACCCAAGAACAATACAGATGTTGTTCTCTTCAACTGACCATTTTTTTTTAAAATAGACTGAGTCAAAACACACTAAAATATGAACATCGCTTTTGGACGGTCAAAACAAACCCATCTGACCTCGTAAGACACAATATTCTCATATGTGTAACAATTCTGTCAGTGTAATGTGGAAACGGTTTTCAGCTCCTACACACAAACACAAAGGAATGCAACAATCAGCTGACAGGAACACGAGCGCCAAGACGACATCTGGGGAATGTACCTGAGTATACGTGCGACCCACTGCATGAATTTATGTGAGCTGATGCTAACCTTTATAAGAAAAACACTCCACCTCTACAGTCTCAGTCTGGAGTACTCACACTGTGGGTATGCTTGGAGTTTCTGCAGACAAGGACAACAACACACACCTGAAGCCAAAAACAACTAACTCACTGTATCCAGAACCATGATAGGAAAATAAAGTCAAAACAGCTCTACTAATAATGATATCTATCAGACAGGACCTGTAGTGCAGCAAGTGGCTCAATAGAGGGTGCCAAACTACATTACTACTCAGATTTTCAGTTCACAGTCTATTTTGTTTACTTGCCTTTTTCACAGGCTGGGTGGATACTGGCTGTAGCTCAGGTGGCAGAGCAGGTCAGCCACTAATCTGAAGGTTGGTGGTTCGATCCCAGGCTGCCTCCTGGCTGCATGCCAAATATCCTTGGGCAAGATACTAACCCCATGTGTTGCCTACTGGTGGTGGTCAGAGGGCCCGGTGGCGCCAGTGTCCGGCAGCCTCGCCTCTGTCAGTGCGCCCCAGGGCAGCTGTGGCTACAATGTAGCTTGCCATCGACCAGTGTGTGAATGGGTGAATGACTGAATGTAGTGTGAAGCGACTTTGGGGTCCTTAGGGACTAGAAAAGCGCTATACAAATGCAGGCCATTACCAGTGGGGGAAAAAGATATCCTGGCAAAGGCTGCTTTTTAATAATAAGATTTATTTTTGTTGTTTATCATAATTTATACTAAGTTTTGTGCATCATCAGCATCCCCATTTTCCTCCTTGTTATTCTCCAAGCCTGTGCTGCTTTTCTCTTTTGTTTTCAAGCAGCTGATTCATCTCAGCTCAATCGTCATGTAACTTTTTGATCATTTCTCCCTCTTCCTGCTCATCTTCATAGTGAGAATATTAACTTTCCCCCCTAAGCAGTGAGTTAAAAAATGAAGAAAAATGGCTGTGAACGCTTCCCCAGCTCAGCTTCCTATCTCTCCATCTTTGCTAACTTTGCTTTCTTATATATATATCTTTCAGCTTTTGCCATTGATGTCACATCTACACACAGCCTCAAATCCCACAATGCATGGATGTAGCACCTGGATGCATTTTTAATTGCTCACCACTCACTCTATCCTTTGAAAAGCCTTGCACATACACCCACGCAGTCCACCCGATCTCATCACCCATCTCACTGACATATTTTTCCCTCTCCTGCAGTTGTAGGAACCACAAGTCACAGAGTGCCTGCCCACAATTTTCATTTCAGGGCAAAAACTGGAGTGGGAGGAGAATTATTTTCCTATTAGCTTTTGAGTTCTGTCAAAACAGAGTATCTGATGTCAGTGGACAGCAACTAATAGCAACCCAGACCGAAGAGGCACTTTAGGTTGTTTCCATGTTTAAAGAAAAAGAAATTCAATGAGAAGAAAGGATGAGAACGTTTATGTTTGGATCTTATCGAATTTGATTTAAATAGGGAAGATTTATAAAATGGTAAATGGCCTGTATTTATATAGCGCTTTACTAGTCCCTAAGGACCCCAAAGCGCTTTACATATCCAGTCATCCACCCATTCACACACTGGTGATGGCAAGCTACGATTGTAGCCACAGCCACCCTGGGGCGCACTGACAGAGGCGAGGCTGCCGGACACTGGCGCCACCGGGCCCTCTGACCACCACCAGTAGGCAACGGGTGAAGTGTCTTGCCCAAGGACACAACGACCGAGACTGACCAAGCTGGGGCTCGAACCGGCAACCTTCCGATTACAAGGCGAACTCCTAACTCTTGAGCCACGATCGCCCAGGTACAGCAACAAATAAATGCTTGCATCAGATTTAGACTTTTCCCTTGAACTTTGTGCGGTCTCTGCCGCAATCTTTCTTGGTCTCCCTCGTATTTAACTGGTGCTAAAAATGGACCAGTGAAAGAATATTTTTAAAAGTAATAACAATGTTTGGCTAATAATCAGATCTGATCAGTAGTACTGTGCTAAAACCACAGACTCCACTGGAGAATTCTGCAGCTGCATAAATAGATTTCCAGTTATGAGCAAATCAGGGAACAGCACACCCTGTGTTGCCTGTTTTTCCAATTTCTAATCAGATACTATATTTACTCAAGCACTAATGTTTGTGCTTTTCTACTTACTATTTCAGTGGGAAATATCGTCCAGTGTAGAAGAACAGAAGTTCAGCTGTCACATTTCAGATGTCCACAGTAAACTTTCCATCCAGATGTAGTGCATATTTGAAAAAAAAAACTGGAGTTTTTCCACTCGCTTTGTTTTTAAAATGCAAATTTTAAACATGCGCGAAACAGGTGGTTGGAAAGTTGATAGCACCAAATGGTGATTTCCCCTCACACATGTTTTCATTTAAATACTGTGGAAAGCAAATGAGGTCAAATATAACATTTCACAAAAAAAAAAACCAACTTAAGAATAAAAATCTTAAAAATAATATAGACGTGACATATATATTATTTTAAACCTTTAGATGCATTTTGTTCTTTTTTGTAAAAGCACGGAGAGGCCTGACTCTTAAAAAAATGGATCAAACGGCTACAAAAGCAAAAGGTTACTTGCACACTGATTTTATAGCTTGTAGCACCTTTAGTTGCAATAACTAACTAAATAAATAAAGTAATAAAGTAACAGTTTTCTTTTTGACTTTAACAGTCTGTCACATCATTGTAGGCCAATTCTAGACCCCTCTTTTTTTTACAAAGCTTGTTCAGGATATTGAGATTTGGAAGCATTCATGTATGCACAGCTCTCTTAAGGTCCTACCACAGCATGCCTGCACATTGACTGACCCATTGTGACACCTTAATTGTTTTTTTTTTTTTTATCAGCCATTCTGTTATAATTTTGCTGCTGTGCTTGGGATCATTGCCCTCTTTTATGCCTGAATTTGGACTAAGCTTTAGCTGTCCAAAGACAGATGGTCTCACATTTAAGTCCATACAGAGAAGTTCATGGTCGTCTTAATGACTGCAAGGTGCCGAATTCCTGTGGCTGCAAAACGAACCCAAATCATCACTTGGCCACCACTGTGATGCGTTTGATATTAAATGTTCGTGTTGATATGCTTTGTTTGCTTTTGTGCATTAGGGATTATGCCAAACATCTCCATCCGTTAGGTTTACAACACCAGAAGTGTTTTTTTTAGAGAGAAGACACTTTCTCCTGGAAACCCTACTAAACAATTCACACTTGTTTAATTTTTTTCTAATCGTGTTATCATGAACTTTAACATTTAACATGCTAACTGAGGCCTGTAGAGTCTGTATTTCTTGTGTTTGTTGTAGTTTCTTTAAGAGTTGTGTGGTCTGACCTTAGGGTGAATTTGCTGAGAAGACTGTCTTTGAGTTGACAAAAACGGAATGCTCCAGACCAGCAAACAATTTTTGAGATACTTACCTTTGTAATTCCTACAAAAGCAGTAAGTTTACGGCATAGAGAACTGTAAAAACTCTTTTTCACATGCTTGTTAATGTTCAAGTCATGCTTATGGCAAGAACATCAGACTCTAATTTCTGTCAAGCCTTCATAATGTAAATTCATAACTTTTACTATGTTTTATTGGTGTTTCTACTTAAATACACCTCTGAAAATGTGCTGGTAAAGACCCAAACATGCCAAGTTCTGTCCTCAAACTGACGTCAAAAACCACTGAAGGTTTCCAACATGTTAAGATGAATGGTTTTGCAATATAGTACTGAAGATATTAAAATCACGAGCACGATTCGGTATATGATTCCTTCCAGAGGAGTAGTAATTGCTGTAGTTTGGAGGTTGGGAGCAGTCTAATATTTAAAAATGACTGGGTGGTGATTATATGTTGCTTTGAGAAGGGTTGTTTTTGGGTTTTATCACCAGCAATTTCATTTTGATGGTTTCCTCTACCTCTACAGTTGATCAATCATTTGAATGCACTCATATCAATTTTACTGCAATCATAAAGTGGGCTGGGGAGCATTTACGGCTTGATGTGACATGCATACATCGCCTGTACTGGTGAAATGACAACAGCCAAGGGAAGCTTAATGTGTTATACAGTCACACCATAAAATATGCCACTCATGGAAAAAATATGTTCCTTCCTTTTCCTACTTCCAGATGTTTTCGCAGCACACTATTTATGAGGGATTATAAGAACTAGGACTCCTTCTACTTAGGAGTTTAGATAAGAGTCACTTTGTAATAAATCTGCAAAATTTAAAGCTGGATCTACAAAGTGGTGTTTTGAAACAGAGCTACCACCTGTGGGTTTGAAAGAAAGTAAAGTGTGTCAGGACAGCAGCTAATGTGGAACCATTAACAGTATCTGTATTTGATTAACACTGTAAGATTGCCATAAAGTGAACCTGATTTCATCATTTGAGACATTTCTATGGCTGCAGTACTCTGCACAGTAGCACGAGACCATTTGGACACATGGCCTGAAATCACAGAGGCTGCAGCTGTGGGATCAAGAGGCACATTCCCTCAGAGCTGCATAAACACTTCCTGTTTCGTAGGTGAGAACTGCAAAGGAGTCAGACTCGGAGAGGAGAGCTGTCAAGAGACATTAACAGAGTAATAAATATGTGAAATCACAGCATGCTCACAGATACTCCTAGCAAACAAGATGAAGTATCCCTTAAATAGTGGAATAATTTGACCTAAAATACAGCCAAATAGCTAATAAATAGCTTGATTTCTGTTCACTGTAAGAAATGGTTACAGAAATATTTCACCATTTTGGGAAATATTGTGATTTTTGATGAAAGTTTGATGCAAACACTGAGAGTAAAGTAAATATGAAAGCTAGCAAGAGCATTAGCTTAGTACAAAGACAAGAGGGGGCAGCTAGCTTGGTTATGTTCAAAGATTTAAAAAAATAAAATCTCCATATTTTAAAATCTTACTACAGCAATTTTTAAAGGAACTTTGTCACATTGCATACACATTGTTGCTTACAGACACATATAAAGGGTTTTTTAAATATATGTTTTCAGTCTTTTTTCCAAACTACGCTAATAGCTGCTTCAGATTTAACATTTAGCATAGAGTTGTGACTCTTCATCAAAAAGCCACCAAAATACATTTTCTTTACTATTTGGCAGCATGTTGTAACAGTTTTAAATGGCGAAGCTTTTCTGGGGCCAAAAAACTCAAGTGCTCACTTGAGCAGATACAGCGACATCCTGGCCCTTGGACGCAAACACTAACCCTCCCAAAAAAAACCAAACTGACCACATTTGCGAGGCTTCAAACAGTCTCATTCTCAAAATCCAAACTTTTTAAGTAACTTAAAACTGATCTGCAGATTGAGTTGAATTTTATTACAAATTTCCTCTTCTGACAACATAACAAATGCAGTCCTAGAAAAACAATGAAAAACACATGCAAGCTTCTTGGATGTCTGTTAGGTCCAGACATGTTACTGCTAAGGAAAAATGGTTGATCATCTTATCTTGATGTGAGCTGTCTGGACCTCTTTATATCCACAGCTTATTAAATTACCAAAACCCATATTAACAGTTGTAGTTTATTAATATAAATATATAACCCTAGATACGGGTGCTGCTTTTAAAGAATGGTACATGAATTTAGAGGAAAAAAAAAGATATTTCCCACTTACAAAACTTATCGCCTCAGTCATCACACAAGTCTGTATAGCTCATTACATGTGCGGCTCTGCTGGCACCAAATTAATCTGCTTTAACGCCACTTTTGCAGTGTAAAATTTTTTGAATGAACCCAAACAACTTCATCTTTGACATATTTAACATGATCATAACATGGACACATGATTTCTTTACGCTTTACGGACAGGTGCACATTGAGATTTAATGTCCTTAAACTATGCTGAGAGGATAAAGATACAATAAGTCTGATGGCTTTGCATCGTGTCATTTTGAACCACCACATCAGAAAATTTATTTTAAAGTCTGGCTTGCAGTATGAAACTCTGAAAACCTTCACTTCTGCATGACAGTGAAGAAGAAGACAACGAAGAAGAAGAAGACAAAGAAGAAGCAGAAGAGGTTTTCTAAAAGAAAATTTAATGAAGCATAAAAATTTCCGTCTCCAGCCCGCAGCACCAGTGTTCTGCTGAGGAGACTTTTTTCTTAAATCCTGTTTCCTCTTATTTATGCGGGAGAGATTACTGCTCAAAAGCTCTTAACACCTAAATCTTCTTATCCATAAACACAGGAGGAAAAAGTGCATGTTTTTCCTGTCCTGAAAAACATGCACCTAAACTTTCTAAAATGTCAAGGCATTCCGCTAACTGGTGCTAAATCCTGCCGAGACGCTGCACTGTGCATTTATTTTAACAAGCTTAAGCTCAGGTTATTCTTCCCAGGTGTCTCTTTTGGATTTTCTTTTCTTTCTCCCTCTTTCTCTGCATTGGGAAAAATGTCAGATGTGATCTGCGGAGACATCTCAGCCCATTCTTCACAGCTGTGAAGTAGGATGTCTTATGATACATTTACTTGCTTCTCAGTTTCCATGTTCCTTTGCATGTGCAATCCCAAAAGGCAAAAAAGGAAAATGATCCAATCTCTGCCTTGCAATCAGACGACCATGCCAAAGCAAAACCAAATCAAAATGAACACATTTAACTATAAGACTTGATGATGCATCACTTACCTTTGTGTGTGCTGCTGCTGCTGCTGTGGTATCACTGAGCTTTTAAGGAGTTTGTGACAGACGCTGAACAGCAGCACTGGTGAGGGTTTGGCTTTTATCTACAGGTGGGTGGAGCTGCACAGGCTGAGAGCACAGAGGAGCTGGATCTGTGCACGAGGAGAGACGGGGGGAAGAAAACAGGATCTGTGTGAGAGAGAAACCACTACTGGAACTCCATGTTTGCAGCATTAAGAGGTTATTATACACAGAAACAAAGTGAGGGGAAAGAAGAAACCCAATCAGCTGCACGAGGAGGAAGATTCTCGTTTGACTTGGACCTCTCAGTGCATTCTTTGCATGGAGAAAGATTTAAGGGCAGGGTCTTACTCTGGTTAGCCAATGCTAGCTGAGGTTAGGCTCTAGCTGAGTGGGGAGGTTTTTGTGGCAACCAAAGTGCACACACAGTAGTTGATAAAACAACCTTACCACAAAGGACTATTTAGAAACTGGTCAAATTGTTCACATTTCTACTTTTTAAGGACTTTTGAGACAACATAAGAGAGGATATGAAGCTACTTAACATTGGAATTGTGTTTTCTTATTTAAAATAAAAGCAATAATCAAACAGATCTATTAGTATAAAACTCCTACTCATAACTGAGCAGCGGTACATCACAAATTTGACCTAAATGCTAGCTACTAGCATTCTTTGCTCACAATGAGAGCGGTAACAAGCCTTAAGTTACTGCAAATACCATGCTTATGTGCTCCTGACGTGTATTTCAGGACATTTATACATATAAGTACAGCTAAATAATGACACGGTGAATGATTTTGCATCGTAACTGTGAAAAAGTTGCGTGTGCAAGCCTGAATACTTCTCATCCTCAGTGGTCACCATCTTACTTTTGTACTCAGCCAAATTCCAGCCAGTAGGTGGAGGATTAATGTTGGTGCCAACACCAGTGGCTTAAAAGAGTTTGTGTTGATGTTCAGTGTTTATCTGTGCTTAAATGTTCTATTAAATGTAAGAGAATTTAATGAGTTCTGCTGTCAAAGTCTCATCAAGTGTCAAAAGTTTGCAAAATACAGCAGTCACAGTGTAAGTCGGTTATTGCGAGTGCTTTTTTCTCACAAAGAGAGCTTGTGGTTGTCTAAATTGTATATAACATTCTTTCTTACGGGCAGCAGGGGGCAACTCTTATGATTTGAAAAGGAAGATCACTTGTATTGAGATTTATAGGAAAACAGCCCTTTGGCTTCCTCAATCTATGACCTCAGTGAACTTTTTCCTGGAGAAGTCAATGTCTTAATCACTAGTTTCATGTCTTACTGAGTACAAATTTCTTTTCTTAAAAATGTAAATAATGTTCTAATATTTTCCTCTAATCTTTTTCTCAATCAGTGATCCAAACTCAAACCGCCTCTCTACACAGTTTAATCAGTTCTAATTGGATCTCATCTCTCCAGAACATTTTCGTCTCATTTTTATTCGCTGACAAAAGTGCCAATACATTTAACCATATAGTTTTTGTGCTAATAGGAGCCAAGCAAAGTTGAGCTAAACTAAGGCTGTGCAGACCTGCATCGGGCGCCCATGCAACTCCTCTCCACAGCTTTTACATTGAAAAGTTGACAGTGTTTAGCTTTAGTCCAAAGTCCACCAAACAGAGACGGCATGGGGTGATCATGGACCTTCTGAACAGCTGTTTCAAATCTGAGAATTATTCTTTGAGCTTTTGTTTGTGTTACTATTTTACTTCTTTAGTTCTTGTGTTGTCATGCAGGGGTTGCTTTTAAAGATAACATTTTGGTTCCCCCCTCTGTCAGCTTTTTTGCGTCTCAGTCTCACAGCAATAATTTGTGCTCATTACAGCAATTTGCAAGTAGCCATGACTTCACTTAAAGTTTACTACTAATTAATGTGGACAGAAAAATGAAGTCCAGGCATATTTATGAAAAAAATGTGTATTTTTTGAAAGTTTGGATAGATAAACTTAATCTTCATTTTTCACAACTCAAAGACCAAACAGCAGAAATTGGTTTTCCCAGCACACCAGAGAACAAGAAGCAGTCAGCTGCATGGAAATACTGACATCATACCTGTCTGCATGCAGAATTGCTGTTCATTAGCCTGCCACTTAGATCCCGAGGCCAAGTCGCTCCAGCAACATGAAAAGCTCAGACAACCCCGACGAAGTTTCTTATTACTTGCTGTTTTTCTGTTCCTCGGTCAACCTCCTTTCATCTTGGTTAGTCAGCTCCTAGTCATGTATAATACTAACAAGTGGAGCTGTGATTTGTATCTGCTCCATTCTTCTTGTTTCTCTGAAAACTTGGGAAATAGGATTAATGCTTTCCAGTGGACATGACTTTCAAAACCCGAAGCATATCCGTGTCAAACAATCCCACTGTTTCCCTGAAAAGATGCTGAAGGAGCTATAAAAGTGGTTCCATATGATTGACTGAAATGTGATTTATCCAGTCACCATCAGCATAATTTACTGGCTGGCATGTATTTTGCCTACCATTTGGCAAAAGCTTGATATATGATGTGCTCCAAAACTAACAAGACTGAAATGAAGTGTGTGTGTGTGTGTGTGTGTGTGTGTGTGTGTGTGTGTGTGTG
>NW_024582428.1:817926-850763 GCF_018398535.1 Haplochromis burtoni | reverse complement strand
AACCAGTCACAAGAATCAGCTTTTTTTTGGACTCCCTCTCTGTTGCGATCACTTGAGGGCAAATTGAATGTAGTAACAACACTCCACAGAGTGGATTTTGTGGCCAAGTAATTGTAACTTGCCTTTTGAAAAGATGCCAGCTTGGTCTTTGTGGTCTTTGTGGGTGAGACTGATGGGCACTGAAAAAATGCTAGGGGCTAAGCTGGTGAGACTGACAAAATAACGTGTACGGCATTCAGCAGTGTGATTATTGAAAAAAGGAAGAAGGAATTCATGAGAAAACAGAATTTTGTGGTGCTTTTGTTTCATTATAGCCCACCTGAATACAGGCTAGACACGACTGAAGCTCAAAATATATTTGGGCTGTGTAAAATAGGTCTAACTTTTTCTTATCTAACATAATTTAAGAAAAGAAAAAATAGAAGAATAGAAATGAAGTTTTTGGGTTTTTCTCTCCTCTTGTTAGAGATTTTACTTTTCCAAATAATGACAATGATATTTCTTGAGGGTATATGACATAACTCTGTACCACACATGACATGTCAAAAATAAAAGTGCTGATCAGGCATGAATGTCTGGTGCTATGCCTGAATATGACTGAACCACCAACACCTCCACCAGTGGCTCAGGGTCTGACCGATGTTCCAAATAAGCATAATATACTTATTGTTATCTTCACAATTTGTTAATCCTTCATCTTGTTGTTGCTTTTGTTTGAGGTGAAGGAACCATCCTCAAGAGCTGGAAAATGGAGGAAATGTAGAGGAGATAAAAACTGCAGTTCCTCGAGTCGCCACTTAAAAGTCAGTCCCATTGACTCCCAACATTAAAAAGCATGTTTACAGCCTGGTACAAAAAAAATGTACTGCCTTTGCTAGCCCTCCTACTTCTTATTAGATGCAAATTATATAAATGTGAAAATCTTAATTGACTTCCTTCTTATCATATTCGCAAAATTTTCAGAAAATTTGACCAACAAATTAACTTTGAGGTCAAGTTCAACAATATTTAAACTCGTCTGAGAAAATTCTTGAAAATCCTGTGTCACCTAATTGTCATGTTAACAGTGTTGGCTGTCCATTCTGCCCATGCGCCCGGCTGGTGATGTGGCTATCCCTCTATAAGAACTGAGGGTGTTTTTTTTTTTTATTACTCATCCATCTGGAGTTAGGGGAGTGGTGAATTAGTGCCATCAGGTCTCATCCTCTACTTGAGGTTATCAAACTTCAGTGCATGTGCATTTTTTCATGGATTATCTGACTAATATGCTGGCTTGCTGTGTGCTTACATACCATCCCAGAAGTCTGCCCTTCAGTTTGGGTGAGCAAAATTCTAGTAGTTTACTGATCTTTAAGTTTCTCTGTACTGCATTCTTACATTTTATGAAAGGAGTTTGCTAACCAGGCTTGCTAACACTGGGTGATATCTTAGCACCAAACTAAAACTAAACAGATAAGAGCAAAACCATTCTGGAAACTCAGTGAAACTAAAGTGAAGACAAAAATTCAAAATTAATTAGAATAAAAAGCACTTATAAATTACAAAACACTAACAACTGTAATAGAGACATACCAGCTGATCACACCTGATCAGACACACTTGATCCTCAGCTATTTCTGAATTTTCTGCTTTGATTTAAAAAACAAACAAACAGACGCATTCTGCATTTCTACACGGCTTATAGTTTGCCTCTTGCCAGTATACCCAGCCACAAACATTTTCACTGGGAGTGACAAGGATGGACAAGAGTTGAAATGAGTACATCAGAGGGACAGCTCAGGTTGAACAGCTTGAAGACAAAGTAAGAGTGGTAAGTGCAGACGAGGGCTGGTGGAGAAGATATAGTGGATATGTTGGACAAAGGAAGTTGGAGCTGCCAGGCATTAGGACAAGAGGAAGACCTCAGGGGAAGTTCATGGATTAAAACGAAGGAGGAAATGCAGAAGGTTGGTGTAACAGAAGAGGATGCTAGAGATATGCTGAGATGGGTCCACTTTAGTGACCTTCAAAGGGATCAACTGAATGAAGAAGATAAAGAAAGTTGTATTGTACAAGACTGTAATACTCAACATACTGTTGAGTTGCCCTGACTCCCCAGTTGTGGAAGCGCAAGAGTTGACAATACTATCCAGCCTCCACATAAGGAAGTCACGACTTGTCCTGTTTGCCACTCTTCAAAAGCAAAAATTATTCCTAACATTCACTTTTTGTTTGCCCTGTGTTTGCCAAAATGTCAAAGGCAGAAAAAAGGTCCTGTGAGGCAGTCTCGGTTATATCCGAGAAACTCAAAAGAAGAAATATCTAGGTAGACGTATATACTGTACCACTAGCTCTGAGTATGTAGCGGGTCAGCTTTCTGTACTTGTAGACTGCACTTTTAAGATTGGGGCTGATGAAAGATTTTAGTTATATGATGTCATTACATGAAACAATGCAATCTAAGTGCCAGTTACAGCTGTGGGATAAGTAGGATAAAGGTACTAACGTGATGGAGTGGAACTGTGTATACGTTCCCAGTGACAACATACATATGGTGTACATAGCATAGGTTATAGATCAGTCAACGCTGCCTGAAGTACTTACTCACAGTGAAACAAACAAACCCACTGATTCCTGTTGGAACCAGTTTCTTAATGTGGTGACGAGCTATTTGCTCTCTCATGACCACCTCTGAATTTTTCTGTCTGGCTGGTAATCCCGTCGTCTCAGAGCCTGCTTTGAGTTGGGCCTGCAACTCGAATGTTTTTCTCCATCTTTGGAGGACAGTTTGAGAGTTTGGCAATGAGGCTATGAGCAGAGCAAGGAAAGGAATCTACAAAAGCCTGGAGAAGACATTCTTGACTTTATCCCTTCATTAAAACTAAGAGATGGTGTGAAAGGCAGAAGATTTGGTACAGATTTGTCAAGAAATCATTTAAATTTCCCACTTTGAGGAGTGTGTTTGTAGTTGAATTTAATAGCAAATACGTAAGTTGTTCAATTAACTGTCAAAGTAAAACTTAGTCATTAGACCTTCTCAGAACAATGCAAGAAAAAAATAATTTTTCAGTTGAAAAATGAATTTGAAGTAAAGTTGTTTTTCTGAAGTAAAACAGTAAGAAAAAAGGAGCCCTCACAAATACCAGAACTACGTTTTCAAAAAAATTTAAATGGCTAAAGAAGTAAAATATTGTAATTAGCACTGTATGCCGCTCAAATCATTTACTGTAGCATGCCATGTGGCACGGCCTGTGAAAAAACAATAAAAAATACTGGTTGAGCCACTTTTTGGGTTGGAGAAGCATTCGAATACAGTTAATTCATTTTGTCACAGCATGTTTTCTTTTAGTGAAGTCAGACCAATTACCCAGCAACCCAAAGCATGCCAGTTCCACGTGATAGCACAGGAAAAAGATCGTTAGCTGCTAACCGCCTTTACCAACATTTGCTGTGGTCATTAAGTCTGTATGGCGAGGAAAGAAACAAGAGGGATTTGTATGGGGAGGATAAAAAAGCCTCCAGTTAGTGCTTTAAGCACCCTTTCTTGCGTTGTCTGTTAGTGTAGTGTTAATACATCAGCATGTTGAATGTGAATGGACAACAGTGGGACCTGAAGCTGACGTGTAGATCTCTCCCTGTTTGAAGTGTGATGCAATCGTCTAGGTTCTCAGACCTATTCATTTTTTTTTTTTTTACCAGACTTTAGTTCAGGACACATTTATGTACTGGTGTGCTGTTAGACAATGATTGAGATGTAAAATGATTCCAGATGTGTTGTTATTATGCACTGGTGCACTCATTCTCCCGAGACCTACATAGGTGCTGATTTCCTAGATATGCTTGAATGACAGTCGCACAAAGAATTGTTTTGCTTTCAATCAAGCCAGTATAAAACCATGAATAATTAGCCAGCTCTGTGGTGGTGACCTTAATACAACATGCTCTTCTGGCTGCATTCAGCCTTGTCCTTAAATGACCCAGTAAGCACAGCCTCCTAATTATCGTTATTGCGAGTGAAGAAACCCACCATATTGGTAAACTGGTTAGCCTCAGACTAGTGGTTTCCTGCTTTGGTGCATTGGTGTTGGTTAAAAGGACGATCAACTCGTCACCAAGCAGACAATAAAACAGCTGGGAGGAATTACTTTAGTGGGGCATGCGGACAATCTGATAATCTAGCTCATCTAATCTATAGCCTAACTACTGCAGTTTAACATTCCTCAATAGAGTGAACTTTTTCCCAGCCTTTTGCTTTCTCTGTAGAGACCTAAACAACAAGGTGGAATGCAGTGCATTTATTAATACCAAAAGTATATTAGTATATAAAAATAGCCACCTATTTCAGGATCAGATGCTAAGGCTGGATGCTGCCATACCTTTGTAGTGCTTCTAACACATGAAGTAATAAATAATAATAATGATCTTTTGCCCTATAGTAATTCTAAATCGTATGGAAGGCGCTGTTGCAAAGACACAAGTGTTGCACCATAAAAAACAAACATTGCAATGTAGTGCTTGCGATATATGAATGGCACGATTTTGCTAAGTGGCAAAACAAATCCTATTTTTCCATGCTTTTCCAGTTTTAATACTGGACCCTCCTGCTCAGTAAAAATTTTCAGCTAAAAATGTTAAGCTGAGATAACCCAGATGACATCATCATAGTTAATTTCTCAGACATGGAAAAAAAACTCCTCCAGAGCCACACAAGACATTAAATGACTGTTTTCACAAGCTGAAAAAAAAATCTATCAATAGAGCTACTGTGAACAGCTTTTCTGCTCAGGAGTATAATGTTACCTTTAACAGTATTGGAGTAATTACATTTATGAAAAATGGTGACTATAATCTATAACTGTTTACTTTTTCTGAATTCTGCAGTCTGTTAGTCAACTCCTACATGAGGCCTGGCTGAGGTCTGAGGCCTGTATTGCACTTACAAACACCTGAAGATAACTCTGATTGGACTACATTTAAAATATCAGAAAACATGTCAGTATTAGCTTTGTGCATCCTTACGGTGCTCTAAAATAATTTCATCCATTTGTGCTAGTGTGTTTACTGCACATGATGATATTACAACAATGATGACTTAAATAGTCTATCCGGTTGTTAAGTGATGACGCGACGAATCCTACTTCCGGGCCTAAAGTAGTCTGCGTTTAATATGGCTTTTGTGTTGTTAACATGTTTAATGTTATGTATTTTCTTCTATTTGATCTCAAAAAGCTCCTAAAACAGTCAGTGATCCCTGTTGACCTCCCTCGGCTTTTATTACCACTAATCATTTATTTAAGCTCAGTTTTTAAAACCTTAGGATGTAACTACAGCCCAGCCTATGCAGCAGTATATGAATGACTAACCTCGTATTGTGGATGGATTATCTCAGTTGTTCTCCTGGCTGAAGTTTGGTCCGTTTACAGCATGCCAGTGATCGTTTGATATATGGACCTGCAGCGGAGTTTAGACCCAGACACGGCTAGTGACGTCAGACTGAACAATCGGATATATGTAATGGGTATATCTAATGTAATGAGGGCTTACAGTTAGGTTCATAGAAGTATTCAAACAATTATATAACTGTTCACACTATCACTTTAAAATAAAAAAGTCAAGAGTGGACTGAAGTGCAGAGTTTCAGTTTTAATTCAAGGAGTTTAACTAAAGTATTAAGAATTACAGTAATTTTCATACATAGTCTCCCATTTTCAGAGCCTTAAAAGTTATTGGACAGTTGTCTGACAAGCCGTTATGCAAAAACTGTAGGTGTGTTGATTGCACTGGATAGCCCACCATCACCAAAAGGCCTGAAACATGGAAGAAGATGACAGAATTATTTCCATTTTTAAGAAAAACAATGCCACAACATCTTAACCTAGTCAAGAACACTCCCAAGGTGGTGGGTATATCACTGTCAGGCAATCATGACAGATGCAAGTATGCAATCATGAGATGTCTTCATGAACGTAAACAGAGTTTACAACAAGGTAAAAAGCACTGATTTATATTCAAAAACAAGAAGGAGAGATTCAAGTTTTCCTGAAAACATCTAAAACAGCCGGCATGGTTCTGGAAAAAAATCTTTGGACTTATGAAACCAGAATGATGGGGAAAATATGGAGAAGAAAAGAAACAGACCAGGATCCAAAGGATACCACATGATCTGTCAAACATGCTGGAGACAGTGTTATGCATGGTCATGTATAGCTGCCAGGGGAACTGAGCCACTCGTGTTTATTGATGATGTGACCACTGTTAGAAGTAGCAGGTTCACCCAGATGATGAAAAACTAATCAGACGTTGCTTCATGGTGCAAATGAATGATGACACAAAGGATACTGGAAAAGAGCTTCTCAAAGCAAATAACAGAGGTTATTCTTCAGTGGCCACATAAGTCAACCCAATAGAACAGGTTCTCCATTACTAAATGCCAAACAATAGTTACATTTAACAGTGTTACGTCCCTCTGTAGCCCCTAATCATCTCAATGTTTTCAGCTGGTGCTAATTGGCCACACCCAGTCAGGTGTGGATAAAAGTATACCTGAGGCAAGCTTCCCAGGAGCTCACTTGTCTTTACCTTGGTGGCATCAGCCATTTCACCCAGCCTGCTATGCCATTTTAAGATAAAACCTCATCTGACTAACACTCTGGTATCCGTCTCCTTTTTTTTAATGTTGCGGCTTTTGAGCCGGGTTGTAACAAACAGTAACTAGTTTGTCCAGTTATTAGTATCTGAAAATGTGTGCAACAATTCAGAAATATAAAAGAATCTTGAACAGATGATATGAACACTTTTGCCAAACTCTTTGAATTAAAGTTGAAAGTCTGCACTTCAGTTACATGTTGACAGTTTGATTTAAAGTCTGCTGTGGTGCTGTAAAAAGGCTGAATTACAAGAACTGTATCAATATCCAAATATGGACCTAGCTGTGTGTTTAACTCTGTTTTTTATATTTGGAAATAAATGAGGCACTATATTAAATATGTACTCTGATATTAAACTGCTAGAGTTTCCATGGCTTATAGACCCACATACAGTGTTCTCCACTTTTATCCACTTTATCATCTCGCTCACTTTATCAACTTTCAATATAATTGCTGCATATCAAGATTACTACACATGTATGAGAAAAAAAACAGGACTTTAGGAGAGGCTTCCTATCAAATGTTTTATTTATTTGCCATAAGCTTTGGTTTTCACTTCATTCCTCTGTTGGCCTTGGAACAAGGGCCAAGAAGACTGGAAACCCCTGGAGTTTAATGGTGGGAAGTACATTAAAGAGTTTTAGGTGATCCAGAAGAAAAAGAAAAAAAAATGGATCTTTTTGCTTTCTTGCTGCTGAGTCATTGTCTGTTAATCTAACTTTGTGTCTGGTCAAAGGCAGATCCCATTCGTTTTGTGCCAAACTTTTGAGTTTGCCCTTTAAGCTCAAAGTGTCACAGAACTGTTGAACTGCCATAAATATTAGGGCTGTGGCATGGTTATTGGTGCCAGACATGCTGGTCTGATTATTTCAGAAACTGCTGATATACTGGGATTTTACCCCACAATCATCTCTTGGGTTTAGAGAGAATGGTCCAAAAAACAAGAAAATATCCTGTGAATTGCAGTTCTCTGTGATGTTGATGCCAAAGGTCAGAGGACAAAGACCAGACTGCTTTGAGCTGATCTGAAGGCAACCATAATTCAAATAATCATTTGTTACAACCAATATATCCAGAAGAGCATCACTGATAAGGTCATAATTTGGTGTCAAAAACATGAAAGCATGGATCCATACTGTCTTATTTCACCAGTTCAGACTAGCGTTGTGATAGTGTGGGGATAGTTTATTGGCCTATAGTCCCCTTAATACCAGCTGAGCACCATTTAAACACCACAGCCTACTTGAGTATTGTTTCTGACCATGTCCATCCCTTTATCATGATAGTGTACCATCATCTGATGGGTTGTTCCAGCAGGATAACACACCATGTCACAAAGCTCAGATTATCTCTGGTTTCTTGAACATGACAATGAGTTCTCTGTAGAAACTCAGTTCACTGTAACAAAATACAGTAAGTTCCAACACAAAGATGTTACTCTTTCATTTGTGAACCTGTAGTTCTTCTGCAGTCGAGCTATAAATTGATCCAGGCTATGAAAAAGAACATAAATGAGTGATAAAATTAAGCAAACAGCAGTTCATTTGGTAGGAGTAGTATTGCAGCATGGATTCAGGAATCTGGTTGTAACAAGAGGGGACCAAATAAATATTGGCTTTGAACACTGTACACATGTTAAATCTCTGTATTCACACATTCAAATGACATTAATATAGCTAAAAATAATATTAACAGCATGCACATTTAAGTATATTTGTACTTCTATAGCACATGTAGTATATTCTGGACAAGGGTGTATTTCCAAAATTAGGCAGAACAACTTTAGTCACTGTAGTCATATCCTGAAATGCACTCCTTTGTGTATTTTAGCTCCCCCCCCCCCTGCTCTTTCTCTTTTTTAAATATTTTGCTTTGTTATGTTAGATCCAGTAGATAAGTGTCTTAAATCTGAATTCTATCTTAAGGCCACCAGGTGGCGATAGCTGTGGTTCCATGAAGATTTTCCATTCTCTAGAAGTCTATGGGAAGATGGCTTCAAGGAAGCAATGTCCATTTTTTTTTATACCGTCCATGATGTGTGTGTATAGTTGGTCAGTTACCTTAGTATCTGCAAAAATTTTTAACCACCTAGCATGATACTCTGGACATAAAATGGCATTTAAGCCAAGAATAAATGATCTATTCTGTGCAAATTGTATTAAAAATGCAGCTTTTTTTTTTTTACAGTGTGTCTGATGTCTCATAGATATTGTTATCACAAATTAATAATAATGTAAACACAAAACCATTTTTCTTCCCTTAAAATTTCAAATGATCACATCAGTGGTTAGTGCTAATTAGCTAACGGTAGCTAACTATTATCATGGTGTGCCACTTGTTAATTTTAGGGTTTAAGTGTTATACAACTTTAGTCAAACCAAAAATTGTTACCAATATCAGAATAACAGACCAATCACTGAGCTGTGTAAACCAGGGGTAGGCAATTGATTTTCCCAAGGGTCACAGTTAGTGCCTAATTGTAACACTGACTCTTCCCAGTTAAAGTTTATTAAGAGATAAAATCAGCATTAAGGACTAGCTAAATCTGGTACAAAGCCTCTTTCCATTCTTTATGTGTATAATCTATTTTGCGCACGGTCCCTGAAATTCACAAAATTGAAAAATGAGTAGAATTGAGTTCAGGTTATTGATGCGGCCCTCCATTTTGTTACTGTTTCCGTCTGAATTTGTAGATAGCTACAGATTTACAGTTTATATAGTTAATTGATATATTCTCAGAAATAGATTGCATGTCATTGCAAGCTTGACCCCATTCAGTCACAAACCTATAGCACACTGATTGCCATTTTATTGTTGTCTTGGTGCACCAAAGTCACTTTGAAGCAACTGACCGTGATTAGTTATGGAACTGGTGGATTTCAAAGGCAACAGGATGGCATGTTCATCCTACACAGTTATAATAATTTTGGTCATAATGTGGTCTCCAATCACTTTTTTCCGTAGCGTGACTGTAATATTAGTATCTCTGTTTTGAATTTAGGCTAAACCTTATAAAAATAACTGACAGGCAGAGGAAGAGGAGGCCAAATTTACTCTCCAGGTGGATGTTCCAAAGTAGAAATGTGACTTCATTTGTAAACTATGAATAAATAATCCAAATGCCAATTCTTGATATCACAAGCAAGGCTGTGCACAACCAACACGAGCCACTGCAGATATTTTCTTTACATTTTAGGGGTAAAACAAGCATTCATTGTTGTATCTTGCAGTATTTCTAACGCTGAGAAAATGTGGACGTGCACTCATTTTCTAATGTGAATAAGTTCATGTTATTCCAAAGTCAGGAATGGAAGCTGCCTGACATTCATTTGACTGGAAATTGAGCTATTGCCTAAAAAACTAGACAGTGAGTCAAAATCGTGTCTCAGTTCCGTGAAACAAGGCCGTCAAAGCCATCCAGCGGAATTAAAGGATGAATTTTTATATGACTGTAACTGACAGATTCCTTTTCTTGCACCTATTCATGCAGGTCAGGTAGCAGTAGGTCAGTGAGAATTTACAGCCACCCCCCTCCCTGGGTAATTTGCAGCTTACATTACACACTTTGAACTATGAAAAGTGCCAAACCACAGGTATTTCAGCCCCATGTTGTGAAATGGTCAAAGGACTCGGTCTTGTAATGTGTTTTCAGGAACGTTTGTCAAACGAGGGAGTGTGATGTTGAACAGAAAAACCATGTGACCACTGCAAAAAGTTGAATTCCTTCCTGCTTGTGCGTTCGATGAAGCCACAAAGCCCTGTTTTATTTCTGTGCTTGGCTTAATATTTGGATTAATATCTTTAAAACAGGCTTGCTTCGACACTTCGCCAACCAGACCAGGATGCTGCATTTGCCAACAACAGAAACTGAATATTGATCCCAGATTCTGTCTATTACTGGTTTAAAAGCACACTCTCAGACACGATACAGGAACAAACACACACCAGCTTTACTCCTATCCAGTGTTTCTCAGAAACTATTAACACAAACAGGCTCCAGCCATAACACCAAAACCCACTGTACTCTTTACAAGGTACAACATAAAACACTGATGCGCACATTTCTTGACAGGCAAGAAAAATGATTTTATGGATGTGTGTTTGTGTGCACATCCAAAAACAGCAAATCTGAGCCAGCCAGAAGTAAAGGCTGTATAAAAGGCCAGAAGCTGAAGCAGACAGTGCAAACAATTCCCAGAATTCCTCTGAGGAGCAGAATAAACTGACCCTGGCCTTCTTCTGCCACACAGGCTGAGACACTGACGCCTCGGCGTTGTTGGGTCTAGCCTGTTATTACCGAGCATGGAGATGTGCCTGAATTTACTCACAGTCTTGCATTAACTTGTCAGTCTTTCACTTTTAGGTGGTGCAGACAGAGCATGTGCAGGGTTTTTTTCTCTCCTCTACATGTGTGAGTTTCTTTGTAGTTTATATTTATATTTTTAGTTTCCTTATAGTAGAGTCAATTCACAGATACTTCACCCTGAGACATAATTAAAGGCTGAAGTAAATCTGCACAGCTGGCGGTACATGCACACTGCTAACCCCGGAGCATCAATTTTTGCTGTTTTACTCACAAGGTGCTTTTTGGTTTTTGTGCCACAACACACCAGCTTAAAGTGAAAAGGATTCGACACTCCTACCTCAACAAATAGGGTACTGTTGTGAAAGAGTGTGCTTTAAGTAGTCATTTGTAACCAGAACTAGTACATACAATTTCTCTCAATACTAAAATTCCAAAACTAGGGGCACCGGTGTAGTTCCCTGGATTTAAAAGGCCATTGTGTTTAATTAGTTGCCTTGTGAAGTTATTCTCTAATCTAAGTTGTACACAAGTACAGGATGTCATTTTAGAGTTGTTGTTTTTTTTAAGTGAATCTGCCCCAGGCCATTCACTACATCTCTACCCCCTCCTCTCTCATGCTAAAATGGTTTATTTTATTATCTTTACCCATACAATTGGAACAGAATTGGCTGAACTGAATGAAATCATTGAAAACAATGAAAGCCAAGGTCAAATGGTTAGCCAGCCTAAGTACTCGTGTGTCCCCCAAGGCATAGTATATTGTTGTCAAGTTTGAAGACAATCCTGCCCTGGTTCTCGGCTTATAGGCTCCAGTCCCTCTGAGACCCTAATAAGGACAAGCAGAAGAGCATGAAAGCTGCACTACTGTACTGGGTATTGAGAAGTGTTTGAGCAAGTTGTTACTCATAGGGTTGCTCTGATTGTTGGGGTTCACTATATTATTGTAGGGCATTTACTTTACAATAATACAGAGAAAGGTACCTTAAATCACCTTGAGGTGAACTGAACTTGTATTGCTATTGGTAGCAACTACATCTGGAATTGTGATAGCCTAGTTTTAGTGCAACCTATGAACTTTTCCTAAACTAACTTAAACTCTTTCAGTGCCCAAACCTAAAAAAAGAACAAAACAAAAACAATCCAAACTAAAATGGTAAATGGCCTGTATTTATATAGGGCTTTACTAGTCCCTAAGGACCCCAAAGCACTTTACATATCCAGTCATTCACACACTGGTGATGGCAAGCTACATTGTAGCCACAGCTGCCCTGGGGCGCACTGCCAGAGGCGAGGCTGGCGCCACCGGGCCCTCTGACCACCACCAGTAGGCAACGGGTGAAGTGTCTTGCCCAAGGACACAACGACCGAGACTGTCCAAGCCAGGGCTCGAACCGGCAACCTTCCGATTACGAGGCGAACTCCCAACTCTTGAGCCACGATCGCCCTAGAAACTAGAACTGAGACATACCATAACTCCTCTGTGTTGTGTGCAGTGATTATATTTTCTTTTAGGCCCACCTGGAACTGACAGACACAGACAATAGGCTCTGTGGTGAATAAAATATGATGATCTGCTCATCAAGAAAATATCATCCTCAAGTGATGTGACTTAAATGATCTTCAAAGTGTTACCACCATTGAAATCCTGTCACTGTGATGTTGGATGCTTGCAACAATGTCTGTGGTCTCATTTAGCTTCTGCCTACTAAAAGAAAACATTCCCTGTGGAAAATGTAATTGCTTCAGAATTCACAATTATGGTATTTAATCGCGTATTTCATCTTTTTAACGGAATGTGTAAATGCATATAATTCAATTAGTTTCTATTTTTTTAAAGTTACAAGGCTTATGGTCAAATTTCAGCCAATAAATCATTGAGTTAGCCATGAAGACCTTGGTGCATGGAAGCCTAATTTTAATGACTTGCAAACATGACCCCAGTCTACGTTTAATCAGAATCTATTCAAAACCTTTCAAGCAATAATGTTAACAGATAAATGACACGCACGAATGCAAATGCTCTATTGTAACTGTTGCTTGCCTATTGTGCAAGCAGTTGGAACAAGATTTTGCTACTAACCCTAAAGCAACTATGACTAAACACTATTATTTGTGTTGTAACTGATTTTCCAGTTTTTACATTTTGTCACTAACAGGGTGCTATATTTCAACAAGACGTCACTAGTTGAGGGGCTGTGTTCGTCTGCTGTGTAGTACTGATGCTGTCATTTAACTATCACAATGGACAACTAATGTCCTTTACATACATAAAGACATGTATCAACAAAGGATACGGTGACATTCAAGTTCCACTTATCCAGTGAAATGACTTCCAGAGAAAGATTCAGCTGACGTCGACCATCACTTGAACACTTTATTAACTTCACTAGGGCCCACACCTCAGCACATTAGTGTTTTAATAATAATTTCGACTGACCTTCATGTCATACTAAGGTCAAGTTATACTGGCAGCGTCTCAGAGTGTCTGAAAGGCATTTCAGAGACTGGGAGTAGAGATGCGACTGGAGAAAGTGTGAGAGAGTTTAAACAGAGACAGAATAATAATAAGAACATGGCCAGGCCAGAAAAGGAAAATGAATGGCAAAGAAGGCTACTGTTGGTGCTAGCAGAGGGTCTGTGCCTCCTCAGCAGCTCGGCTCTGTCTGGACCCTGTTTGTCCAGCTTTGGCGGACTCTCTTTTCATGTGCCAGGAGAACAAGTTTTTATTGGCTCACGTGCAGAGAGCATGCACACACAAAGTACTGACTGAGAAGTTATTGAAGCCATGATAGAGGCTCGCTGAAGTCTACAGATATTTAATCCAAAGAGCAGCAAGTTCGTCTACCTGCCTTAGCACCTTGAGCCACTGCTTCCTTAGTATATACGCACACATATATATTATCTCAAGATAAAGCACAACTTGTTAGTCGGAACATGGAAAGCTATCCAATGCTTATTTTGGGACCCCTTCCTGACCCCCACTGTAGGAACCACAGTTATAAACACAAAAGGGTATTGCAAAACATATACTTGCTGAAATGTTCAAAAACCTGTATCTGCATATCAGGTTAAAATGGATTCTAAAGCTGCTCCATGCATGGTCAGCTGATTAAAGTTCAGCAAAATTCAGCAGGCAGAGAGACTAACTGGGTGCAGGTGTGTGTGTGGAAGCAGTCTGGCTACTGGCATTTATAGCATTTCTGACATGAACTTTTCAAAAAGAGCTTGCTGGCCAACTGTAGACATGTTAATATCGCTCATGAGACGACCAAAAAGTTATGTTTACAGATATGCTTTAGCTGATGTGTCATTTGCCAGATATGTTCAGTTAGTGAGAAACTGCTGCATGTAACATCACAACCAGCAGGGATTAGATCAGATTCCAGGAGCACAAATACTGGTTACCATCATAAATCTTATTTAGATAGCACCCTAGTCTATACATTGCATAGTATCTACAAACACGGCACCATTACATCTGCATGATTCTGCATTTTGCTCTACATTCTCAAGGGTTTGCACTATGTTATAAAGAACCTTTGATGGGGCTGTGATATTGCCTTACCTTAAAATGTATTTAAGAGTAAGAAGACAAGTTCTGTTTCAAAGTTGTCATTCTTAGCATTTAACACCATACTTGTCTTTATAAGTTTTTTAATTAGCAGTCCTACAAATTTACAATTAGTCCCCTAAACCATCCAATGTACCGTGGGCGGTACGTCCGACTGCTAACAGATTAAGGGTCAAATGAATAAGGACACAGTTATATTAGAGACCTAGAGATCAGTCCATAACTACAATGTCAATTCATAACAACAGTTGCCTCAAGGCACTTTGGTAAAGACCCTAAACTAATACAGAGAAAAACCAACAGTCAAATGATTCCGTATGAGCAAGCACTTGACAACTGTGGGAAAGAAGGCAAACGAACTCAACAACTTCTTCAACAGGTTTGACCAGCCCACAACCCCCCCACCCTCACCCTCACCTTCACTACAGAGTCCTCTCCCCACTCTTCTACCTCCCTCGCTTCCCCCCCTTCCTGACACCATGACACCCCCCTCCTCCAATCCCTCTCTCAGCAGCAAGACATCTTCTCACCCCCCCCTCCTCCCAAACATCTCCCAGTGTCACAGTGGATCAGGTCAGGAGACAACTGAGCAAGTTTCGCCCCAGAAAGGCAGCAGGCCCAGACAAGGTGTGTCCTAGGATGCTAAAGGCGTGTGCTGCTGAACTTGGGGAGCCGCTACAACGAGTCTTCAATCTCAGTCTGCGACTGGGGAGAGTGCCCGCCCTATGGAAGACATCCTGCATCGTCCCGGTCCCCAAAAGGAACCGGCCCAATGAGCTGAATGACTTCCGACCGGTGGCACTGACGTCACATCTTATGAAGACTCTAGAGCGGCTCTTCCTCAACCTCCTCCGACCACAGGTACAACATGCCCAGGACCCACTACAGTTTGCATACAAGGCAGATGTTGGAGTGGAGGATGCCATCCTGTACCTCCTGCATAGAGCCCACTCACACCTGGATGGGGGAAAAGGCACAGTCAGTGGTCGGCATGAAGCTCGACAGCTTGATAAAGTTTTATCTTATCTTATCTTATCTTATCTTATGAAAAGCTCCCTTTGTACAGGAAGAAATCTCTGGCAGAAACAGGCTCAGAGTGGAGCAGCCATCTGCTGCAACTGGTTCCATGACTGCAAACACCTTTTACTTTAAAAACATCACACTTTTGAAGTGTTTCTACCAGTGGGCTAGCAGTTAGTAATGTTTTTTTTCGTGATGGGTCTGCAACTCATTTCTGGAGGTTGAGGCTGAAGCTAGTGGAAATCGGTCACAAAGAGTATGCTTCACTAAAAACATCCTTACGATTGCTTTAGCAGATTTCTGCAGTTGTCTGTAGTTTGCACGGAAGACGATGACTTATCTTCAAACATTAACTACTTGCTTGAGTGGTAGGAATACTTGAGAAAGTGATAGGTAAACCAGGAATGCAGGTTGATTGAAATTCAAAGTTGGGCCTCAGCACTACAGCTAACAGATTTAAAAAGGAGCAACTTTTATTTTGAAGGTGAATGGTCTCCTTTTCTGCTTTGGACTTGTTACGACTGTTGTCGTAATTTTGTGTAATATGTAAATCTGAGTGTACAGGTGCCTCTCCGTGATTGTTCAGTCCAGGGGACGGATCATAAGGATTGGCTAATGGCTGGGAGACATATAAGTATTTGGTGCTGCATGGTGTGACTTCAAGTTGTTTCGGACTCTTTAGTTTTCTCTTATATATTATGAAAACTAATATCCTACTTCTGTTAAAAATACTTCCTCTAATGCCATGTGACAAACTAATACAGTTCTTGTCTTTTCAGCCTCGTTCTGGAGATCAGTACAGTGTTCCTGCTGCTGGTGGAGATATGTTATGGGTAGATGATTGATGGACAAAAGTATTTAGGGCCTTTAGAAAGTTCTCCTCAGTGTCTACAGAGCTGCCTGTGCATTTGCAAGCATTGTCCAAATATTTAGTCTAATGAATTGTTATTTTTCATTTTGGATTCTGAACACCTACAAGGCGACACCCTTCCTTCCTGTCTTTTCCTTTCCACGCAACGAGCAAAATAACTTCAGCTCTTCTGCGTATCAGCTCCCACAGATTGCTCAGATTTACATGTAGTTATAGGTTTCTACTTTTACCAAAGTTCTTTTATACAAAGATGATGTGGTTGAGATTCTTTGCACTAATGATTAAACGAAAGCTTTGTGGTAATCTTAGACATTTCCAAACCCACGTTAAATGGGCACATCCTCTTGTGAAGTGCTCTCTCTCACAGTTTGGGATTTCAGTGCAACTGGCGCAAGACCGAAGCCGCAGGATTCACACTTTGCTTCCCCACAGAGATTTGGATACAAATATGTCTTCCTGCCTTGCCAGACTTGGCAAGACCACTCGTACATGTGTCACAGGCCTCACCTCCTCTGGTCTCAGGCATCGTTCTCACCAATATATTTTTACAGTGGTTTTTTTTTTTTTGGCAGGGGAGAGGGGTCAATCCTGCCTTGGTGTCCAAACTAAACAGAGAAGCATTCGGGATTGCAAAGAGGAATCTAAATAATTTTGTCACACCAAAGATAGTCTCTTCGACACTAGTTAGCTCTCTATTGCCTTGATCACACATCATCCATTTTTGACAGCATCTTCCAATAAAGGACCATTACCCTCATCTATACATGTGCGTAAACTCAGAAACAGTAATGGCAAAAAAGGGCCAGTATGTGGCGGAAGCAAATAGCATGTAGATAGTGTCATGCTTTTAAAAATATACCCAGGATTAGTATTCACTTCTGAGTTCTTACTCACTGTAAACAACAGACATTAATCGGACTCCATTTAGCTTTTAGCTAGTCCTGGTAAAAAAAAATGTACACCTTCTTTCAAAAGTAATGTTTTACATATTAGGATATAATAAAAAATATCTAATCCTTATCAGGTCTTAAAATTATCGGTTGAACAACAACACGTGGCATAATACAGTATATAATACATAATGCAGTATTAGTATTTATTCTGTAAAAAGCAGGGTGTGAAAAACTAAGTACATGACATACCCCATACCTTATAAAATCACCTCGATCATCAGTAACTTGAAGCAGTTAATATCTGTATGACTTAATCATTCTCTCACATTATCGTGTAGGAATGCTGAGGTCTGGACTTGGACTGGACCATTACAACATCTTGATTGTTTTCTTTTTTGCTATTTTGTAGATTTGCTGCTGTGCTTGTGATCATAGTGGCGACCGTGGTTCAGGGGGTTGGGAAGCTCATCTTGTAACCGGAAGGTTGCCGGTTCAGCCCCTGCTCCATCTATCTTGGTCGTTGTGGCCTTGGGTAGGACACTTGCTGGGATTGGCTAGTCTTGAATATCCCCCATTTATAAATAATCTGTCTCAATGAATTTTGAATTGTTTGGAAATAACCTTGTAACCCTTCCCAGATTGATGGGCAGCAACAATTACTTCTCTAAGATAATTGCTGTTGTCTTTTCTAGTTGGCATTGTGTTTACATGCGCCTGCATGCTGCAGTCCAGGAAACTGCCAAAACTTAAAAGCACTCACTCACATTTGCTGATGATCAGCTAATTAAGTGCATTTGATTGATCTGGCTGCTACTTACTCCGGTGTAATATGTCACACTTTTTAGTACATTTGAGGTTATATTCATCTTTTAAACTGTCCTGATAGGTGTATCTGATATCACTGTGTTGTTGTTGTTCCTGCATCATAAAAACATTGGTCTAGGATTAACATTGCAATTGACCAATCACATTCTGGTGATGCCATAGCTTTGAAATGTGGTAGAAAAAAATTGCCTTTGTTTATATAAAACTCACTTGTAACTTCCATATCAAATGTTTTCTTCTTCTTCTTCTTTTTTTAAATTTACACAGTATAACAGATATATTATCAAGTTAGGTTAGCTGTTATCCAGATTTAGGTCACTCATGTTGGTTGTTAGTGTATTAACCATGGTTAATACACTAACCGCTTTGGCTAATGCTAACTAAATACACAGATAACATGACTGGCTGATGTTGATCCTGGACTAAAATTGTTATGATGATGTAGGAATATCCCCAACACTGGGATATCAGTTTATCAGATCCTGACATGTAAAACCTCAGAATTTAAAGACAGTGTCCTTTCTTTTTACTATGTCTGTAATGTTGCTACCCGAAATAAAAGCTAGACGGCTAAACCTAGTTTTCAAAAGTTGTCATTGTGGTATCTAATTGTGTTTTGACACAGGTTTTTGGTTTTGTTGTCCTTATGGGAAGTTTGTATTGGAGTGTTAAGGAGGTGGTTTGCTGTAATAATTGACCAGTGGCCTTAAATCGTGAGCTACTATTAACCAGTGTTGCTCACTGTTGATGATGGAAGCCAACCCAGTATCACAGCAAAGCACGTAATAGACCTGCTGGCTCATTATGTGGATGAGCTACGCTTTACCTCTCCTAGGAGTGAAATGGACACACCTGGTTAAGTTGCATTACTTTGCTGTAATATCGGGTTGTAGAAGTAGAAGAGAGTCACTGATATTTGTCCTGAGAGAGTCAGGAAGGGTCTCCTTTATTAATTACAGTACATTCACACATTGGCAAAATTCACCCAACACACATTTAAATAAAAGTATCTTAAGAATTTTAAACAAAGTACTTCTTACCAATGCTTTCTTTGCCCATCTAATAGTCCCAAAACATAATTATTAAAAAAAACAAGGAGAAATTTAACATAGATATTTACAGAAGGGCAGGTATGAGAGTCAAAAAATAATAAGAGAGTTCTATTCCTGCAAGGCACTGGCTTGTAGATAGCACTGCCCTCTACTGGAGGCTAATAGCAAATTCATCCATTTAAAACTATTATTGACAGTCTGCTCCTAATGCAAAAAGATGACTGAAATAAATGGAAAATAATTGTGCTAGTTTTGTAACACCTTTTGGTCATTATGATGCACTTCAAAGCATTAAACTGAAAAAAACAAAACAAAAGAAAAAACATACAGTGAGGTTGTAGCACCAGTGCTGCATATTTTGTAAATAGAGGTCATTTCACAAGTGCCTAAATACAGAGGGAAGTTTATCCAGCCACAAGGCAAAACACATGAGCAATTTGTATGCAATGCATGACCCACAGCGCCCGAGGCCAGGATCCTGACTGTCTGCTTGGTCTCCGTCCGTAAACAAGATCTGATTTCTAAAATTGACGTATTTGAGGTAACATTCCCATGCCTTAATTCTTAAAAGCAGTTCAGGGTTCCAGGTTTGGCAAACACATGCAAGCAACACAGAGGAACATGAGCAGGAACGTTTAAAAAAAAAAAAAAAGTTAAAATGTCCACAGTAAAAACTAAACCCATTTTAGAGAAAACTCTTGCTCACAATATACTGGAGGAGGATGAATTTATTGATATTAGAGTATTAAATTTAATAGCAGGATATGGAGCCTTTCTTCCCACCCTATACTTGTATTACTTTGGTCTTGGCTGGGTCGCTGCTATTGACCTCTGGATGAAAATTTCACCAGTTGTGCTTGTGTAAGTTTGAGTGTGTATGGATAGCCGTTAGAACGAAAAGAAAAAAGAAAAAAAAAGGGGGGGGGGGGGGGAAATCCCTCATCACGTTCTGAGGATTACAGTCAGACTGAAAGCAAGCCTCCCAGACAGCTGGGAAAGACAAGGATCAAGACCCAAGATGGAAAAATAACAGAAGTCTAGTTGGTCAGATAGACGTTACTTCGGCTGTTAAGACCGCAGCAGTTCATGAAGCGGATCGTGGCAAAGGAGTGAAAGCCAACTGTCAGATCAAACTTTATTTGTAACTCAAGAAGGTGCCATGAAACATTCCTACTGTCAGCACATTTTCCCATGTTAGCGCAGGGCGTTTTTCTTCCATCCTAATGCAAGATTAACGATGGCAGCCTGCATCCAAATGGCAGTTTAGCCTCCTAAGAGTTATTAGAGAGGAAATTACAGTGAATCCCCAGTGCTTGTGACTGATTTCCAACTGTGACAGTGGAAGAGAGATGAGGTGTGATAAAACATCAGCCCACACCTACAAAAAAAAAAAAAAAAAAAAAAAAAAAGGGCTACAGAAGCCTCTCATTCAAAATTTTTGCTACATTAACACGTGCCGATCAGTCCATCTAGGTTTACAGCTCAGTTCTCCCTTCGAGGTTAAACGGTCCGTAAAAATTGCACGGGCATATTCAATTCAGTTATTAAAACAACAAATTAAACATCACTTATAATTTGGTTTGTCATGAGGGTTCGGGCTTCAGGCCCCAGTGCTGGCAAGCTTTCACTCTCCTAAAGGTGTTTGAGGGAACATGGAAACCACAAGTCAGCTTTAATGCTCCTGCTCTGCAGCCGACCAGCCTTTAACCTCCCTGAGACTGTTACATTTGACAAATCTCTCAACATTAACTCTCAGGCTAGCGGTTTTCTCGTAAGAACAATTCATTTCATGTTTTTCTTTTTGTAATTTTACATACACATTTAGCGGGAACAACTTCATTTCACCCTGCACTGATTAATACTCAGAAATAGTCCAGCTTGTAATCCAGCCATGGGGTGTCCACAGTTCAATTAAATTCAATGTAGTTTTATTTATATAGCACCAAATCAACAACAACTGTCTCAAGGCACTTCTTATGGTGAAAGCACTACAATTTTAAAAAAAACCAAACAAAACAATGATATGAACCCGTATAAGCAACTTCTTTGGCGACAGTGGGAAGGAAAAACTCCCTTTTAACAGGAAGAATTCTCCAGCAGAACCAGGGTTTAGGGAGGGGCCGTCTGCTGCGACGGGAGGAAGGAAGACAGGACAAAGACATGCTCTGGAAGAGATCCAGAATTTAATAACTAAATGCAGAGACACACACACACGAGCAAATGTAGCCCTTAATGCTAGTCCCAAACCTGGATAATGGATGGCGTGGGTTTCATTGCGAAGGTCCATATGGGTTGGTCAGCAGCTTAATTAACAACAACTGCTTCCAGGGCTGAAGCCTGTACTATTAAGCGAGAGAGGCCGCTGAATTATTAGAGGAAAAACACAAGTCTACCTTTGAGAAAGTTCCACTTTATTTTTTATAGGAAAAAAGCAAATTTATGATTAAAATGACAAACTGATAAAACAATACATTTTTGAACTTTGAAATAAAAGTGTTTGTAATTAGGTTATAATGATAATTTGATAAGGCTAAAAATGTGCACCTCCTCACTTCTTGCTGGCGATCCTCTTGGATCGTCTCAGACCTTCGTTTTGTGCCTCCTCTCCAGCATTATCTGCAGTGGTGGCAGCAGCTCTCCTGCCACGAGAGGGCACCTCAGGTTCTCCAGTTTTCACTTTACTTTGACTTTTCTGTTGGGAAACTGTAGTCTGAGCAGTTCCAGCAGGCTTTCTTCGTCCTCTCACAGGTTGTACTGACTCTCGGGAATTTAAGTCCTGCCCTTCAGCTTCCTCATTTTCCCCTCTGCTTGCTTTAACCTTCTTTTTCTGTTGCTCTCCTGGAGCTCCAGACCGGGTTGGCTCTTCGGCTGAGGTTTTCAGAGTGTCCCTGTTTCTACTCCTTGTTGATTTACTTGTGTTTGTTGCGTCTTGCAACATTTCAGTAGATTTAACAGCTTTCTTTTGTCTCTTTCTTGGCAGCTTCATTTGGCTTTTAATGGCATCCAAATCTTCTTTGATTTCTGGTGCTTCTGTGATGTTCACCTGCATTTCCAGAGACGTGCAGGCCTCCTTTGAAACCACATAAATGGAAAAATAGTAAGCCTTTTGTTAATGTGTGGATACAGGCACCAAACCTCAAGTTTAAAAAGATAAATGAAGTGGTGTAAGATGAGACTAAATCGGGTCCTCACCTCTCGCTGTGCAAGTTCAGCTTTCAAATCAGACAACTGCCTCATCAAACCTTGTATCCTCAGCTGAAACAGATACAAATAGTCAATAAATGTAGACTCTCAGGCTGGAGCCTCTCTTTTATGGCAGTCAAAAAACGGCCAAATTAACCCCCAACAGCTCAGTTCCATTTCGGTTTTTCTGACAGACTGCAATCTTCTTTACCGCTCTTGAATTTAACTACCACCAAGAAGTTGACTTCATGAAGGACTGAGTGACAGCCCCCTGCTGACTATTCAAAAATTGGAGGGGAGAAAACCAAAACCATTCAATAGAAAATACTATTTTCCATTACAAGTTATACATATATTGATGGCTTCCTATACGCACTGACCACTTTAATAGGGATACATTTTTCAAACACTTAAAAATACAAAATCTCTAATCAGTCAGTCACATGGAAACAACTCAATGGATTTAGGCATGCAGACAGTCAAGACCACCTGTTGAAGTTCAGCCTGAGAATCAGAATAAAGGGGATTTAAGTGACTTTGATTGTGGTATGGTTGTTACAGAAACCACTGATCTACTGGGATTTTTCCCGACAAAAATCATCTTTAGTATTTACAAAAAAAAAAAAAAAAGGGTCTGAAAAAAAGAATATCTAGTGAGCAACAGTTCTGGGTGGAAATACCTTGCTGAGGTCAAAGATGAATGGCCAGTCTACTTCAAGCTGATAGTAGGGTAACACTAACTCAAATAACTGCTTGTTACAGAAACAACCACGGTATACGGAAAAGCATGTGTGAACACACAAGATGTTGAACCTTGAAGCATATGAAGCGCCTTGAGGCGACTTTTGTTGTGATTTGGCGCTATATAAATAAAATTGAATTGAATTGATGAGCTACAGCAGCAGAAGAGCACACTCCTGTCAGCAAAGAACAGGAAAGTGAAGCTACAATTCGCAACAGCTTACCCATATTAGACAACACTGGGTGCCACTTCCTAACAGCTAAGAAGAGGAAACTACAATTAATATTAACATCTCAAACTGGTTTCTTGAACATGGCAATGAATTCTCTGTACTCAAATGGCCTCCAAAGTCACAAGATCTCAGTTAAATGGAGCTTGTTTTTCATGTGTTCATGAGGAGATTCACATCACAGTCATGCAGCCAACAAATCTACAGGAACTGTGTGACACTATCATGTCAATATGGATCAAAATCTTGAAGGAATGTTTCCAGCACCTTCATGAATCTGCACCATAAAGAATTCAGTCTGTTCTGAAGCTGAAAGAGGTCCAACCCAGTACCAGCAAGGTGCACTTAATGATGCAGCCAGTGAGTGCATATTTTTGCAGTTTTCGGCCTCCATATTCTCTTACCTGTTTATTGGCAATTTGCCTTTCCATCTGTCCTCTCTCTTCAGCCTCCTCCTTCCTCCTGTGATGTCAAACATATGAACAGTAATGGGATTTTTCCCCCCCCCCTTTCTTTCAGAAGCCAAGATGCTGACAGCATTCATCAGCGACGCAAACCATTACTGCAAAACATGAATAGACAGAGCCATAACCCTGGCCCTACATTACTGTATCCAAGGAAGACATTACTTGTTTGCCACCATCTTCTCTATTTGATACAACTCGACCCTCTTCTTATCCATGGCGTCCTGGATATCTCTCATTTTCATCATGGATAGGAGAGATTTGGCATCCGCGTTAGTCAAGTCAGCCTGTGGGCATGCCATTCTGAGGACCACCTTTGCCCACTCAGTGACCTCTATACAAGATGGGAACTGACAAACAGGAGATTTATCATCAGAATACATTAAAAAAAAAAAAAAAAACACATTTCCAGTGAAACTTCAACTGCAAACAATCTGTACATGTCTCTATTGCAAGGTTTAGTGTTTTTTTGGTAAAGCAAAAAAAAAAAAACCCGAAAGTCTGCAGGTTCAGTAGGTTAGCATTTGATGTTGTGGATTAAATATGCCTCTTAACCTTTGTTAAGAGCTTCCATGATTTTGAGGAATTTCCAGTGAATGTTATCTAACAGGCTGTAAATGCCAGAAGGAATCATTCAAAGGATCCATCTTTTTAAACGTAAAGTCCATACCATCGCTGCCCTTCAAGTAAAGACTTTTTTTGGTGGTGGTGGGGGATAATGCTATTTTAGGGGGGAATATAAGAAGCCAGTGAAGATGCCTGTAACACACTGAAGCTTGAACATACACCGAGTTATTGCGACAATAAAAAGAGACGGATGCGCCCCAGAAGCAACTGTAGAAGTAAAGAAACATCAAAGAGTTGCTTTTAAAGGGTACATTTGGAGGCTCACAGCATAGGAGGTCATGTTGCATGTGTGAAAGTCACCACGTCCATTGCATTTCAAAATAACTCACCCTCTTGAGCTCAGCCTCTGCTTTCACCTTGGAAGCACATGCCAACTCTAAGGCCACCATTTCCATTTTTAACAGCTTCTGCACTTCTTCTAGTTTAACCTGAGGACCGCCAGAACATCCAACTGTATCAGTGCACTATAGCTGTTCATGGTGAAATGCCCATATATGAGGCCTACCTGCATTTTTTTGACAAGCTGCTCTTCTTTCATCTTTTTTAAAAATTCCAAGTCAGCAGCAGTGAGCTGGTAACCCTTCATCCCTTTCAGCATGGAGTGAGGGTCATGAGATTCTGGAAGTTCTTCTGAGCAAATAGTAATTAAGACAAAACTTTGTGACAAAAACCCAATCTAGATGATTTCAGTTTCTGTTCAATGAATTAGACACCTGTTAAAATCCAAATGGGAATGTTTAATATTTGTATCATTTTCAAAGGCTCTAAAACAAAACTGTTGCTCACCTGTATCTGTCTGACTTTTTTGGTTACCTTCGTCTTTATCTCTGACACCATCCTATTTATGAAAGCATAAACGTTGATGGGTCAAGTCAATGAAGTAGTCAGATTTAAAAAAACAACCCAAAACGTTTTTGTACCTCCATGTTCTGCTCTGGTTCCTCAAGGTTGGTGAAATCCAGTTGTCTTGTTACGTTTGTTAAGGGCGGCGTCCTGGGAAGCTGCCGACCTGACGGGATGTAGTTCCCTGAACTGCAGCTCCGTTGCAGAATTTCAAAATACGTGTCAGACATGTCTGAGGATTCCCTTCAACATAACCACAAAAAGCACTGAATGTCTTGAATGATAGCAGCAAGGGCTCAGCTGACAGCTGCGACCAATTGGTGCTGCCGACACATGCTCCCTTCCTCTCTTCCGGCCTTTAGGGCAGGTAGCTCCACCCACGTGTGGCCTTTACCAGTTAGGAGCTAAACACTCTCAATCAAAACATTTAACGAGATTACACATGCAGACATTTCTAACAACATGACAGTATTTAATTATTAACCAAATGTGTTTGTGAAATCGTTCTGAGTATTTCTAGAAACCTTTTGGCCAAGCGACCATCTGTCTGGGCCTCCTTTACTGTGGCGCTAGTTGGAATCTCCCACTTTGTTTTGACTGTTTAGACCAGGTGTGTCCAACTCACAGCCTCAAGGGCTGGTGTCCTGCAGGTTTTAGATTTCTCCTTGATCCAACACAGCTGATTTAAATGGCTAAATTGCCTCTTAAACATGTCTTAAAGTTCTCCAGAGGCCTGATAATGAACAAATCATTTGATTCAGTTGTGCTGGCCCAGGGTGATATCTAAAACCTGCAGGACACCCTTGAGGGCTGGAGTTGGACACACCTGGTTTAGACCCATAATGAGTGCTTTAAACATAGTAAATTAAAATCAAGTGTGTACAATAATCTCTCAGGTTTTGAATAAATGTGTCTGACTAGCTAGTTAGGTATAGCTATGATACTGGCTTAAATAACTGCCACATATAAAAACATACGACTACGACCCAACTCTATATGCCGGCCTCAATGGTGCTGCTTTGTAGAAGTGTGAACACCTGTGAAGGTGTTTTGTCTTTTTCTTTATCTGACAGGCCGTCTCCAGACCACTGATTTCATCCACTCCAAAAGTCTACTGATAAAAGTGACAATGGAAACGTTGCGCTGCGCTGTGACAGGTCCGGCTCTGCAGAGTGGTTCTGTTCTTCTACCCTGCTGTGCTTCACTCATCCCTGCATCGTTTTCAGCTGTGGTTCAGAGATGGCTGATTTCTCCTTGTTCACCAGTGGGTGGTGACAGATTCCTTCAGATTTGAAGTGTGGGGAAGGAACGCTTTGATTTCATATCTGCCCAGAAAAGCCATTAACATAACAGTTCTTACACTTCATTTTATTATTTCTTTTACATTGTTTATACACCTGAAGAACTGAAGAAAGGCACCATTTGATTAGACAATCTTTAAAAAAGGTTTTAAAATACACATAGACAGCAGTGAACACTACATAGGTATATTCACAAAAAGGCTAATTTTATAGTCCTGGTCCTTAATAATGCTTGAATTTTCTCATTTGTGTTATTTTATATTTAAATTTTAGAATTTTTTTTATGCTAAAAATAAAAAACGATGAAAGATGAAAATATTAAGATTTTCACTGAGACTGAGCCAGACTGACAAGATTTTTGGTTTTGGCTTTAAAATGTAAGAATAATTCTCATCTTTCAGGAAGCATTGGGATTTTTTTCTCCAGCCCAAAATCATTGAGGAGTAACAGTAATGTGATTTTCCTTTGTGCTACTATTATACACTGAATTTCCCATAACGGCTATCTTTTTGCCTCCAGCTCTCACTTAAAGTGCACTGGTAAATGGGCCTACTGCCAGGTCCACGTTCAATAAAGAGGTAAAAGGGAATTACTCCTCTCCACTATCACATACATGCTTATCAACTTTCTATTTACAATATTTTAGGTTCTTTACTTTTTCATTGTAAGGTGGCTTGAGATGACTTCTGTAAACTGCATCCCTTCTGAGTTGATTATCCAAGGCACAATGAATCAAGGAGACTGCCCAGACACATTTGTGAATATAAAAAAGCTTCAGTTTTCTTTCTTAAGCTGACCTTACTTACGTTGCATAACTAGGAAATGTTCAGCCCTGCTTTAACAGACAGACAGGCAGGTGTACAGACAGACAGATGGACCGTGACACAAAATAGGCACAACCAAAACCCAGTCTATCTTTAAACTGAGCTGCCAGACCCACATGTCGAGAGGAGCTCCAAGAACTCAAAAGGAGAGGGCTGAGTCGTAAATACCTCTGTTTTTAAATGGCCCGCTCCCATAATGCCGAGCGAGAGAGGAAGGAGGATGGGGGTCAGAGAGTGTGTGTGTGTGTGTGTGTAGCTGTGATAAACTAACTTGGCATAACCAAGTGGAAAACATTTGCTTGGTTTTACATGGCAGCTAACAAATCATGCCTCAATAAAAATCAAATTAAAAACTACTTTCCTCGTTTTCCTCATAGCGATAATTCCTCTCCGGTGTAAGTAACTGTGTCTGCTGTGTATCTGTTCTTCATCTGGCAGGAGGTGTTAAGCAGGGGGTTCAGTGCAGCTTTGCTTTAACTGCAGTTTTTTTTATGATGAATGTAAGAATCTTGTTTATTTCTGTCTGAGACAAGGACCCACTGTTTTACAAATGTCCCCCTGGCAGACCTGTGACATGTAGCCCACCTTTAACCCTTTGACAGTCTCCAGCTTCACAGCAACCCTGAATTGGATAAGTGGAAGAAATTGGATAGATAGTTTCCAGAAATTAGTAACCAAAAACAAAGATGAGGCACACTGACATACAAATGCATGTTGTATGTAAGAATGAGCCAGTTCTTCACATTTTTCAGCACAAGCAGATTAGTTATATACAAAGTCCCCGAGATGACATTCAGACCCCCCTCTTTCTAAAAGTATACACAGCACACATTTGTAAAGTAGCTCTTTTGTTGTGTAAAAGCTCTTTAGTGCAATAGCAAATGCCCCAAAAAGGCCATTAACAGCTGCTTTGACATGTACTGTATTGAACTGCTGAGCAGACAACTCGTAAAGGGAGTGATAAAACAGCACCCATGGTGGCCATGGATGTGGATTGGATAGAGGCAGGTGCTCCAACTTATCAAGAGACTGATGGAAAATGGGTTAGAGTCATCACTGTGAGAAAGATGGGACAATGGAGAGTTAGTCTTACCCAGGAGATGGTTAGTTTGTACTGTTGCATGATACAAGCTGATTTAATGACAAACAAAGTGGAAAAAAAACCACACACACACACTTGGAAAGTTGGAGAAATTCCTGCTGTATATCTTACAAAGTTATTTACCTCAGAGCCCAAACATGGCAGACGGAGGCAAACGTCTGGTTGATGGTAAGAATATTTTGTGATGATTCATTGTTTCTGTCATTCGTTCGAAATGGGGATCAGATTGATTAGTTGCTGCACACTTGGTTTAGTCAGAAATGTTATTTAGTAAAAGGTCAGGAAAGGAAATAATAGACAAGAATTGATTATCGAGATGTTATTTAAATATTTCCTTGCGTCTTTTTTTGTAAACATTTTACATTCTGGCTTAACAGCATGTGAATACAACAAAGTTAGGAGAATGGAACCATCTGATAAACACACACATGCACAATTAGATTATTTTGTAACTTGGTGTCTTGAGAAAAAAAGGAAAATAGTATTCAAGAAAGAATTAGAGTGAATCAGCAGACGCACGGTCAGTTTCTGTTTGGAAACAAATTTGATTTCTTTTTTTAACAAAATGAGCAGCAGTTTTCTGGGAAAAATACCTTGTTGATGCCAGAGCTCGGAGGAGAATGGCCAGAGTGCTTCAAGCTAGTAGGAAGGTAAAAGTAACTCAAATAACAACACGATACAACTGACGTATACTGAACTTCTGAATGCACAACACATCAAGTCTTCAAACAAAAAGATGATAGCAGCAGAAGATCACTCACTCCCTACAGCTTTGAACAGGAAAGTACAATTAACACAGTTTCACCAAAACTGAACAATAGAAAATTGGGAAAACATTCAGATGGCAGGATCAGAATTTAGTGTCAATAACATGAAAGCATGGATCCATCCTGCTTTGTCCCAACAATGTGGGTTGCCAGTGGGGAAACTGTGTGGGGGAAGATTCACTGTGTGATGCTATCATATCATTATACACCCAAATCTTTGAGTGTTTCCAGCACCTTGTTGAATCTACACCATGCAGAATTAAGACGGCTCTGACGGTAAACCCAGTACAAGCATTGTGCAACTAACGAAGTGGATAATGAGTGTATATTCATGTTAGCAAGTTTATGACTTGTGTGGTGGTTGGGCTGATTAAAGTATATTATTCTTTAGACAAAACAATCTTCATCATCAGATGAAAACAACCTGTGTTACATAATCAAAAGCTGAGCATTGTGGTGCTTTCGGTTTGTTGCCATTTCCAAGGCAAAGAACTGAAATTCAGTTTATACTAAACAAAAATACCCCCCACCCACCCCGTGTCTTCCCTGTAACTTATCATGCTTATCTTGTCTAATCAACATAAACAAACTTGATGACTGAATATGGTAGTGAATGAGAGTAAAGCAACATGACACCTCTGAGCATGTGCACATCCAGATCAGAAACACACATAGACACACAACCATTTGCGAGTGATGAGAGATGGCTAGTTGGAAACTTCGAGGCCTGCACTTTCTGTCGTGCCACCTTCAGAGCTGTCAGTGAGGTTAATTCTGTGATGTTTGTGATTAGTGACCGGTGTAAGGTTACAGCTTCCCAAGACCAGTCCAGGACTTATGCTGCAAACGTCTGGACTTGACAAAAGTTTTGAAACGTATGGCATTTCATCACATATGTGTAGTGTTTCATTACATAGTTCACATAGTTTTCAAAGGCTTGATAGAGCAGCCACACAAAATTTAATAGTGTTAATGTTTAGCATTGATGAGTGGATTCTCTTGTGCTAAATCACAGACTGTGTAGAAATAGATGGACTTTTTTTTTTTTAAACTGTGCCCCACTGGCAAAGCATGGATGAGATTGACAAACTGAGTGCACTGCACACTCGTACATTAGAGACTTGTTATTCACTTGATAATCATTTGTTGTCATCTATTTTACTCTAAATTGGTTGCAAATGTGCAAATGAATGCCATGTTCTACTAAATAACACTTGAAATTAATAATCAAGACCATGAAGCTGAGATTATAAATGATTATAAACAGTGTTGGGCAAGTTACTTCGAAAAAGTAATTAATTATAGTTACTAGTTACTTTTTCAAAAAAGTAACTGAGTTAGCAACTGAGTTACAAGATTCTAAAAGTAATTAATTACTTGAAAAGTAACTATTGAGTTACTTAAAAAAAAAGTTTGGGGTCCAGAGTATATTTGGCCATTTTTAACTACTTTTGATTTCCCCTCCACATTTTACCTTTAAAAACTATTTACTTTGTTTTGTTTGGTATCATCCTTTTCAGCACAGCCTCACATGTCTGAATTTACAGTTATGTTTTCTTTTTTATTTACTAAATCTAAAATCAGAAAAAACTAAATAACATCCGAGTAGAAAAAGTGATATTTTTTACTGTAACAACCACAAAAATGTTTAATGAATCATATTTCATAACTTTAAATGCAAATATAAATTGTCAATTTTAAAATCACATGTTGCAAGTTATTTGCAGCCATTTACCTTTTATTACCTTTTTTTTAAAATAACCATTTCAAACTATTTACATAACAATCAGCTGTTCTGCATTCAATAAGATGACACACAAATTATTTGTACCACTCCAAATATTTCTGTCCACTATAAAGGAGAACATCACAGCCTGATACCTGCAGGTCTGACAGCAGCAGGAGTATCACTCCTGTTTTCTACCTGGAGACAGCAGTCGCCTCATTGTTCTGACACACAACACAAAACTATCCACAACACTACACACTAACTACACAAGAAAACACATGAACTACACACTCCAAACACGCTAAACGTTACAAATCTCTCACATCTCAAAACTCGCTCTCTCTCTTTTTCTGCTGTCTCTCTCTCTCTCTCTGTCTCTTGCCATCACTCCTAAAACTTCCCCCTCTTCCTAAACAACCAAATGTCATGTTGCCATATCATTTTTTGATTGGTCGACATGGTGCATTTTCCAACCAACACGAAAGGACTGGGGTTTTTTTTTTTTTTTTTTTGTTCATAAGCAGAGAGTGCTCGCTGCGCTGTCCTTAGACAGTAAACGTGGCGAAACTATTGAGGAAAAAACGCTGCGTATATATTGTTAATCATGACTCTGGTTTTTACGTGGCCTATCAACACAATTTAAAAACACCTTGTTGCTTTGTCATCTTGAAGTGGTCATGTGATTGGCTTACCACGACTACTTTATTCTTCCTCAGTCAAACAGCAGCACTCATGCAATTGTTTTGCCCCCTTAGCTCCAGGTGTTGTGCAAAAAAGTGATTGTCTGCCAGAAAGTGATTGCGGTCCGTGGGAGTGCGCGCAGCTGCTTAAAGCTGTAGCGCCCAGATTACTTACAGCTACTTCCGTGCAACTGATATAAGATGCGGTAAGCTGAACACAGCTTCAACCGTCTGTACTCAATACTGAAAAAAGTAGCGCCGGTAGTAATGCCGTTACTTGCAACGCTGTTATTCCCATCACTGATTATAAATGATTATAAATGAGATTATAAATTATAGACTTCTGTCCAATCAGAGTTCTTTTTGCGACCTCCTGCTGGCTGTAGGTGCAGAAATGTATTGAAACTCCTGCAAACATACATGGAAAGTATATAAGGCAAAAACAGAGGCCATGACTGACAGTGCTCCACTGTGTGCTTTTCTACAGGGGCGATTCTAGAATCAGAGCTTTGGGGGTGCTGAGCACCCAGAGAGCTGCCCAGCCAGGCAAGCTAAACCTGTCTCTGTCAGTCCCTGCATCCTTAAATATTGTCCCGAGTTCTCTCTGACTGTCACTTTGGTGCATTTAAACCCCTGTTCCTCCCTGTCCTCATTGTCTGTTTTCTTCTTCTCCGTTATCAGTCATCATAATTTTACCATCTCTCTGCAAGTCTGCAGATTTCTTTATTAAATCATAAGATTCTTAAATTCATCAAGTCTCTCTGTGCCTGGGTCACTGTTTTGTACATTTTAACACAATTTAATTCCCACATTTGTGAAAGAAAAACAAAACACTTTTTTGAAAAGTCTGTAACAAAATCATCAAATCTGATAAAGGTTATTTAAATGCTGCAAAAGAAGAATGGATTGGAAAAAAAAATACATTTCCTAACCTTAATTACTGGGGGAGAATAATGAATGATGCTCATAGTGAGTAAAAAGTAAACTGAGTGCATTTTTTGGACAGAGATTCACTTTTAATGTATATGTATAATATAATACAGATAAATAAAAAACACTCCCAAAACAGAATAAATTATTACAAATAAATTATTACAAAATATTAATAAAAAACTATAGAAATGGAGGCAACTTTGCCTGTGGTAGAATGTATACAATGTATGAAAAAATCTTTACTGCAGA
>NW_024582428.1:815335-816598 GCF_018398535.1 Haplochromis burtoni | reverse complement strand
GTCTGACTCCTACCAACTATATAAAGAGTAACTGAAGGTTAAATGCAGCTAATATGTCCTGTTTTAAGCCAGGCACTTCCACCTCAGCTCCGCTGCATCTTAGCCACCATCGCTCTGGCAGCAAGAGCGCTAGAACCAGAGCAGGGGAGAGTTGGAACAAACCATTTTGGGAGGGGGGGTTATCTATACTTTTGTTGTTAAAATGTTACGTCTCAAACAAGTACAGTACTGTATGCTTTTTATATTTTTAGTAGTGTGTCACACAAACAGCAAATATTGCCATAAAAGAAAAAAATCTGCTGAAGCACCCCCTAAAATCGCCCCGGCTTTTCTATCCAGATTGGCAGTGTCTTTGGGATCATTGTCACAATGAAAAATAAAGTTGTGCCAATCAGTTGCTTTCCAGATGGTATTGCATGATGGATCAATATCTGGTGGTACTTTGCTGTGTTCATAATTCCATCAATTTTGACAAAATCTCCAAAACCACTGGCTGAGCCTGAAGCATGGCAGAGCCTTCACTGTGTTTTACAGATGGCTGTAGACCACAGGTGTCGAACTCACGGCCTCGAGGGCCGGTCAACATGTCTTGCAGTTCTCCAGAGGCCTGGTAATGAACTAATCATTTGATTCAGGTGTATTGACCCAGGGTGATATCTAAAACCTGCAGGACAGGAGTTCGACACCCCTGCTGTAGACACTCAGTGTTGTACTTCTCTCCTGACCTGCTCTGCACATACCTAAATTCATTTCAATTCTTAATTAAATTGTATTTGTATAGCACCAAATCACAAGAACGAGGTTTTAGGGACGGGCAGCCATCTGCTGCAACCGATTAGGGATGGGGGGAGGGAGGGGGTGAAGACAGGACAATGACATGCTGTGGATGATGATTTCAAGCAATCTGCTGTAGTTTTTAGGCTTACTATTTCTTCTTTTGTGTTTTTTTTTAGCTCTGTCAAATTATAGATATTTTTTTAACAACAGGCAGTATGGTTGCACTGTTGCCTCATACGAAGAAGGTCCTGAGCAGTGTTGGTCAAGTTACTTGAAAAAAGTTATCAGTAACTAATTACTGATTACTTCCCCAAAAAAGTAATCCCATTACTTTACTGATTTTCAAAAGTAATTAATTACTTAGTTACTTAGTTACTTTTTAAAAACACGATTTAAAAACCTGAATAGGTGATAAATCGATAGATCGTTCAGCCCAATTCTACTTTTTCTGCATAATCAGAGCGTTCTCACTCCCGAAGCGTAACA
>NW_024582428.1:796596-804734 GCF_018398535.1 Haplochromis burtoni | reverse complement strand
CTAATTTTTGCCTCATAACTTTTGCACTGTCCACTTCCTGCTGTGACAAAACAAATTTCCCACGTGTGGGACTAATAAAGGTTATCTTATCTTATCTTATCTTACTTTACTCGTCACTTGAAAAAAGTAATCGGATTACAATAACGCATTACAAGTAACGCGTTACTGCCCATCTCTGGTCCTGAGTTTAATTCCTGTGGAGTTTTCTAAATTGCCCATAAGTGTGAAATGTTGTCTGTGTGTTAGCCCCGTGGCAGGCTGGCGACCTGTCCAGGGTCATCAACGTGTCAGAGTATAATCATTCCAGCGCGTGCTGTTTTATCATATCCTGTTAGTGTTTAGCTTTCAGACACACAGTTTGCAGTAAAAACATGTAGCTTTTTGATGCTTTATACGATTTGAAACTGTTTTTAAAGTGTGGATTAAAACGAGTGGAGTCAGCCAACATTTGAGCTTACCACATCGTATCTTACATGTTTTTTTTAAACATCAAGGCAAAATGTTTGTGTAGGTGTGTGCCCCATTTTTTAAAGCTCCAGTCAGAACAGCTGAGTCACTGACCATATCCCACTGCAGGCTTAAAAGAAGGTGGCTTTTAAGAGGACACCCACATTATTTTTCTTCTTTCTGAATCAGACTGATAAACAAGTAATCAAAGAACTGAACAAACAATTCTCATACAGACAGCCATGGACACACATGGACACACACACACCTCTGGGTAAATAAAGGTGAAAAAAAAGAGAGTTGGCTGTAGATTTATGGCAGAGTGTCAAGGAGAAGAGCCACTGACAGCTGGAGGACTCCCAGTCCTGATGCAATTCAGGTCACGCAGGCACACATTAAAGAAAGACACATCCACAGGTCAGTCCTTGGTCTGCTTTTTTTCTCCTTCAGTGAAAGGCAGACTTTGAATAGAAAACTAATTCATTTCGAAGCAGTTTATTTTAGCCCTGCATGCCATTTGAAGCTGAACAATGCCCATAATTCTATTACTGCTGTGACGTCCGCTGAGGGGAAAGAAGCTGCCTGTGACTCAACCGTCTTCGACCCTCCTGCCTCAGACTGCATCAGAAAGTAACCCTTATTTTTTAAAGCACTCAAAGCACCAGGTATCTATTTTTGGTGCATCCTTACCAAGGGTTGCCAACTTTTTAACTATCAAAGAAGGGATACTCTTGTGCTAGAAGCACAGTGCACAGCCAGCTGGGCATAGTGTAAATATGCACTGCATGTTCATATTCTTATAATAAAAACGCAGTAAAATGTTGGTATTCAGTTTAATCATTACCTCATCTAAAACAATAAAGAAAAATACAGTACATAATAATTTGGGCATTTCCTTTCAAAAATAAGCAAATAATAATAATGATGATAATAATAATAATAATAATAATAATGTAAAAACTTGTAGCTAGCCAAGCCCCTGTCGACTAGCATACTAGTAGAAGCTAGCCAGTGTTAGCTCCTCACCTGCAGACTGTCTCAAGCAGGTGAGGAGGAAGCTTATGTTTTCTTTTATTTTCTACAACAGCATGCCGTTATCATTAAAAAAACAAACTGGCATGTACTGTAAATGTGTAGTTAGACTTCTTAACCAGGGGTATTAAACATAAGGCCCAGGAGCCAGAATTGGCCTAGCAATGTCACCAATCTGGTCCACTGGGCGGCTTTGGAAAATGTGAAAGATGGTATAAATTCTCAACTTTTAACTTTATTTTCGTACAGTTTTCCCACTGATAAAGACCTCCTGGATAGTCATCCATACTACATTTAGGTAGCAGATAAACAAGTAAATGATGACATCTACTAGGGAAATGTCTTTATAAGTCCACAGAAAAAAGGACATTTTCTATGAATTAACAAAAGCTTTGTGTTTTATAATTACGGGACAGTCTGGGCAATGAGCCACTGCACTTTTTTCTGTACTTTTACACATTTATTTCTTACAATTTAAGCCCAAAAAGTTGTGCAGTAATTTTTCATTGCTTTTCACTTATTTCAGTATAAAATCTAATTTGCACTGTAAATGTTAAACTTCATGCATATGGCCCACAGTATAAAAAAGTTATGACATCCCTCTTCTTTATACTGACAGGATAGTTTCACTGACTGGTGGATTTTACATTGCTGACTTTGAAAGTCATTTTGTTCACATCTTCAAGCAGTTTTGGGGCAATGTTTAGTTTATTTGAGCCACCAACACCTTAAAAAAACACCTACATTTCCTTTCACCCCTCACACCCCCGCTCACTATTTCTCTTCTGATAGTCATAGACTCCCAAAGGCTCGTGAGCCATATGGCAACATCAGGGATCCGTGTGCACACTCCCAGTGTGTTAGTGTGCTGGAGAGGGAGAGCAGCCGTGGCTCAAGGTGTCAGCAGGCAGGGTGGTTTAAATTTAACAGCAACAGGGCTGATATCTGCATGGCAGGTCCTGTCTCTCCCCTTCTGCTCTCTCTCTCTCTCCTCACACACAGACACACACAGTCTGTCTTCATAGTCACCAGCCACAGACATCATCACACACAGCAGCAGCAGCAGCAGCAGCTCCCTGTCAGGAGACGCACCTCTTCGTCCTCTTCCTCTCTCTCACTCATCAGACCACCTGGATTGTACTAGAGGCCAGCTGAGGACGCGGCAGCAGCAGTGACGGCAGTGGAGGAGAGAGAAGGGACGCTCAGCGTTGCAAAGGGAAGGAGAGCGGAGCAAACATTCACACTGAGGATAACACTTCATCCGAGCTGGCAGGCTGAAGGCACAGCCAGTGGCACTGCAGAGGCACATCAGCACCGTGGGCTAAAGATTTGCTGCGAGAGGTAAGGCTGGAGCTTGGCTATGAGACAGTGTGTGTGTTTGTGTCATAAGATGTGTGTATATCATCTGTTTCCTTTGGAGGCAAATACACAAATGCAAAAGGTTGTGAGCCTGTGTGATTGTGCATGGATGTCATGGAAAATTATCACTGAGTCATGTTTGTAATAAATTACAAGTATTTCATTTTCAGCCTAGTCAGCCTGGCATTTTCAAAATTGTATTTTATTTATTAAAAAAATCTTGATTTTTAAAAAAAAAAATCCTGAATTTATTATTTAAGTATAGTCTGTATTTCTGCAAAGCCTTTTGCGCAGATGCGCTGAACTTCAGTGGATTTTCAGAACAACCACTGAGCAGAACATAATCTGCATTGTGGCAGCTTTTCTGCAAGGTTGCTGCTAATTGAATAGATACAAAGATTAGAGGCCAGAGGAGACCCGAGGCTCTGAGGAGGGGAGGGCACAGTGAACTCCTGCTGATCTTAATTCAATCTAATCGGGTTGAATTTGCTCTAATTAGGTTTATTTCTTTGGCTGGGACAGAGAAGGCTCTCACACATTTGGGTTTCTTTTTGCGGTTGGCTCTGCGTGACACTTTTGTTTTGCTTTCTTGGAGGGAATCACCATTACAGCTGAATCTGCTGATGAGGGCAGAACATGATATGGCCCCAGCAGTGGCAGCATGCCTCGTGATCAATTTGCCCACCACATCAAAGCTGGCGGTGATAATTCATCCACTCCTGTGCGGTGACACTAGCTCGAGCGGACGCTGGTGTTACACGGCGGGGTTGTATTAGTTGCAGCCGGGGAATTTCCAAAGGGCAGCGTGTCCATGAGAACCCACAGCAGTGTCATACAGTATCTGAGACCAACCAGAAGGGGTGGGTGACGGGAAGAAGGGAGGGAAGGAGGGAGTCAAGTTACCAATCTTGGACTCAAGTCTCAGATTGAAAGACGTGGGCGAGACTGGTAGCAATGAAGCATTTCCACTGGTTTAATTATGAAACTCTCACTTTATTATTTTCTCCTTTGGCTTATAACATGCCAAATCTTTCATCATATTATGGGATTGGGGAGGTGCTGTGCTGGCATCCATAGTTTGATGACGTGCTGGTATGTGGTGGTCAGCACAGTGAGAGCGAGAGATGTTACTAATAGAAGGATTAGCATAGCCTTTAAAGATCATCACATAACATTTTGGTTTGTGGTTACTCACAGGATGTGAACGATGATGGCTTGAGGCTGGTATTTATAGGTGGAATTTGGGGCTCTTTTTTGGGCTCCTGGAACAGTTGGCCATTTCCACCTCTTTTCTTTTTTTCTGATGTTTAAAGGTCTGCAATAAAAGCATCGACAGGTGTTCGAAGCACTCCTTCCCGAATGGAAGAAACCTTCTTCCTGTGAGTAAATATTTGGGCAGAAGGATGCCTTGCCGTTCAGGTTTAAACGGCTTGCAGTTTAGCTTGTGACCGGAAGTGACCGGTTAATCGGGTTAACCATGTATGATAGCGGGGCCGAGAGCCACGGCCTTCTGGTGCTGGTAATCTGCTGTAAGACAACAAAAGGGGGCTGGCCAGCAGGCTGATCAGCAGGTTTAGTGTGAATGGTGTTTATAGTATGTGTGTGAATGATTTATAGACAGTTCACCATAGGCCCTGATGGGAGTGTCGAAGCAATGACAGGCCCCTCACATGTCAGATTTTAGATTGACAGAAACTTTTCAAACTCCAATTTTTTTTTATACCTGTTTTGTATAAACTCCTTCAAATGACTTTAAAAATGACATCCTGCCCTGCTAGAAAGTGCTTTGCTTTCAGTCTGATTGACAGTTTGAGGGTAGTGGGGCAGAGATCGCTAAGCAAGACACGCATTAAGGCAAACCTCCTGGCACCCTGAGCTTCACCAGCTGTAGACTGGATTAGAAGGTCTAGCTCAAAAGGTCTTATTGAAGGTGTTTGATTCATCAGCAGGAAGCGACTGGTGGTTAAATTCAGGGTTTAAAAACATGGATCAAAGATGCTTGAAGTTTACTCCTTTTTCATCCCCTTGGATATCAACTGAGTTTAATCTTTTCTACTCGACTGGAAAAATCTTGGTCTTGAACTTTTTAAAAAATTTTTGTTGTTCATACGCTTACATCTTAAGGCAGACAGTCCTATATTCAGTAAAACAGAAAGTTGCAGAAGCTGTGAAAAGTCTGAGTGACTTAAGTTGTAGTGGCTGACTCCTTATAACTACTGAACTGCATCTCTGCAAACAATGAAAGCCTCATATTACAGTTTTGGAACATAGAAACACCGTCACACATAGCTGGACTGGCCATCGGGCATACCGGGCATTTGCCCGGTATGCCCGATGGCGATTTTTTTGTTTTTATGGGCCGATCGATTTTGGGTATAAATAATGAAAGGTGTTGGATTGGCCAATTGGTCATGATCGACTCTGGGCTGGACCAATTACAGCCGAGGAGGTCGGATGCACCCTCCCTCTTGTTTAGCAATCTTATAGATGAACTAAAGAAAATGGAGAACAAAAAAAGGAAAGGAGGTTCAGAAAAAATTATGGCCAAAAAGAAACAAGCCCTTCAGGCAGACGCTGCCAAATGTGTAAAAATAACTGAATTGTTTGGCGGTAGCTATGGCATAGCTTCCACAGATTTAGCAACATCAGCAAGTGGTGGAGGCCAGCAGGTGGATGAGGGAAAGGGGAGGCAAGAGGAGGAGAGACCCGAGGCGGCCGCCGGTCATAGTGGCAGAGGAACTGAACTTCAGGTAAGAAGTTATGACCTGCTGTCTGTCTGTGTCAGATATAAACCAAGTTTAGGTGGAGTTTATTTTCGTTGTGCTGACTTTTTACAGTCAGTTACAATAACTGGTACTGCGTACTAGCTAGCATGACGGAGTTTCTATACTGCTGGGCGGGTGCTATGAAGTTACTGATAGTAAATTTTATTTTATGCTTAAGGTTAGTTTCTCAAACTCCTCAAAATCTTAACAAATTGTGCCAATCCTTACATGTTGCACCAGCTGATTTATCATCAAAAGTGGAGAAGTCTGTGACAGAGGAGACAGAAGAGCAGCAGAGAGAGATGGAGAGATGACTTTATGTCATCCATGAGGGATGGATTTGACATATGTTTCACATATTATAGCCCAACAAATTACTTATAGCAATTTAAATACGAGCAATCAGTTTTTGTTAAATACCAGAAATCAGTTTTTGGCAGACAATCAGTTTTTGGCACAACACCGGCTATTGCAGTTAATAATACAACAGCTTCTTGCCATTTTTTGTGTTTCTTTTTATCGTTGTGTAACTGAGTTCAATTGAAAGCCTGCATGTGCTAGTACCTCTTGCAACAAGTTCCCAGAATCCTTTGCGGTTTTACCCCTGAATGACGTCACATTTTTGGTGGGCTGGTCTCTAGTCAAAATGCCCGGGCCGATTTTTTGTCCCAGTCCAGCCCTGCCGTCACATAACTCACCAAACTGGGGAGAGTTTTCCCCACGTTGCTTAACTGTGACATCACATCAGTGTGATTGGTCACCTGCACTGTTGAACCTGGACCAATATTAATTATGACGATCCAAAAACAACACCAACATGGGGAAACTGCAACGGTTAGGCGAGTACAAACTTATAACCTACTCCAACCTAATAACCCCTCCAACCTCCAAATGTGGGCTTTTATACTTTCTAAATAGAGAAACTTTATCTGTCAGTGTCTAACAATGCTGAGGCAAGTCTGTGACCTAAAACAGTATTTGATTTCCCTGGATGAGAAAACCAAAATAAGGCTCCTAACTGACTATCCGCTTGCATTGTGTCAGTTGTCTGAACCTAACTTTAACCATGACAGGAGTCTGTAATCGTTACACATAGTCTACCTGAACACTACAATCCTTATGTCTTGCTTTTTCAAGGCAGTTTAAATTAGTCTACTAAAAACGTGGCAGTAATCGTCAAACGGCCATTTGTGAAGGAAAATTAGGTGATTGCCATTTAATTTGGAGCAGGGGCGGATCTACAAGGGTGGCATGGGGTGGCAAGTGCCACCCTAAAATGATCCCTTGCCACCCCAAGTGCCACCCCAGGTTTTCCATATGACAGTGTTGTTTATTAAAATAAGATAGCATTAACAGTTTGAGCATAGTTACAGTCAACAGTGAATATAAATGCTAAAACTGATACATTACATAGTGTTTCCCCCCACCACCATTAACAAATGGTTCAGCCCATAGCAGGACTGGATTTTTTTCTTGTTTTCAGTAGCAAGCGATGTTTATGATTGTGCCAGAGCACATTTTGAACAACATCATGGGAATTTCGCTTTTTACACAGATGTTACACTCTGGAAATGGAAGGAAGGTGAATGTTATTAACCCTCTGTGGTCCACGGACACGCTGCACCTCCAAATCACATGACTGATGTAAGCTGACATAGCAACAAGCTGCAGCCACGCAGTGAGACAGAGCGAGTGAGAGAGAGCGAGAGAGTTTTTAGATGTGGGAGATTTGTGACGTTTAGTGTGGAGTGCATACTTAGTGTGTTGTGTTGTCTTGTGTAGTTGTTCTGTTGTGTAGTCGTTTTGTTTTGTGTGTCAGTGAGGGCACTAATGAATGTCACAGAGGCACATTTGCAACGTAAACACTGTCAACCAGCGGAGTGATACACTTCCTGTTGTCAAGCCTGCAGGTTTATCCCTGTGCTGTTCTGTCTTTTGGTGGACAAGCTTCTTTTTTACTGGCACACATCATTTGTGGGGCATCTTATTGCAACACCTGATTGTTCTCTCATTTTAGTTTTAGTAATATTTTTAAATGGTTGTAGAAAATGAAAAAAACAAAAAACAGCAGGTGTATTGGCTGCATTTTTAGATAAATAGTTGTATATGTTTACAAAATGTACATTTTATATTTGCATTTCAAGTTATAAAAATTTACTCAACATGTCTGTGGTTTTTTTACAGTAAAAAAAAATACTACTTGTATTTTTAAGTTCTTTGTGTGATTTCAGATCAGTAATACTAATGCAGTATGTCAGTGAAAAAAACAACTAAATTCAGTTGAGCTGAAAAGAATGATACCAAACAAGGCAAGGGGAAAAAAACAAAATGAAACAATTTGAGGGTGAAATACAAGTGTAAACTCAAAAGGAATCAAAAATGGGCAGTTGTATTTCAGACCTCAGTGGTAAATGGTAAATGGCCTGTATTTATATAGCGCTTTTACTAGTCCCTAAGGACCCCAAAGCGCTTTACATATCCAGTCATCCACCCATTCACACACACATTCACACACTGGTGATGGCAAGCTACATT
>NW_024582428.1:795027-796048 GCF_018398535.1 Haplochromis burtoni | reverse complement strand
ATGTGTTTTAAAAAAAGGCTTTGATTTTGCCACCCCATTTGATTTCTTTGCCACCCTCATGCCACCCTAAGAAAATTTCTCTAGATCCGCCCCTGATTTGGAGGACTTGTTGAATGAATGTATCAGTACTGAGCGATTAGCGGGGGATTCGGCTTCTCAGTTTGATGGTTGAAAGTGGCTCCTTAAAAAGCTTCAGGGCTGATATGCAAAAACTGCGGGTGTTGCAGATTGTTTAATTGAGCTGGGCGTAGTGGGGTCGACAAGTACAAGAAGTCCATGGGTAGTGGGCCACATGGTGCTTGGCTGCAGGAACAGTGACTCGTTTCATTGGTGGGGATCCTGTTTCTCTCACAGAATACCAACAGCTCACAGCTCTGGGAAAAGAGCACTATATATACGCGACACTGGGAGAAACCCCAGTGTTGTCCAACATTAGTCTCTCTCTCTCCATTTCTCACAGCTTGCCTTCTGCTGTCAAGCAAAGTCAAAATAAGCCAGCCGAGATCCATTTTTCAGGCAGGGGTGGGTGTGGGGGGGCACTGAAAGATCAGCTGGAGTGTGCTTTCGCAGAAGACGTTCCCATGAGAGCAAGGCAAGACAAACAAACAGAGTGTCGTGGACAAGTGGCTATAAAAAAAGTGAGAAAGGTGCACTGGTGACCGTAGACGGTGTGTTTAGTGCAAAACACATGAAACACACTCGGGATGGGAGCTAAATTATCTTTACGCTGCTTCAGCAAAGCTTTTCTTCCTGCAGGTGCTTCACTACAGGAACAGCTCGACTCCAAGCGCATAAATAATTCACCAGGGTATCTCCAAGCCTGTTCTGCTCTGAGCGGTTACAGCATGATTTGCTGCGGCAGACACGGTCGTCGTGGTTGTCGCTCATCTCCGTGCAAGAGTAAAGCAAGTAACACTCGAGGTGCATTAGTACACCGTGGAGCATTAGTGACGGATGACTGCCTGTGCTGCATTAAAAACTATCAGCAGGAAGTGTGTGTGTGTGTGTGTGTGTGTGTGTG
>NW_024582428.1:778399-795007 GCF_018398535.1 Haplochromis burtoni | reverse complement strand
GGGGGGGTTGGCTGGAGGCTTCAATTATATGTGTGAAAAAGGCAACATGGTGAAATCCCAGACCCAAAAAACTCTTTGAACACACTTTGAAGTTTACACAGTTCTGCATAATTTGCAAAGTTCAATAACTTGCCAGACAGCTCAGATCACTTTCTTTTTGTCAGCTATGAGTCATATGTATATACTTGTAACCATTCATTCTCATTTGAATCTTGTATTGTGTCTGCATATCTTGCAACAAATGAAGAATGCTTGAAAAGGAACATCAGAAGCAGAATAAACAAAAAAAAAGGTTTGCGTTGGCTCTCGAGAGACGTCCTAAACTACAACGGAGTCGCTACTTTGAATCGAACTGGTGCTCTGAACAAAACACATGTCGGAAGCTGAAGCTGTAATAACAGACAAATATGATCTGGCTCAGCCTGTGAAGATTAGCTATGTTAGAGGAACATAGCTTAATATTGTTAAGTAATATAAATAGACAACTAAAATCTATAAAACTCTCAAACAAGGGACAAACTCTACTAATGTGTAAATTATCAAAGAAAGCACAATATTTATTAGTCTACAGGTCGTAACCCATTAAATATGTAACAGGAAGACTTTTATCACTTTTACCTTGGTCATATTATTAACTGCTACTTCATACAGCACCTAATGAACTATAGGACTCTGATACACATGAAAACTCGACTATGTGTGCTTATTACAAAGAAACCAGAAAACATTTGTCACCTTTATCGGATTTGTAACCCTGGCTGTCTTTTCATTTCCTCGTGCTGTGAATGTTCGTCATTTGCATTGTTGGGATTTGTCGGCGCGTCATCACCTTTACTTTGTTTAGTCCCTCTACTCTAAGTTAAATATACAATAAGGGGCCACTGCAGAGCTGTTTCCATGATGCAGCAGAATGTGTCAGGATGCTAGCTGAGGCTGTGGAGTCTGAGATGTAGGTTTTGGCATCTTTCAGTTTTTCAGACGATTGCTTTATCTGACTTTGGGGTGAATTTGCTGGGACGTCCACTTCTGGGAAGGCTGACATGTGTCTTGAATGTTCTCCACTTCTAAATAAGCTTTCTCACTGTAGAATGATGGACTGCATACTGTTTGGAAATGACCTTATAACCCTTCCCATGTTGATCAGCAGCAACAATTGCTGTTCATTGCTCTTGTCTTTCTTGGCATTGTGCATTCAGCACACACCTGAATTCTGACAGCAATAGTTTTTCTTACTGGAAGAAAAAGTAAACACAATGATTGTCACACAATGGGATAAATCTATGGTTGACTAAAACATAGCGTGTCCATGGGTGTAGCTTAGCCTGCTTTGTGGAGAAACATTATATAAATGTAATCTCTATAGAGCTCTTTACAATCCAACCTCAGCATGAACCAGCTCACATCTTGCTGCTATATCTGCATTGTGTTCCCCTAGGGGCCTTGGCTTTGCTTGTGAAATTCTTGGCATATGCAACACGATGGGATAAAGTGACAGAGGTGGCAGCCTGATGCTAAAAATTCTCTGCGGGGGAAAAAAATAAAACAGCCAAAGGGGTCCGTGAGTGTGTCTGTGCTCCTCTTTGGGCCTAAGCCTCCATTGTTGCTCCTGTCTGTGTTTGGTGTTGCCATAGAAATGGTCCTAGTTGAGATGCGGGCTTAGCATGGATCTGTAACTGTGAGTGGCTTTTGCATTCGTTAAATGACGGGGTCAGTTATCAGACTATTTTCTGATGATCCCCCCTCCCTAACATTTTCCCTGCGACCTCTTATTTAAGAGAAGTGAGGCATGTGGAGAGCAAACAGGGGCAGAAGTGGAAAGGACACAAGTGTCACAGTGAGAAATGTCACTGTTGCACCCTGGGACATATTTGCTTACTTTCGCCTGGATGAAGTGGGAAGTTGTTCTAACTGGGGGTCTTTTGCTCACAGAGAGACTGTGTTTGGCACGAGTGCTGCAGTGTCCGTCTGGGACGAGGCCAAAGGCTGGACAGCAGACAGTGTTGGTGCGGATGAAGCGGAGAACGCTACACCCCTCTGCCAAGATGACTCATAAGCAGAGCGGGCGGGGGGTGGGGTAGGTGGGCAAAGACACAATAGTGCTTCAGAGTTTGGTGTCCAAGTTGGACAGGATGAACTGCGGTTTTCCACAGCTCATCATGAAAGTGTTGCGGTTTTATTATAACCTCTCGTCCTCTCTAGCGCTGCGATCCCTGTGCCTGAATCAGGGATGTGTTTTTTGCACGCCATGTTACGTTGTTTTTGTCATCTGCTGTGCAAAAAAGTACATGATTGCAGAGGCAGCTAACTTGAAGGATTTATAATTTTCCTCAGCTGATAAACCGCACTGATGACTCAAAGAATAATAAACAAAAAACAAAAGAGATCTGCAGCTCTGTTCTTTACAAATGAAATGCTCAGATCTTGTTCAAAAGAAGCCATGAGTCAGCTCCTGGAGAAATATTGCTTTGCTGCTTGGATGCAGCATAGCCACTAAATATTGAGTTGATACAACCTCGGGACAAACCTCATCTTGTTATGTATGATGATATATTTTTACCTATGATGATTAACCTATACGTACTTGTCAGTCACCTCTAATAGATTAAAATGAATGACCAGCACAGGTGAAACTGAACTCACCCCACTTTCACTTTAGGAAACAAAACCAAAAATCCTGATCACACATAATGAAATTCCAATGAGACGTTTCAGACAATCACATCTATAATACCTGTTTGTCGATCAGACACATCCACCCGGTTTATTACAGTTTTCAGTGGCATGTTGTGCTGTAATTACAGCTTAGACATTTGACTTGTAAATTGCCCTTGTTGTGATTCACTGGACAGCTTACTGAGGATGTTGCTGGGCAACTGGGTTAAGTTAAAAACTGAATAAAGATGCTTAGGGAACCATAACTATCTCCCTTCCCTACATAGTGGGTAATTATTTTTCTCAAAATTAGCTTTTGTAATAATTTTATACAATTTTTTACAATTTTCAACTGCATTTCTGTCTTAAAATGATCAAAATGTATTTTTAATATAGAATTATCATTTTAATTGTTATCGTCAATCCATTCCTGCTCTAGTGAGCAAATAATTATGTGTGACGAGGTCATCTTTTCATCTAGAGGTTAATCAATACCAGGATCACAGCAAAAATGTCAGCTTACCAGATAACCAAGGTGTTAAAGCAGCCTAGCCAAAGATAAAGCTATTTAACAAGAAAATAAATAAGTAAGATCACGAGATTTGAAAGTAATAAGGGGACTAATACAAAGGTAAATAAATAAAAATGATAGTTAATTCATGCATTTGTAAAACTATTTGACGTGTAGATCTGGTGTCAGTATTTTATGGGATATTGATTTATTTTTATGTAGTCACTTATTAATTTTATTTATTATTATTATTTGACAGCTTCAGTCCTCTATAGAGTGCAGTACATAGCAGCAGCTCAGAGATTTCTCCAGTTTTTTTTAATGTTTTGCTGCTATTATTCACTAAAGATGATGAATTTTACTTTGAGGAATATCCATAATTTGTAGATGCAGTTTTTTTGCAGATTGATGAGCCTCTGCCTTTCTACAGTGCTACAGCAACGTTCACTAATTAGCTGCAAAATGTTCCTCCAGCTGTTTCTCTGTAGTACCACTTACTTTTACTTTTTTGAGATGTGTTGCTGGCATTAAATTCAAAATGAGTTGATATTTTTCAGGAAATAGTGAAATGCCTGTGTCAACGTTCAATATGTTTTCTTTATTCTGTTGTGAACATAATACAGGTGAGTGAAATTTGCTAATCACTGCATTCTGTTCCTTTTTCCATTTGTACCAATTCATGTACTCTTGTGTATGGCACACAGTACACGTGTGCACACCTGGATACATGCTACTTGTATTGCTGCAGCCAGTACTTTGGCTCTCAATATGCTGTAGCAGGTTCACGGCGTGTGCTTTTAGACTTTAAATGAAGCTAACAGACTGCTAACCTTTCTGTAATCACTGACTGACAATCTCACATCAATTAAAAAACACCCAAATGTGAACTAATTTAAAATGCACAAAGGAGCAGCGTTGTGCACCTTTAAAGCTTTCAGTCCTCACACATTTTTAGAAATCATACAAAACTTTCCACTTCTTCAAACCCAGCCTGGTGAGTGACTCAGGTTTTCTTTGTGTTCACTGTGCTGTTACAGTAGCAGCTTCAAATGTCCCATTTAAGTTTATTCAAACAGCTTATTTTGGAATATAGGACAAATCTGCAGCAACCACAGGTCTAGTGATTTAGGCCAATCAGTGAAAAGCACCTTCAAAGCTTTCTAAATGAAACCCTGGCTGAAGCTGACTAGAGTAGAGTTCTTATCTGACTTCTTGCCTTCTCCTCACCTCTACCGTGCAGGGGATTGGATGACCTACTAATTTTAGCCCAGGCTGATTTGTTGGCTGCTGGACAGTTTGGATTACAGGCAAAAAGGAGCTGACACATCAGTCATAATTCAGAGGATAAAGAGGAATATCACCACATATGTGCTTCATTTATTATTTACTACTACTATAATTTTCCAATTTAAAAAATCTCACTTATTTTGACAAAACGACTCTCACAAGAGTAAATCATCACAATGACTTGAAGCAGAATAAAACGTGTCCAATAATAGTTTTACCTTCTATTTCATCTGTAATGTATGACCTCACAGCTACGCTAGCATTACTCAGAGGACTTATAAAGCACAGCAATGCTCCTCTCACACTGACAATGCTAATATGCTGCTGTTTACAATGTTCGCTGTCTTAATTTTAACTTTAACATTCCCTGACGAGCACCACACACTTGGAACAGCTGAGGCTGGTGGGAATGTCAACAATTCTGCTGGTGTTTTTACTCAGTTCTGCATTAGGTCTAACATCATGGCTAACGAACATGAATACAATTGATTTAATGCCATTTGATGATCTATGTGTTGTCACGCCCACCTTACGTTACTGTTGTAACATGTATTCAGAATTCTGTGTCTTAATACCAAAGCTCACATTCAGATTTTGGACTTTTCAGTTGATGTTGACTGAAGACTTTGAGCCAATCTGTGAGTCATTAATGAGTGACAGGGAAAAGCCCCCTGCTTTAACAGAGGTAATCTGTTAATCAGTGGCATTAGGTGTGAGGGCAAAGTGACACCATGTGGGCCAGCTGATCGATGCTGCGAACCTGTAATCCTCTACTTTCAATCTGCTGTCACTGCACAGACGGATGGACTGACTGGGATCACATGCATGAATGAACACTTGCATGCTGATGCCTTGTGAGGTTTGTTATGTAGCGAATGCTAAAACGTCCAAGAAAGACACACCCTCAGATGTAATTATTTATGTCATGAGTGATGCGGCAGATTTCCATGACGAGACAAATTAACAGCCTGCTTACCAGCTAATCTGCCCTCAGACCACAGTCTGGGATAGACTGTGAACTCACAATACATTAAAATGTTGGGGTAAACCCACCGACACTAAGACAATCCTTTAACAGCCCAACTTGTTCATCGATTGGTTAATCTGTGAGAGGGTCAGCTTGCTTAGTGCCAGGTCCATGAAGGGATCTGACAATGAAAGCTGCCACCAATGCAATGATCCTTTTACAACACAGTAAATTAGACAGCAGCAGTGGTAAACAGGAAGAGCAAAACACATTCATGCTACATAAAAACAGACACTGAATGCTAAAATGAATAAGAAAATATTGCTAAACTCCCTAACACTCCCTAACAACTATGTACAGTGAAGCCAGTGGTAGTCTATGTAGCCAAATGAATATCTGATAAAGTCCAGAAGTTCCACAAGGCCACTCCCCAAAACACAAAAAAGTGCTGCCCTCTGCTGGCTGTTTGAAGCAGAGGTTCCTGTGAAAACTACTTTAAAACAAGACTCCACTTTAACCTCAAATTAAGAAAGACTCCAGCTGTTAAAACAATTTACAAACATTTATAATGCTATAAAACTGCTGTTAAAAAGAGTGAAACACCAAAACAAGAAAAACATTTTGTATCTTTTAAATGTTTAGCAGTGCAGCTCTGTAGCTCATTGCCTTTGAGTAAATAAAAAAAAATGTAAATCATATAACATCTTCATAATACTTGTGGCAAACACCAGACCAAATTGGCACCTACATGATGATATGAAATTAAAAATTAGGGAAACTTTTGAAGTCACACAGAAGTAAGTGAAGTATGTAAATAAATAAGTATTCAAATAAGTAAGTAACATTTATTTATTAAGCACATTTCTCAGACAAGTGGTCACAAAGCACATGGGAAGCTTAAGAAAACGCATAAACAGCTGCAATATTTTTTGCTTGTATCTTTCTGTATCAGTCGATTTAAAGAAACTTTATTTGATAATTTGTTGGAAAAAATTGCTGCCCTTCACACTGGATTCATATACAATTGTTGACTTTTGCAGGTGTTTATATGTGTTTATCTTTGGGATTAAACAGAGGAGGAATGAGGTGTTGGGATGTGGGAGTTTGTGGGTGATCCATCATCTTCCACGGTGGCCCTCGTGGTGACAGGCTGTTTCAGCTATTCACACCTCCTTACCACCATATCTGTCTGGAGCTGCTCCATCATGCTGGGCACACATGAGGGAGAGCAGGAACAGAGGATCAAGTTTAAACAGAACTGGATGTTTTTTCTTTTTATTAATTCTGCCTAATGTTGGGAAATTTGTGAAGATGTGCCTTGTTTTGAGTGCTATAGGTGAAACTGGTATAAATATAAGTGAAAAGAGAGCGCACAACCAGGCTCCAGTTGAATCTTTGAAGTCACTTATAAAACATTCTTTTGAAGACAATGTTTTCAATCCACAGGATCTTCCCCAGGCATGTTTCAAAGTGTGAAAAACAGGCTCTTCTTTTACAGGCAATAATCAGTTCAGATTACTGTCCCTAGCAGGTGACAGTGGATCAAAACATCGCTTTCAAAAGCAGGTTTCTAAAGAGAATTTAATTATTAAATTGTAGCCTAACAGTGTGCAGTCTGTTTCCCTTTTGTGGCAAAATATAAATGAAACTCCAAGTGAATACCAAATGAGGGGTGTGCAATAGAAATTCTATAGCACTATGAACTAAATTAGCAGCTCTGTCAGCTTTAGTGCAACGAGGATGTGAACAGGATACAAATTTGTTTGGATACTGCAGAGCATCTTCTAACCACTTTTTGAGGTCTAGTCTAGGTCTTTCCTATCACAGGTTTCGTTAAAACTATTGTACTTACAATAACACATACGACTTAGGAAGGCTCTTTTCATTTAGCACTATGACTTCCACAGGAACTACCTCATGCTGCACCTGGCTGCACCCCATTGAGTAAAACCAGCAGCTACTCGAACCCCCTCCCTGGTCTTGTTTCAGGGTCAGGCCCAGGAAAAGCTGTCCCTGAGTTGGGCAGCTTGCCTTGGGAGATCCTACTAGGAGCATATGTCCCTGACAACAAAGGTCCTGGGATCACAAAGGCACACGAACCCCACAATGATTCACAGAGGCTAGTCCGCATTGAAAGGAGGGAGTCGGGGTTGTTTGTGCATTTGACTAGGATGCCTCCTAGGTGAGGTGTCCTAGTAATGTCCTACCATTAAGAGACCCCAGGACAGACCCAGGACATGCTGGACATATATATTTATTATTTATATATATCTTGGCTGGCTTGGGGGTGACCCAGTGTGACCACCCAGGTGAGCTGAAGGAGGTGGCCAGTGAAAGGGGGATGTGCTTTTCTTTCCTTACAATCCTACCAATGCCCATAGCTTTTAGCGGTCAAAGTGGGCGTCCATTTAGTTGGACAAAAATACCTTCAGTGCTGGAAATGTGCCAAACCTTTCCTTCTGAAATACAAAAGAGGTGCTAAAGCTTCAGTACTAGCCATCAAAATGCAGCCAACATTGACTTACTTGACATCAAACCTGCACAAACATTTACTCTTTGAGTTAATTTTCCAGTTTAAAATAACTTTTAGCAAAGCAAGTAAAATGCTATTAAATGTAGATGTTGCATAAATTTGATTAGAAATCAAGGTTACCAAAAGTAGCCTTCCCAACATTGAATATTGATTAGTGCAGCTGTACAGCCAAGCAACAATCAACACTGACGAAGTCATGCAAACGTCTGAAACACACCGGTGAGCCTTCCACTGAACCGGACGACCACTCACATTTGGTTTGTTCATTGTGCCATCCAGTGGAGTGACACCCCCGGCAGCTCCTGGACAACTCAAGCTCCATCACTCCTCTTTCTCATAATCACCTACTCCAGAAGCGACAAGGTTACAGTCTGATGACACTGAGCAAGACGCATCTGCCAAAAAAATGAAAGCTGATACAGGATATTAAATATATCGGGCATGTTTAGACCTCGTATTGAGGCTGCCATGGGAGCCAGCTTGGCTAAACATAGAGCCTGTTTGAGTGGGTTTAAAGAGCAACAGTCACAGCGTGAGGCTCACTTGGTGTGCGTCATCTTCTGTTGCGCTCATGTTTGAATCAAAACAGTGTGCCATTAAAAAGTCATTTTAGTCTTAGTTCTGGTTAAGAGGTCGAAGAAGTTCTGCTCCGCTGTCTGGCTTTGTTTTCATGAGCTTGACCTTGTTAAATGCGTAGACCTCAACTTGAGGAAGAACAAGAGCAAATCTCTGACATACAGTGAAGACCTAGACAATTAATGATATTACTCACGCCTTCATGCAGACAAACACACACACACTGTAAAACGCAACATTTGAAGCCAGCCGTGAGGTCATGAGAAAGATATCCTTTTGGCACCACAGTTGCTCAAATACAGACTAATACCAGGCAGAATACAGTATGTGTGTGTCTGTGTGTGTGCATTTACACATTTAGAGCAGCAACTGAGACAAACTGCATGTATGCTCGACCGCATTTCATGTTTCCAACTCGGGCCTTCTCCCCTATTCCTTTTAATGTAAACTAATGCTCTTCGTCTGTTTTCCCAGAGGATTCATCTCCTTCCCTGTCTTGTTTTTTATACGTGTTACCTGAATGAGCTCATCATTTGGAGAACAGTGTTTTGGCCATAGACTGCTTATATGGGTGTGAATAGTGAAGCCAGTGGAGAAGAGAAGCACTGAACCTGCTTTATTACTATTGACCAGCAGAGGGTGACTCCTTTGGATGCAAAAAAAGTCAGATTGCATGGAATATTTTGAGGACAGAAGCCTAATTCTCACTTCGTTTATTACCAAAGTTGACACAAGTGGCTTGCAGATAATGAGTGCAAAGGAGGTCAGGCTGTTTCAAAGTGAAACAGCAGTAACTGAAATAACCACAGTAACCAAGGACTGCAGAGTAGCATTTCTGAATGCACAACACGTCAAACCTTGAAGTAGATGGGCTCCAGCAGCAGAAGACCACATTGGGTCCACGTCAGTCAGTAAGAACAGGAAATGTTCAGAATTTGCATAAACACATAAAAGCATGGATCCACACTGCCTTGTATTAGCAGTTCAGGCTGGTGGTGTAATGGTCTAGGGGATATTTCCTTGGCGCACTTTGGGCCCCTCAGTGCGCCAAAGTGCACCACTCAGGTAGGCAGCAACACAGCCTACCTGAGTGTTGTTGCTGACCATGTCCATCCCTTTATGACCACAGTGCACCCATTTTGATGGCTGCTTGCAGCAGGATAACACACCATGTCACAAAGTTCAGATAATCTCAAACTGGTTTCTAGAACATGACAAAGAGTTGTACTGTACTCAAATGGCCTCCACAGCCACCAGGTTTCAATCCAATAGAGCACCTTTGGGATGTGGTGGAACGGGAGATTCACATCATGAATGTGCAGCAAACAAATCTGAAGCAGCTCTGTGATGCTTTCATGTGAACATGGATCAAAATGTTCCTGGCACTTTCTTGAGTCATCCATGTGTGTGAGTACCTTATTTCGTCAACACCAAATGTCTGTAAAACACTAAAATCTCTCCATTAACAATATTCTTCATCATACAGATCCCTGAAAAAAAAAAGAAAGAAACACTGATCCTGCAGATTTAAATGTTTTCTTTTGTGTGCCCCCTTTTTTACATTTACAATCAGAAAACCCAGGTTTGATTTTGAATATGCTGAATCACATTTGGAATATTCACCTGAATGTACCCAGAATGGCAGCATGGCGCCCCCTGTTGATGAACAGATACGTCCCTGCTGCCCACTGTGCAGCAGTGTGGCTGCACATTTTTACTAATCCAACAAGAACTGATGCCCAAAAAACAAAAACAAATAAGAGATATTCCCCATGACTGTGCATGCAGAGCTATTTTTCTCCAGTCGATACCAGTAAAAAGCATCATCAGTGCTCCACTTCTGAAATGCTAGATGATTACTGAATCCAATGCCTGCCTCTGCGGCATAATCCATGTATTGGAAACATGCTAAGATGACACTGTTAGTTTCGGGCCAGTCCAAACATTTCATTGGATTGCATCATCCCGCTGAGAGGAGGCCTAGATATAAGACAAAAATGTGCAACGGTGCTCTTTTTCATTAGACGCACATTTCAGCAGCCATAAGGCCTGCAGCAGAAAGTCGCCATCATCCACCCTGCTGATTTACAAAAACCAGCATGCCTACATCTGAGCTGAAACATCTCTATTCGTCTCCAAGCGTAACTCCTCCGCCGCTCTGGAGGAGTTACAGCGTGTGCCTGAAGCTGTGGACGACTTCAGTGCAGAGGAATTCCCAAAACTGCTTCTCCTGCTGCTTTACACTAATACTCGCAGGAAACATCTTCAATGGTTTTACGGCACCTCTTCCAGCCTCGAGGCCCGAATCCTGGTCGCTACCTGTTGCTGCGGCAACCGCACTGTTTGTAAACATTTCACTGTTTCTCTTGGACCAACGAAGGAAACCCCTCCAGCTGAGCGTGTTACTCTCTGACAGCCTTTCTCTGGGTGCTGACCTATTTAGCAGTGTTTAATAACACTTTAAGTGAAGCAGTATGAGTAGAAACACTAGACATATATTTTTATTTTATAATGGAAACACTTTTCTTGAGAAGACCCACACCTTTTTTTCCACAGTTTAAAAGTGTCCCTGTCCTCTCTAGTGTGCATATTTGCCCCTTAATGGGTATTACTGTGGCCATTAACGCACAGTATGTGTGCCTGTATATGAGTAAAACACCTAGATGCTGTTTCGGTGTAAACTCGCTGACTTTTGTTACATTATTGGCCTCTAAACTCTTACACTCTTAAAAAGTTAAATACAAAACAGCAGACCTCTGCTAACAGCTGTGAAGCTCACTGTCTTGAGATCACAGGCAAGCTTGCATATTTCCTAAGAGGTGCTTTTTATTTATTTCATTGAGTCTTTCTGTATTTTTTGTCAAGTATTTTTTTTTTTATCTTTGATTTAAAAATGCTATAAGTAGTTTCTGTGGTGGCCCTGAGAGGTCATTCAAAGAAAGAGCAGCAAATAGGAAAACGTTGTACAACAAAACACAACTCAAGTTAAATAAAACAATGAAAATAGACATAAAAACAACAAACCCCCACAACAACACACTTTTATGGCATTTTCCCCCTATTTGCTGGTGTTTTCTTAAGTTGCAGTCTGTTTGACCTTTCAGGGCCATTGTAGCTTTTTCTCCTTTCTGGCCAAAAAGTGACTTCCAGTATTTAAAATGTTGTAAATGGCTTGATTGTGTATAATATATCTCTCATTATGAGCCAGAAAGGACATCCCTGTCACTAGGGAGAAGCTGAAATCAACTTGATGTAAAGTTTATATATCTTTTATTTATCTGGGTAAAAAGTGTCACTGACATTAAAATGTCTTTTTCAAGAGAGATCTGACTGAGAGAGCAGCAGAAATGGCAACAAATGAAACATCACAGTTCTATCAAGATATTGTAGGGGACAATAACACAAGGTCAAGAAGATCATTTCAAAGCAGGTTATTTCTTTATGCACTGTGCAATCCATTGTAAATCCTGTTTACAGCAGTCTATTTACCAATATAAGCAAGTATATTAGGCATAAAATAAACACATATAAACATCAAAATCCCTTTTTTGGTGCAACTAAGTTTGAGCTTCAAGGAAAAGCGCTGTTTTGGGATCTCACGACATTGTGACCTTCTTTGGCTCCAAATGCCTTTGCAGTTTAATCATCGCTGACCCTCAAATTATATGTGTTCCTTTTTGCTATTAGAGCACATGGCCTTGCATACACAAAAACGCATAATTATGATTGTGAATAATGATGCACATGATCGAAAACGAAGATGCCGTGACATCATTCAGCAGAAATGCATGCAGAGTGAAAGATGAATAAATGAGTTTATAATAACTAATGCAATAAACAAAGAACAGCATAGCTGGGACCAAACACTAAAACTGGACTTTGATTACACCAAACTTTGGTGATGTTAAAAATAAGTGACATGTTACAGTTATGTGTGATAATGTACAGCGTTAAGTAAATTCTTCAATTATTTCATTATGAATTTGCCCTCCATGAAGAACAACTTTCTATTTCACACCATCACTTTTAATGGTTCAAAGAGTAAATTTTTTCCATCTTCTGGGAGTAGAATGAATAGAATTTCCTGTATACAGTAAACTGCTGGAACTGCTGTAAAATTGCAGGAACATTTGTACAATGTCCTGGTCTTTGTAAATACAATTTAATGTGGTAAATGTTAATGCTGTTGAGTGAAAAGACAGCAGCTGTAAAATTTTATTTTCAGTTAAGGAAAAAACTTAAACTTGAGCTCATCTAAGCAAAACAATGATATATCAAGTCCCAACACTGCCTGTGTTGGTTACTGCACTGGGTGTAATAATGTTGCCAAAAACATTCCAACGCTAGCGAAGTTTGAGGGGCTTATATTTTAAAATGAAATTCTCAGTTTCCTCTTCTTAGCTGATAGGATGGTGTGGTCTTTTGCTAATGTACCCCATCTGTTTCAGAGATTCTCTTCTGCATGCCTTGGTAGTAATGGGTTGATTTTTTGAGGTTTTTTTTCCCCCTTTCCTATTATTTGAAACAGCCCAGTCATTCTCCTCTAACCTCTGGCATCAGCAAGGCATTTTCTCCCAGAGAACTGCTGCTCACTGAATGGTTTCTCTTTCTCTATAAACCCTAGAGATGGTTGTGTGGGAAAATCCCAGTAGTTCAACAGTTTCTGAAATAGTCCAACAACCATGCCAAAATCCACGGTTGTTGGAGTCCACTGTAAAATAGCAGCCTCGTGCTGGGAACGACTGTTTTTGTACAGCTTATAGTTACAGAAACCTCACATTTAACATCTGTTGTTTCTTTTTAATAAAAGCTTTTGAGGTAAGCTAACCTGTTGCTGCCTCAAAGCTGAAATGATTTTTCCCAGTGCTGGTTTAGAGGTGTATATTTTAGTCTCTAAGCTGGCTAACACAGACAATTCTGTTTGCGCTGAATGAAAAACATCTGTGTCAAAACTTTTTAGGAACCAAGATAAGCAAAAAAGCTGTTTTTGTTTTTTTTTAATAACACTGGATATGTTCCATCCAAATCCAGTGCGATTTGTTAAAGGTTACCTCTTAAAGTGATTCTAAGTGGTGATTTAGTCCACACTCTGTTCAGTAAGCAGCATGCTACCAGAAGATCTGCCCCTCCGTCTTTCCCACCCCTCTCTTCCCTTTCTCTGCTCTCTTTTGATCTGCATTTCTCTTCCCCTCAATCATCCCGACAGCAGCGTGATGTCAGGCTGCAGGAATTTTCTCTGTAATTTCTCGGTGTATGTGTCTTTGCAGTGGTGGGTGTGTGCACGCATGCATATGTTCTGTGCGTGTCTGCGAGATTTCTGCTCGCATGCCACCAGCTTGCTGTTTGCATTTCAATGTATGTGTGTGTGTGTTTGGCTGAAAAAGAGTGAGTACCTTCTCTTTTTAGCACACCTGTTTACTCACCTTTCACCCCAGCGACTTTAATGGCCCTTTTCCTCTGCTTCACTTCCAACACATATAAAAAGTGAAGTCATCACTACAGTAAAAAAAAAAAAAAAAGTCCTCTTTTATCTTTCAGGGATACCAAATGCTTATAGGAGAGAGTCCTGATGCCCTGATGAGTTGTTTTCTTAAAAGATTAAAAAACATCTGGGGAAAGGCTTTGTCTTCTCGTGCCTTAATGTGGCACAGAACGGGCCTGGTCGAAGATTGTGAGTCCCAGCAGTCCTAGAAAAGACCCAATATCATAAAGCTCCATAATAATAAGCCTAATCGCTTTGTGAGGAACTCACATGTGTGATAAAATAACTTAATGGCCATTATAACTGGCCTTATAAGGCTTTATGAGTTAGTGACTGCCTGGCTGGCTGGCTTGGTGAGTTCATTGCGTAAAAACTCTTTGAATGAATGAGCCTTTTGACCTGGTAGGAAGTCAAAGAAACCTTGGTGGTCTCTGCTAGACAAGACTAAACTGCCAACTGTTTCCAGTAACAGCTCTGCTTTTGGCTTCGGCCATCGTCCTCTTTGCCTAATGAGAGCACAAGGTAATGGAAGGGCCTCGGGAAAGGCAGGGGAGAGAACTCATGACTAAATAATTTAGCTCTTTTCATTAATAGCGCCACACCAGAATGGATGCCAGTGTTCGTCTGTCAGTTTGTAAGTACATCATTGGCTCCAGACAGATCAGCCCCAACATTAAAACCACTGACAGGTGAAGTAAACCTGCAGTCTTACTTTGAAACACACCACATGTCCAAACAAGCTCATAGATAGATAGATAGATTGACACTTCATTAATCCCCTCAGGGAAATTCAGGCATCCTGTAGACATAAAGTAAGCACAGGCAAAGCACAAAATGTCCACAATACATAAAAGCAGTAAAAGAAACAAATAAAAGGTGCATATCATCCCCATAAAACTAATGATCAGTGTTATAAAATATAATAGCAGCGGGGGTAAAGGGGTTCAATATAAGGAGATATCAACTCCATGCCTCATGGCAATGCAACTCCACAGTGGCAGCAGGCAAATACCAAATGCAGTCCCCTCACATCTCCATCAGATCAATCATTCATGCGATGGGTGAGAGTGAACCCAATCCACGCAGCCCTGAGGACCCGATGGATCCACTGCCAACGACTTGGTGGTAATATTAGACCATTAATTTTAATGTCGTGGCATTTTTCAACAGCTGTTGGATGGATTACGATAAACTCTCTCTGTGTTTATACACCACTCTGTATTTAATCATTAGTTATTATTAATCTCTGGATCGCTTCCACAGTCTGTCTTTTTTCCTGTCTCTACTTTACCCGGCCTCCCCTCTCTGAGTCTGGTTCTGCTGGAGGGTTTTTCCTGTTAAAAGGGAGTTTTTCCTTTCCACTGTCGCCATGTGTTTTGTCACAGTGGGGCATTTGATTTTTTGGGGTTTTCTTTCTAATACTGTGGAGTATTTACCTTGCAAAAACTTGTTGAAGTGACTGTTGTTACAATTTGTTGCCATATAAATAAAACAGAACTGAATTGAATTAGACTGAAAACAGACTCTTGGGGTGCCCAGATGATGACTACCCAACAAAACTGCTTGTTGTTGTCTACAAAAACTGAAACAATGTCAACATTGTTTCCAAATAGAGTAGATTACAAATTGAGAGCAGATTACTGCAAAAGAGAAATCAAATGCATTTGTTTTTGATTGTGAACAGACATCTCACACAATGTTTTCACCACTTAAACTAACAGTGTTGGGAAGGTCACTTTTAAAATGTATTCCATTACAGAATACAGAATACATGCCCTAAAATGTATTCTGTAACGTATTCCGTTACGTTACTCAATGACAGTAACGTATTCTGAATACTTTGGATTACTTAACATATTATCATGCATTTTACAACTACGTGAATGTACTATTGCTGTGTGATTTATTACTATTACTGAAGGTCCGCTGTAAACTGTCAGGGTTCCTGGGTCAGTGACCCAGTGTTTTCAGTTACGTTGTCATTCCCACGTGTGTTCAGTTCAGCCAGCCATTCAGTCTTTCAGTCAGTCCTTTCATTCCTGCTCTGTTCATGACCCGTGGTAGGTACCTATTTAAGATAGGACAGAGCCGTAGGCACACAGTCAGTTAAAATCAGTTTAATTTGAATACAAAATAAAAGTAAACGTGTAACAGCGGCACCTAAAAACAATTGAAAGCTTTACTTTATTAAGTACGGTAAAAACGATAAAATTGTATGATTGCCTGGGAGACAGGATAAGTGCTGCGGGGATCCTGTTAAAAACAAATCAACATATCACACACGTTAAAAGGGACGGCAACTCACACTGAACCCCACTGGGCAAAACACTATAAAAAAAAGGCAAATCTTCAGTGCCGTCTTCACTCAGGCCCACCGCGGTGCATGCAAAAAGCGGCATGACAAAAAAGGATTTGTTTTCTGTCTACAACAAATATATATATATATATATATATATATAGGGGTCGGCAACCCTATAGCTGGCACGCAAAGGGTTAACTGATGGCACGACCATAGCTGGACTGGCCATCGGGCATACCGGGCATTTGCTCGGTGGGCCAATGATTTTTTTTATTTATTTTTTTGTAACGGTATAAACAAT
>NW_024582428.1:775842-777637 GCF_018398535.1 Haplochromis burtoni | reverse complement strand
AAGATGAAACAGGAGATGTCCTTACTGAATCATCAGAGCTGAACAGGTGATGGAGAAACAGGTTTACCTTTTAGGTGACATTTGAAGTGAAGTTATGAACTGTTTCTGAGAAACAAATAACACCAGGATCTTTTCTAAGTAGCTGACAGCTGGTAACTGTGCAGGGGCGGGTCTAGCAAAGTTTTGCCAGGGGTCAGGTAGGGCATTAACAGTGAAAGGGGGACACAAAGAAATACTTTCTTATTCTGTAAATGGTCTGTATTTGTATAGCGCTTTACTTGGTCCTAAGGACCCCAAAGCGCTTTACACTATACACAATCATCCACACATTCACACACACATTCACACACTGGTGATGGCAAGCTATAGTGTAGCCACAGCCGCCCTGGGGCGCACTGACAGAGGCGAGGCTGCCAGACACTGGCGCCACCGGGCCTTCTGACCACCACCAGTATTCTCATTTAAAATGTCTGGCTGTTATTAAATAATTATCTGAATCTTACAACCAAAGTTTTTATCTGATGTAAAATGTATAGAAATCATACATATACCAACAAGACTGTACATCACTGTCACAACAGTGTTTGTTTTCATTCAAAGGCTTTATGGCTTTAATACCTGGTGGGCCGGTCTTTAGTCAAAATGCCCGGGCTGATTTTTTTGTCCCAGTCCAGCCCTGAGTACAACACGCAGTGAATTAATCTGAGAAGGTGCGTTAAAAAAAATAAATGGCCTCACCAGCGGTGCACATCGCAAATTAGCTGGCATAGACACATTAGTTGTGCCGCTTCTTAATGACGGTATCTTAGCTAACAAACCCAACTACCAGATTTAACTTGTAATTGGCTAAAAATAACTTCGCCTACTGGTGAGGGGGACGTTGTTAGCTTTCCACATTCCGACACTTCAAAAGCTTCAGGAGCTTTCCGCTCAGCACAGCATCAGCACCATGGAAATATACGGATACATCCGTAGACTCGAGACAGAATTCACAATGCGTTTTTGGGACTTTCAGGTGTATGGACCAATGTTTTTTTTTCTGATCAAACCAGAAAGCTTTAATGAGCAGCTAGATTTGTTTTGCATTAACTGGCTGAGTTAATGCCAGTTAATGCAACATCGAAGCAGCTGGAATTCTGTGCATGTTCATGGAGCTTGCATTTTCACCTGTTGGACATCACTACCTGACAAGTTTAACTGTCTTCAGAGCATTGCAGAGGCCTTATTGACAGTATTTGGCTCTACATGTCTGTGTGAGCAGATTTTCTCTCACATGAAGAGTGTCCTCAGGTAGCCGTCTGAATGCTGGACATTCAGTGACCCCCACTGCTCACTGGACTAATGACTAGGGATGGGTATAGTTTAGGTTTTATCCAATACTGGTGCCAAACCGGTACTTTTGAAACGGTGCCGGTGCTTAAACGGTGCTCGAACCGGTGCTTAAAGAATGGAGAACACACACTTTGTCCAAAAACCTCTTATGTTTTTATTTTTAGCGATCTCTTTTTTTCTGCTAACCAAGTTAGCCTTTTCTGTTGATACAACATACCTCCTTTGGTTGGAACCGGTGCTTAAACAATGGAAAACACAAACTTTGAAGACAAGAAGACAGCCGCATGTAACAACAATGGTGTTTGCTAGTTCACCTTACATGCATTAATTTAATAACATGGTTAGCCTACTCACACACGAACAACATTAAGCTACTTACCCAGAGAAGAACGGCTGCTGCTGCCATCATCATCATTTCTGCTACACTAGCAGGGCTAGGGGCCAGGACTTTCCTCTTTGGGTT
>NW_024582428.1:763993-775817 GCF_018398535.1 Haplochromis burtoni | reverse complement strand
CGGGTTCTTGGGGGATGTTGCTAACTCCGGGTCCGATAACAGGCACCACACCCGCAGTAGATGTGCTCGGTGTGAGGTCTCGCAGCAAGCTATCAAATACGCGCATTTCTTGGCTTTTAAAAAAACGCTATGCGTTGCCAGGTGTTTCATCAGATTCGAGGTGTTACCTCCTTTGCACAGTATCACCTTAAAGCACTTGTTGCAGGCTGCTGAGTTTGCATCTTTTGCTGTGAAGTACAGCCAGACTTTTGACCGCTTCGCCTTGGGCATTTTTAATCTGTAGCTCTGCTCTAAAAGAACGTACGTACCTGGGCCCGCCTACTATCCTTGGAAAGGTAAAATGATTGGCTAGAATCCAAAGTGTATGACATCTCAGGAAAAAAAAAGCACCGAAATAAAGCACCAAATTGTGCGCTTTTCGGTCTGGTTACTACCGTTTATGTCAGAACGACATCGGTACCCATCCCTACTAATGACCTCAGTAAAGACTTCCTTAGTGGTATATAGTTGGATGCACCCACTTCACCTCTACATTAACTCTGTGCCATGTTCATTTAGTGAAGTCTGCTCCCAAAGATGACAAAGCAGCTCGTGATTTAGGGCGGGGCTGTGTGGTGATTGAGCCTGCAGCTCCCCTGAGCTTCACGGTTAGTCGTCGATCATCACATTTAACTTCAAAATACCAAGACGGCACCTTCACCAACCAACAGGTGGTGTCATAAACCCTGCCTCCTCCATGTTAGCGGATGGGACTGGGGTCTGACTAAAATAAATTAATTCTCCTTAGATAATTTTTTTCCAAAGATTCTTCCTTTTGTTTTCAATAGTTCTCATCATGCTGATTGATGTCCAAGAGGTCTCCTTTCCCATAAGTTTGATTCTAATTCCTACCGCGGTGATGTTAAATTGGGGTGAAACGTCATCATAACAGCTTTGACTGGCAGCTGCAGTCACGGAGAAACTTGCGTATCTCTGTTCGGGAATAGCAGATAGAGCGTAGGCTCTGAGAGGACGGCCAGCGTTTACGCTACGAAACACGACCGAGTGTTTTAACCTGACAGCCTGAGGTGTTCTTCAGTAAACTGGACTACCCGACAGAAGGACCCGAGGCCCCGCTGCACTTTTTCGGTAAGTTAAACGTGTTTGTAAGCTAATCCGTAACTACCGTCCTTAGCTAGCTCCTGAGACCTAGCTAGCTAAAATGAGCACTCGGCTGTCAGGGTTCGTTTAGCTGTGCAGGTGAATGAATTTACTAAAGAAATCAAGAGAAACGCCCCGGGCTGCTCAGTCACTAATTACTGTTACTGTACTTTTATTACAAGTATTATACTGTAAAAGCAACAGGCTGCACCCTGCTTCAGCTCCTGTGCAGAGCTGAATATTAAATATGTGCAAACAACAGCATGTTTTCAGTCTCTTGCCACATCTGTAAAGACAGTAACAATTTTTTAAAAGCTTGTACTTCAGTAACTCCTCATTAATCAGGAACTATGGATTAAAGTACTGTAGTGTACTGTAATACTGAAAAAAATGTAAGAGAAGAACTTCAGATCCTGAGTGTGTGAGGACAGAAGAATCAGCTTTATTTCAATATTGAGGGATAAAATGTATATCTGAGTTTGATGGTTCTGTTGTCTTTGTGATTACAGGAGCTGCCCTCAGATTCAGACCTCAGCCCCATCGAGTGACAGCAGACAGATCATCCAACATGTTCACATGTTAACTGCAAAATGAACTGATGAAAACAGTACAAAGGTTAAAGTACCACATGTGCTGTAGTGAAAGCTGCAGCTGTTTTATTGATAAAGTTAAAGACAAAAAATCAAAAGGATTAATCACTCATGTAACTGTGTCACTATATATCAGCATTAACAGGACCTCAGTTTGTATCTCAGACCTGCACACCTTCCGTTTTAAACACTTGATGTACTCAGCTGCATGAAGAGCATATGAGATTTTCTCTAACACAATTAAATAAAACCTGATGAAGGTCAAAGGTCGTCACTTGTATGTTGAACTACAAACTTGTCATCTGGAATTCTTTCACAGTTTTTTGCAGATAGTGTGTTATTTACCATAAAGTGATTCAGAGTTATTCATACCAGAGTAACCAGAGAGGATCACATATTTTTAAATATATAACTTTCTACAGGACTGAATATAATATCTTTATGTAAAAGTCCGGAGCCTCTGGGGAGTATCCGAGTATTTATAACATTACACAAACCAAAGGTCTCATCACAGTGTTCATGAAATGCTGGGTTTATCCATCTCCTGGGGCGGGCCTACAGAGGAGTGCTGAAGATTTCCCTGTGAGGGAGCTGCTGGTGAAGATCATGAGTCCTGCTTGATCAATGCGATGAGCTTCAGTGTTCCTGGTGTTTCTTAAATGAAGCCTCTTTCAGTGGGTCAACAGAACTTCTGGCACAGGACAGCTGTGATGAAAGAAAGGGAAGAAGTTTCTCCAAACCTCTGGACCCAGGAAACCCAGCTTGGTCCTGATGGTCTCCCTCACTAGTTTCTCTCCAGGGTGAATGTAGCTGTTGATATAATATGGACTCTATTATTAAATGAAAAGAACACATTAGACTACACTACTGAAACGTTCTGCTGCTGTTTTTAAAGTTTCCATGTTACCAGGCTGTAGACTAGAGATTTAAACAGTTTTAGATCCATTACACTCACAGTCTTATGTTAAAATCTCAAAGGACAGCATTATATTTTTGATATTAACAGTAACTCTGGGCCTCTGTAGAGTGTGCAGCTGATCTCATCGCTGTCTAAAAATGGATAAAAAAACATAAGTGTTGAAGACTATTAAGAGTAACAGGTGTGTAGCATCGCTAACTAGCTAGCAACAAGCCTCCAACACAGTGCGTATGCTAGCGGCTAATCTAACTAACGAATTAACAACAGAGTGATTTTAGAACTATAAGATGATAAGCTGTGTGTCTTTTTTATAACAGTGACATGGTTGTATTTACCTTAATTACCTCTGGGTGGTCTTGGGTCGATTTGTGCCATTTTTCATTGTTCGTATACACGCCATTTGCACTGTGTTGAATGGAATATAGCGAAAGTCTGCAAAAAAAAGTTCGGTCACATTTACTGTTAAAATTTCAGTATGACTTCCGGAAATTAGCTTCAGTGGCTAAGCTAGCGATAAACTTACACTATCGGGCTTAGTGGTCGATTTGTGCCCCATTGCAGAATTATTACCATTAACGTCTGGGTGATTGCTTAACTTCCGGCTTCATTTTGGACTAGTGGCCTTAGAATTGTAATTTTTTTATTTGGCCACCAGGTGGCGCCATTGCTCCACCTTTGACGCCTCCACCGTTTCCAGCGGGCTGCTCGAGACAGACACCCGGGAGAGGCAGACTCATTCCCCGCATGCAGCAGCAGCTTGGCCCGCTGCTCGTTTGGGACCATTTTCTGGCCCCAGGTCGGTTAGAGGGTGCATTTTTTTTTTTGATCAACAGAAAATGACGTATTTGTTGTCACGTGGTACCGGAAGTGTGTGCTGGAGATACCACGTGACAACAACATGCCCCGCGGCTGCGAGAGGCTTACCCGCGATTGAGGCACTCCTCCCGCTAAGCAGCAGACGATTCGCCGCCTGGAGGACATTTTCTGGTCGTAAAAAAAAATGTAAAAGTCGATCGAAATAAATGTTGGTGCCAATCTTTGATCCATCTAAAGGCCTAATTATAATAACAATCAAATATTATTTCAAATGTTTTTTATTTTAAATATTTAGTTTTTTGTTTTTTCGGGCAAAAAAACAGGGCACTCATGTAATACAACTGGGATTTAAAGGGTTAAAATCCGCGAAATGTAATTGAAACTTGATATGAATATTTCAAGGAGAAGTAGGTCTGAAAGACTGGAAAAAAAAAGTGGAAAAAATATTAATATTAATTTTTTACAGCGCTTTTTAGGGCGTGGTCGATTTGTGCCACTTAGGAACAATAGTGTAAGTATTTTTTTAAGACCCCCCACGGGTTAAACGAGTCGTCAGTCGCGGTAAACCAGCAAAAAAACTCGAGCAGCCGGGCTACGTAAAAAGTGTAGGGGGGCGTGTTTGCGGTCACGTCCAGCGGGTGTGTGGGCGGGAGCGTTACACAGTCGCTCCACCTCAAGTCACTACTGCGCAGACTCTGGCTCCAAATTTGCAAGATGGCAGCCTCCACAAGCGGGATATTTTGGCTTCATTTTTGCACAATGGTAGGAGGCGGTGTCGCGTCGTCCATGTTTTCTACAGTCAATGGTTCACACCCATTTTACTCCAATAATAACCCCGTCACGGCGAAACATGAAGCACAACTAAGATTGTTGTTGTTTTAGCTTACTCACTGTTTAGCTCAAAACACCACTTAGCCGAATTATATCAGGAAGCTGTGCCAGTATGGGCTCTGTGTGTGGGTACACACCCACATGTAAGTGTATACACACCTAAAAATGAGAAGCTGTTGAGATGTTTAAACCAAACACACACAAACACACACACACACACACCTATTAATTTTCCCTCTGTGTCCAATTGTGTTTGTGCTTGAGTGATTCTCTTTTAGTGTGTTTGTCTTTATTGCCAAAAAGCATACTGAGCGGCCAACTCTGTTGCATAAGATCTGAGCACCTGTTAATCATAACATCAACTCCTGGCACTGATCTTTGCTTGCAAAATGAAAAATGAGCAGAGTTTATTCAAAGCGCGCTGACAAGCACGCCTTACTCTGGTTGGATGGGATTAGTGAGAGGACAAAGCGCGGTTAAGTCATCCCTGGGCAGTTTCACACATGTCGCACGCCCATTCATTCATGCTGCTTGTGTCAATAAGCACTTCGGCAGATGGAAATGGTGATCTGTTGTTATTATATGAGAATCACAGGTAGAAACACGATAGCTTCAGCAGGTTGACAGTTGGATAATACGATGACTTCATCTGAAATATTGACAGGTCTGAACTGGTTTTCGGCTTCGAACACAGTCAACGTTTTCCCCAGTTAGACTTTGGCCATACACAGAGGATAACAGAAACTCCCATCCATCCATTCATCCTCTTCCACTTATCCAATCAAGGGTCACAGGGGTGCTGGAGATTATCCCAGCTACCATAGGGTAAGAAGCAGGGAACACCCTGGACGGGTCACCAGTCCATCACAGGGGTAACAAAGGCAGACTCCACAGAGAACGACCCCAGCCAGATGGTGGATTCAAACCCAGGTTAACCCTCCTACGCCCCCCATATAGAAACTCAATCACTAAAATGGTCCTGACAGTGTTATCCGAGGTTTCTGTCCACACATGGTGGCCAGTTACCGGAACTTGGTCTTCACACCTTCTCTGCTGACAACAACAGTGTCATGGAGAAAATATGGCCTCACACCAGCTTTTAAGAGCTATTGTTTTTCCGACTCCTCGGGTGATGGAAGGCCTGAAAGAAATTTCCAAACAGCATCTTTTTTTTTTTTTTTTTTTTTATTTTTTTTTTTTTTTTTTTTTTTTTTTTTTTTTTGTGTGTGTGTGTGTGTGTGTGTGTGTGTTTCTAAGCTTCTGCTTTCTCTTAGGCACCTGCATTGCCTTCCAATGTCTAAATTTACATCCTGTGTTTATTTAGATTTGGATGGTGCTGCTGATTTGGACACAACAAAAAAGGAGTGATGGCTGTGGGGGCGGTCATGCTCTTGGACTGCTGCCTTCCAATGTCTATTTACATCCTGTGTTTATTTAGATTTGGATGGTGCTGCTGATGCTGCAGAGGAGATGATGGGATTTTAACAGTTAACGGCGATTAACTCCAGTGTTATCGCATCGATCAGCCGAAGTCTGCTCCATCAAATCGTTTTGTTTGTTTTTTTACCCCCTTACATTTAGAAAGAAAAAAGAAAGGTGTTTTGTGCTTTGTAACTACAGTCAAACAAATTAGTTTCCCATCTGTTTAAAAATACATCAGCACAGCTGGCCGGCTTGCTTTCGCACACCCATTTGAATGTTTCCAAAGATTTCTTTGCTTTCATCTTGGCTTCCTGTAACCAATAATACAGATCAGAAAAATCAGGGACATCACTCACCCGAGATACAATGCTGATCTCAAAACTAATTTATTTGACTCCCACCAGGACTGCAGGGGACTGATTTGGAGAAACATCAGATCCGATCTGATCCTGTGCTATTTTCCTGTTCCCTCAGTGAACATTTTCATTTTTTTTATGAACTATGTGATGTATTTCTGATCCATCTTGGAAATTTTGCAGATACGTGATACTTGCACATGTAAGAATCCCAGCAGGGCTTTACATGTCTGTGACCCTTGGATTTGTTGCGCAATCCCAGATCACTAGGTGGGGGTGGGGAGTGGGGTATTTACTTTTATGCACTCCATCTGGAAATTTTTGGCTATTAAGAGATATCTGTACGATACTTGCAATGTAAGTTAACCACCAGCAGGGCTTTACCATGCTCTCTGTTGATATCTCCTCCTGTGTGTTATTGTTTTGTTAATTCCTGCCCGCTTCAATCCCAGATCAAACTTCTTGCGTTGTTTTTTCTTTCTCATGTTTTTGCCCAACATATGTATCTTTGGGGCAGGTTTGGGTGACGTTGGATGACAGGCTGCAGGGTTGTGCTGGTGAGTGACTAGTAGCGGTGTTCGATGGGTAGACAGGCGTGTACGTGTTCTGATTGACACAGACTGGAACCGGGCGTGTGGTTGGGCGTTTGACAGGTATGTGGCCCAAGCACATTATCTTATTATTTTCAATGTATCTTATCATCTTTGTGCGGCACTCTATTTTTGTGTATAAGAGCTCTGTCTATCGCCTGTAGCCTATTTTGTCATAGCCTTTTGGTTTAATGCTCGCTATTGGTGGCATTCTGAAGCTCCTAGGACCTGTGCAGGGGAACTCTACCTCATCTCCTCGAAAATGATCATCTATATGTGTGTAGCGGCCTTCCGTGTGTTCCTAGTAGTGTAAGTTTGGCACAGCATTGCAGGAGTCAGGCCATCCGACTTCATTTGTGCCCATTGACTCAAGTAAAGGGAAGAAATCGTGAATGCGAGAGGGCATCCTTCTAAACCAACAGGTATGGCTTGGAACAACACGAGACTGTCAAGGGCCGCTCCAGATGCCAATTTACCACAGACTGTTGTTTATCTTGTGCCCTATGTTCCGAATCTGTGGGACTAGGTATTCAGTCGGATTTAACACCAATCGAACTTTCGGATTTTTGTGTGTTGTTATTTTTAATCCACGTTACTAGCTAAGCATTTTAAGCAAAAGAGAGAAATTTTACAAAGAAAGAGCTTGTACAGACTTTTTCTACAAGTGCCCTTATTTGGTAGATCATGCTGGCAGTCAAACAATATTAGTTTCCCATCTGTTTAAAAAATACCATCAGCCACAGCTGGCCGGCTTGCTTTCGTACAACTCCATCCTATGAATGTTATCCTCAAAGTATGTTTCGCTAGTTGTGTATCTATGGGCCCTTCCGCTAGTGCTCAAACCCAAACTTACCATAAACAGATCAAGAATCAGGGACATCTAAGCCTTCGAACCTTGGGGCCAGACATCCCGTAGATTTACGCTATATGGTGCTGATCTGAAAAACTGGAAGTTTATCTTGGACATGTACCACCAACCGACGGACTGCAGGGGACCTGGATATGGAGAAACATCCAGATCCACTAGTCTATAATCACTTTGCTATTTATGGCCTGTTTCAAAAACTTCTCCACAGTGAAACACTTTTTCCCTCATTAATTTCTTTTTCATTATGAACTATGTATGACTCTTGTGAGTTTGTTCGTTTGAGTCTTCCATTCGTTGGTGAGATATTTTTATAAGAGACCAGACGTAATAACTTGAATTCTGCTTTAATTTCACATGTATGAATCATACGACCCAGCAGGCTTTTATATACGAAGTCCTTGTAATAGACCACGCTCTGCCTGAAAATGTTGGTCTTTCTGTTTTCTCCTCGAGTAGATGTCTCACTGCTATGAATATCACCAAGCAAATGACTATTCCACTGCGCTTACGATCCAGGCCCAAATATGTAATTCTTGCATTTTTGGTGAACTTGACACAGCTGAGTTGTGGCTGTAGTGGACTAATTAGCTAGTTTGGTTTTTCATTATATCACTAGAGAACATCTGTGAGCTGATATCTAGATGAGGACACACAAGACCTTGAACCCGAATTGTTTTTTGCTGTTACATATTTTGCAAATGCACAGTTAAACTTTAAGTTGCCAAGATGGAACCTACCAAGCTACTCAGCACTGAGTTCTTTCCTGGTTGTTAACAGCGCTCACATACGTGGTTGATAGATATCGACCAATGTTTTAGCAACAGATTTCTAACCTAATGGAGATAAAGCTCTGGACATTGTTGGAGTCTTGTTAATGTACTCTGCGTAAAGTTAGACAAAAGTTACCCTCTGAAGTCCCTTCACCCTGCTACAATTTCTCCATCTTCATATCTGTTGGCCGCCTTGTTAGCGTGAACTTGTGGTCAACGCCACCTATAATTCCCTATAGTCAGTAACCTTCAGTAACAGCTGGTCCTTTTGTTACCCTAAGTACAAACCCTGTGCAAGTAGGTGCTCCACGGCTCTAACTCCACCAGATTGTTTACTGTGGCACCCCACCCGAAGTCACCTATCAGTGGAAACAAAGATAGTGAATGTATACAAAGAGACTTTCACTTGTGTTTTCTTTCCTTGTCTCCCAAATTGGCTCTTATTGTTAATTAGGATTAAATATGAATGAGCACTCTCGAACTCTTTAAAAATGGGAATCTCTTAAAAACACTATTTTCTTAAGTCCCTGCAGGTGGTTGTGTTGTAAATAGTAAGCAGTTCTCATGACCTAGGTACACTCAGGCTGGGTTCCCAATGAACTTGCCACAAAGCCCTAGGTGTAGTAAGCTCCTGTAAAAAAATCTGGGGGCGATACTTACCACCCAATAACTCAATGCAAGACTAAGTAGCCACAGGTTTGTTGACCTGGATGTTAAAGACAAACAACAATCTCAGATAAAAGATCCATCGAATAGTTTCTGTTTTGGGGTCCAAGACCTCACGCTTTGTGATGAAAGTTGTGGACTGATGGCTCCACTCGTTTTATAATCATGCAGTCGCTAAAGACAGTTTGTAAAATCGATATAAAGAATCAAAATGACACACCTCAGGCTCAAATTAAATAACCCCTTCATGTACAACTTTCTGATGGTTTTTAATTCGTGGCTATGTTGTTAGTATATGTTTGTTGTTTTAATTAAAGTCTGGCTAAAAATTGTGCATTACATGTAAATTTATTACCACTTAAATAACCCCAGAGAGGGATATGATAGAACAGCGGGATGAACAGGCCCCTTATAGGTTGGATCCTTTCTGTTTTCTGAGTGGAAGTAGAATGTTTCATTCTATCGTATATGTTTCAAAACCATTTGCGTACTTCCTCTTTGGCGTTTCATAGTAAATTTGTATTAACACAAAATGGAAGAGGAAACTAGAGTTTTATTATAGGTGAAGTGAATGAAGTGCTTCCTGGTCAGGCAACTTGAGATAAAAAATTTAACGTAAATGATTGAAACCTGTTTACTTAATTTAAAATTTCTGATCCACCCCTTTCATTTCTTCATAACTTTCGCCGTCTTGAGCTGTCAGACCTTAGTCTTCGTAGTCGGTCTCCCTTATAAGACAGGTCTCCTTTGGCAGATGTATTGCTTGTCATTCTTTAACTCGTGGCCTTAAGTAACAGCACAATGTAGCTGAAACATGGATTTAGTAGTGTTCATTACCATATGCTAAAGTACTGTACAAAAGGGGTTTTGCTCCAGGGCCTCTATCTACATATCCTTTATGCTATCCGCAGTCCTACCCTCAGAACTGCTCTTATATATAACAATAATTTGTCTCTTTTTTGTGATCAACATATTCTTTTGGACTTCTGTAACATGCTTCATATCTCATCAATCATTTTAATTCGATGTGCGGCAATTCGCTCTCTCTAAAACCCTTGATTTTTCTGCACCTTAATAATGCCTCTTGCACAGGATAATGGGTGTGATTTATGTTGTCTCAGGTGGAACTAGGCTTTTCTGACTGGAGCCTTTTTAAAATGGGGCACTCGAACTTTAAGCCATGCAAGATCTGACTACTAATCAGTCCAAACATAACTACAACAAAGAACAATTTCTGCCATTTATGTTTTAATAGCACACAAAATACAATCGAATGTAGAGATACTATAATTGTGTATGTAAGATAGATGTGGTAAGCTCAAATGTTGGCTGACTCCACTCGTTTTAATCTGCAGTTTAAAGACAGTTTTAAATCGTATAAAGAAGCAAAAACCTACAACATGTTTTTACTGCAAAATGTGTGTCTGAAATCTAAACACTAAGAGGATATGATAGAACAGCGGGCGCTGGAATGATTTACTACACCTTGACTTTTGGCATTCAGTGGTGGCCATGACAGTCTCCTTCAGATATGTTGTCATTCTTTACTCGTGCCTTAAGTACAGCACAATGTAGATGAAACATGGACTTTTAGTATTTCATTACATATAGTACTGTACAAAAGGTTTGACCTAACCTTCATTGCTTCCAACTTTAACATTTTTCTTTGGACATTGGCTGCTTTTTCACTCATTTTCAGTCCAGTCTTTGTACCTGACCATTTTCAGATAATCTTTTTGTGTGTTAAGCCATGCAAATCTGACCTACGAATCAGTCAAACATAAAAAGAATCATGTATGTTTGCACATACATGAGATATAATTAAAGATTATAATAATATATATATATATATAATAAATATATTTATATAATAATATATATAAAAGTAGTTATATTATATATAATAGCATACTGAAACAACAAAAAACTAACTAGTTTATTATATCTCGTGTGTTGCGGTTCGTTTAGCTGTGCAGGGGAATGAATTTACTAAAGAAATCAAGAGAAACGCCCGGGCTGCTCAGTCACTAATTACTGTTACTGTACTTTTATTACAAGTATTATACTGTAAAAGCAACAGGCTGCACCCTGCTTCAGCTCCTGTGCAGAGCTGATTATTAAATATGTGCAAACAACAGCATGTTCTCTTGCCACATCTGTAAAGACAGTAACAATTTTTTTGAAAGCTTGTACTTCAGTAACTCCTCATTAATCCGGAACTATGGTTTAAAGTACTGTAGTGTACTGTAATACTGAAAAAAATGTAAGAGAAGAACTTCAGATCCTGAGTGTGTGAGGACAGAAGAATCAGCTTTATTTCAATATTGAGGGATAAAATGTATATCTGAGTTTGATGGTTCTGTTGTCTTTGTGATTACAGGAGCTGCCCTCAGATTCAGACCTCAGCCCCATTGAGTGACAGCAGGCAGATCATCCAACATGTTCACATGTTAACTGTAAAACGAACTGATGAAAACAGTACAAAGGTTAAAGTACCACACGTGCTGTAGTGAAAGCTGCAGCTGTTTTATTGATAAAGTTAAAGACAAAAAAACAAAAGGATTAATCACTCATGTAACTGTGTCACTATATATCAGCATTAACAGGACCTCAGTTTGTATCTCAGACCTGCACAGCTTCTGTTTTAAACACTTGATGTACTCAGCTGCATGAAGAGCATATGAGATTTTCTCTAACACAATTAAATAAAACCTGATGAGGGTCAAAGGTCGTCACTTGTATGTTGAACTACAAACTTGTTATCTGGAATTTTTTCACAGTTTTTTTTACACATAGTGTGTTATTTATCATAAAGTGATGCAGAGTTATTCATACCAGAGTAACCAGAGAGGATCA
>NW_024582428.1:724168-762551 GCF_018398535.1 Haplochromis burtoni | reverse complement strand
CAGCAGACGATTCGCCGCCTGGAGGACATTTTCTGGTCGTAAAAAAAAAAGTAAAAGTCGATCGAAATAAATGTTGGTGTCAATCTTTGATCCATCTAAAGGCCTAATTATAATAACAATCAAATATTATTTCAAATGTTTTTTATTTTAAATATTTAGTTTTTTGTTTTTTCGGGCAACAAAACAGGGCACTCATGTAATACAACTGGGATTTAAAGGGTTAAAATCCGCGAAATGTAATTGAAACTTGATATGAATATTTCAAGGAGAAGTAGGTCTGAAAGACTGGAAAAAAAAAGTGGAAAAAATATTAATATTAATTTTTTACAGCGCTTTTTAGGGCTTGGTCGATTTGTGCCACTTAGGAACAATAGTGTAAGTATTTTTTTAAGACCCCCCACGGGTTAAACGAGTCGTCAGTCGCGGTAAACCGGCAAAAAAACTCGAGCAGCCGGGCTACGTAAAAAGTGTAGGGGGGCGTGTTTGCGGTCACGTCCAGCGGGTGTGTGGGCGGGAGCGTTACACAGTCGCTCCACCTCAAGTCACTACTGTGCAGACTTTGGCTCCAAATTTGCAAGATGGCAGCCTCCACAAGCGGGGTATTTTGGCTTCATTTTTGCACAATGGTAGGAGGCGGTGTCGCGTCGTCCATGTTTTCTACAGTCAATGGTTCACACCCATCTTTTATATACAGTCTATGTCTACAAGCTGGAAAACTAAGATTGTTGTTGTTTTAGCTTACTCACTGTTTAGCTCAAAACACCACTTAGCCGAATTATATCAGGAAGCTGTGCCAGTATGGGCTCTGTGTGTGGGTACACACCCACATGTAAGTGTATACACACCTAAAAATGAGAAGCTGTTGAGATGTTTAAACCAAACACACACAAACACACACACACACACACCTATTAATTTTCCCTCTGTGTCCAATTGTGTTTGTGCTTGAGTGATTCTCTTTTAGTGTGTTTGTCTTTATTGCCAAAAAGCATACTGAGCGGCCAACTCTGTTGCATAAGATCTGAGCACCTGTTAATCATAACATCAACTCCTGGCACTGATCTTTGCTTGCAAAATGAAAAATGAGCAGAGTTTATTCAAAGCGCGCTGACAAGCACGCCTTACTCTGGTTGGATGGGATTAGTGAGAGGACAAAGCGCGGTTAAGTCATCCCTGGGCAGTTTCACACATGTCGCACGCCCATTCATTCATGCTGCTTGTGTCAATAAGCACTTCGGCAGATGGAAATGGTGATCTGTTGTTATTATATGAGAATCACAGGTAGAAACACGATAGCTTCAGCAGGTTGACAGTTGGATAATACGATGACTTCATCTGAAATATTGACAGGTCTGAACTGGTTTTCGGCTTCGAACACAGTCAACGTTTTCCCCAGTTAGACTTTGGCCATACACAGAGGATAACAGAAACTCCCATCCATCCATTCATCCTCTTCCACTTATCCAATCAAGGGTCACAGGGGTGCTGGAGATTATCCCAGCTACCATAGGGTAAGAAGCAGGGAACACCCTGGACGGGTCACCAGTCCATCACAGGGGTAACAAAGGCAGACTCCACAGAGAACGACCCCAGCCAGATGGTGGATTCAAACCCAGGTTAACCCTCCTACGCCCCCCATATAGAAACTCAATCACTAAAATGGTCCTGACAGTGTTATCCGAGGTTTCTGTCCACACATGGTGGCCAGTTACCGGAACTTGGTCTTCACACCTTCTCTGCTGACAACAACAGTGTCATGGAGAAAATATGGCCTCACACCAGCTTTTAAGAGCTATTGTTTTTCCGACTCCTCGGGTGATGGAAGGCCTGAAAGAAATTTCCAAACAGCATCTTTTTTTTTTTTTTTTGTTAGTTTTATCTTGCTTTGTTTGTAAGCTTTGCTTTCTCTTGGCACTGCTGCCTTCCAATGTCTATTTACATCCTGTGTTTATTTAGATTTGGATGGTGCTGCTGATGCTGCAGAGGAGATGATGGGATTTTAACAGTTAACGGCGATTAACTCCAGTGTTATCGCATCGATCAGCCGAAGTCTGCTCCATCAAATCGTTTTGTTTGTTTTTTTACCCCCTTACATTTAGAAAGAAAAAAGAAAGGTGTTTTGTGCTTTGTAACTACAGTCAAACAAATTAGTTTCCCATCTGTTTAAAAATACATCAGCACAGCTGGCCGGCTTGCTTTCGCACACCCATTTGAATGTTTCCAAAGATTTCTTTGCTTTCATCTTGGCTTCCTGTAACCAATAATACAGATCAGAAAAATCAGGGACATCACTCACCCGAGATACAATGCTGATCTCAAAACTAATTTATTTGACTCCCACCAGGACTGCAGGGGACTGATTTGGAGAAACATCAGATCCGATCTGATCCTGTGCTATTTTCCTGTTCCCTCAGTGAACATTTTCATTTTTTTTATGAACTATGTGATGTATTTCTGATCCATCTTGGAAATTTTGCAGATACGTGATACTTGCACATGTAAGAATCCCAGCAGGGCTTTACATGTCTGTGACCCTTGGATTTGTTGCGCAATCCCAGATCAAATCTGCGCTCTCCAGGCCCAAATATGTATCTTGCATTTGTGAACTTGAACAGGCTGCAGTTGTGCTGTAGTGACTAATAGCTGTGTTTCATTAGGACACTTACTGTTCTGATGACACAGACTGAACCGCATGTTTGCTTTACATATTGCAAGCACATTACTTAATTCTTCACAGACACACTTGCTCACACATTTTGAAGAGCTCTGTCTATCGCCTGTAGCCCAGATCTCTGAGTAAGCCGATGTGGAGTCTGTCTTAGACTGCAGGGAATTACCTCAGCTCTGAATCATGTGGCGCCTTGCCTAGAGTGTGCACAATGCAATCAGCCAGCCATCTTTCTTACTCATAAACTGTCAGAGGGCCTCACACAGAGGCTGGACACGAACTGCAGGAGTCGAGTCAAACACACTGTTTCTTTCCTTGTTCCAATTGGGCTGTATTAGGATTAAAAATATGACTTGAACTTTGTGTTAAATAGTAAGCAGATACAGTTACATGGGGACAGATCACAAGCCTAGGTGTAGCTGGGGTATCACCAAATATGCTGTGCAGGTGTAGCTGAGCCACACTCAAACATATGGCTGTTGGGCCAGACATCCTGTTGTGATGATGGAGGAGTACAACGCTGGAATGACATAGGCTAAAATAATAACTTTTGTAACTTTCATGGTATGTGTTGTTGTTGTTGTTGTTTTTTAAAAAGCTAATGTGATCTGTAATTTTTAATACGAATGAACAGCCCTAAAGTTGGTCTTCTGTTTTCTGAGTAGATGTTCACTGTATGTAAAATGCTTCCAGTAGAATTGTATTTAACACAAATGGAAGAGGAAACTAGAGTTTTATTATAGGTGAAGTGAATGAAGTGGCTTTCCTGGTCAGGCAACTTGAGATAAAATTTAACGTAAATGATTGACTGTTGTACTGTAATTAAAAGTTCTGATCCACCCCTCATTTCTTCATACTTTGCGTCTGAGCTGTCAGACTTTCTTGTAACTTCTAAAGTGGTCTTGAGCAACAGTTCTCCAGGCTACTCATTTTTAGTCCAGTCCTACCTGACTGTATTAAAAGGCTTTTTTATCTTTATTTTGAAGCCACTTAAAAATGTGGGAATCCTCTTAAAAACCCTATTTTCTTAAGCCTGCAGTGGGATATGGTCAGTGACTCAGCTGTTCTGACTGGAGCTTTAAAAAATGGGGCACACACCTACACAAACATTTTGCCTTGATGTTTAAAAAAAACATGTAAGATACGATTGTGGTAAACTCAGATGTTGGCTGACTCCACTCGTTTTAATCTGCAGTTTAAAGACAGTTTTAAATCGTATAAAGAAGCAAAAACCTACAACATGTTTTTACTGCAAAATGTGTGTCTGAAATCTAAACACTAAGAGGATATGATAGAACAGCGGGCGCTGGAATGATTTACTACACCTTGACTTTTGGCATTCAGTGGTGGCCATGACAGTCTCCTTCAGATATGTTGTCATTCTTTACTCGTGCCTTAAGTACAGCACAATGTAGATGAAACATGGACTTTTAGTATTTCATTACATATAGTACTGTACAAAAGGTTTGACCTAACCTTCATTGCTTCCAACTTTAACATTTTTCTTTGGACATTGGCTGCTTTTTCACTCATTTTCAGTCCAGTCTTTGTACCTGACCATTTTCAGATAATCTTTTTGTGTGTTAAGCCATGCAAATCTGACCTACGAATCAGTCAAACATAAAAAGAATCATGTATGTTTGCACATACATGAGATATATGTATATGTGGTATATATACATATATATATAGTATAACTATATATATAATATATATATATAACATATATATATATATATATTATATATATAATAATATATACAATGTATATATATATGTGTGTGTGTGTATATGTGTGTGTGTTATATATATATGTGTGTGTGTGATATGTGTGTGTATATATATGTATGTATATATATATGTATGTATATATATATGTTATATATATATATATGTATATATATATATATATATATATATATATATATATATATATATATTAGGGTGCAACGATACACAAAATTCACGGTTCGGTTCGGTTCGATACTTTGGTGTCACGGTTCGATATTTTTTCGATACAAAAAAATGTTCATGCCTTTTTAATTTGTCATTTATTAAAATTATAAATATATATTTTAACTCAAAAGTACAGTTTTTAAATTTAACCCTAACCCTTGTGCGTGTTTTTTATTTTGACAGCGAATGCGCACCTGCGGACCACTTATGTGCAGCCCTGGTTATTTAGCTCGTCATATTGCAGCCACAGAAATTCTTTTGTCCATGAAACCATAAAGCTGCACTTTCTTTTTGCCTTATAGTCTGATTTGTCATAACTTCTCCGTTTTGTGGTCTTATTTGGCTCAGCAGAACTGAAATGCTTTTACACACGCACTCACATAAGCTCAGCGATTCTCTGCGCGATCAACCTCTCACATGTTTAAGCTTGCTGCGGGAGATTTCACTTGTCATGTTTGCATAGTAAGCTAACGATTAATAAGACGATGTCAGAGGAATTGGTGCACAAATTATCATCACTCACAGATCAGTGCTGTCGCTCTCTATACACAGTTCGCACGATTGCAAAGTGAAAGCAAAAAAACAAGCGCAAATTCAAACGCGAATTTCAATATGTCACATATTGACAGTGGCTCACCGATGCCAATGACATAATTACCCAGCTACATTTCTGAAAGAATGCAAAAGCATTGACATATATTTTTCCTACAATAGCCCGACGGGCAGGGAAGAGATAGATTTTGGTAGCCCGACTGAAAAAATCGCTAGCTCCGGGACGTCGGGCTAGCGATATTGCAAGCCCTGTATCTGATTGAGGAATCACTCATCTTTGGAAAAGAGAGTTTATTACAGAAGTTTCAAAAGATAACCTCTTTGGTTACTCAGCACTATAAGTTTTATACTATTATATATATATATATTATATATATATCATCATATTATATATATTATATATATATATATATATATATATATATATACACATATATATATATATGTATATATATGTATTTGTATATGTATAACTTGTTCTATATATATATGACTTGTTCTGTTATTAACTGTTTATTAGTAGCACCTTACCTCCCTTTTCCTTGTCCTTGCTGTCATTTCGAGCTGCTTTAGTTGGTTCCCTTTCAAAGAAAATTAGCATACTCTAATCCCAGTATTTCTGTCACTGTCCCTTTCATATCTATTTACCAGGAGTACAGTATTGCATTATGTTATGTTGCTCAGTTACAAATGACAAAATAAATGTAACCAAGTATACTGTTGTGAAATATGTCTGTTAGCCAGAACTGCCACTTTGAGCTCAGTTAGTTGGACTCATTTTGATGTGAGTGGAGCCGGATGAATTATGATCTAATGCCTTTGGGCAGCTTATTCTCTCTGACATCAAACACAAATGAGTCTCAGCATGTTTCAGTTCTGGTTTGTCTTTTGAATATATATACTTTAGCCGAGCATAATGCTGAAAAAGTAATAAATTACTTTGCAAAAGAGCTTTCAAAGGGGTTTCTTTGCCCGCAAGCTTGTAGCTTGCATTCATCTATTTATCATACTGTAGTTTGATTTGTCATAGTCAATGAGCCCCTGAATAGCCCATTCCTAAACCAGATGCCACAAAGGCACACTGTATATGCCAAACAGACCTTGGTAGGTAGCCACGATGCTTTTTATTCATAGCACACAACATCATCTACCCTAATGTTAACCCTTTTTCTAACCACACTCTGGGCCCACCTATCATCATATATAAAACTAACAGAGTAGGTACACATTAAAACTACAGAACTCAGGGGTCTGACTGATTTTGGCTGCTTTTTCTATGTTAAAAATAAATAAATAAAGCCCTTTCTGGGAAAATTCACCAGCTGCTAATGACTGTTAGCAGTTCTGGGTAATTCGCTGCGACAGGACTAAAGGTCCAGAGTCCAAAAACGGTTCTGGTGCTGTCAGAAAATTGGTGGACTAATCGGGCTTTGTGGCCGGTGGTACGACGTGGTGATGATGAATCAATTCCGCTGAGTGACTAGTAATAACACAGCAGGGAATGACGACATGCCGCCGCGCTGTACGCATTACAAATATGGAACTGGATGCAGGTCTAGTTTATGACCTACTTCTGGACGATGACAGGTTACATCTGCTGTTTTTGATGGTGTGTGATGAGATCCCCATGTGGAGTCCAGCATGTTGATAAAAACATGCTTCAGGATAAAGACAAGACACTGATGAGAAAGGTCCCCTCTTAAATACTTTTCCTGTCATTGAATGAGTATATCTGGTGGACTATTTTCATTGTTCCTCTGCCCTCTTTAAATATGTTTGCAGAACCAGTCCTGCAAGTGCACCTGTCAAGCATTTGAAGAGGGCTCTTAAATGGCACCATTACCCACTAAGGCCTAAATCAGAGATGTTAAACTCACTGTACAGCCCACTTTGATCTTAAGTGGGCCGGACCAGTGAGACTCCCCTTTCTATTCGTATAAAGAAGTTTAACTACACCCTTAATCCCTGAGATGTGTTTGTATTAGAGAAAGACGTGCAAGTCCTAATGTACATCTCAGATTTCCTGCAACAAAGCTACTGTAGTAAATGAAAGAAAGCTGTCGCCATGACACGCAAAAAATTATACGTAATAAATGTGTAAAATTACAGAAGAAGTTCTGGTAGCTTGTTGCCATGACATGCCATTAAACTTTTTGTGGTAATTCACAGAAGATGTTGTAGTGTTCTGTTGCAGAGTGTAGCAACTCTGATTAAACACCTAGCTAACCTTTGTCAATGAATACAGTCCGAGTAGTGTTGACCTTTTACTCTCAGAATCGTCATTTGACAAGCGGTGAAAACTGTAGTTGAAAAGAAATACAGAATAGTGTAAATGCCTTTGAGGCCTTTGAGGCATCACAGATGTTCTCTTTTAAAATAATAATAATAATAATAATAATAATAATAATAATAATAATAATAATAATAATAATAATAATAATAATAATAATAATAATGATGTGGATTGTTGTAGTAAAAAAACAGAAAGGTTTTTGTTGTTTAATTGCTTATCTATTACTGTCTGTTGTAGTATGAATGAATGGCCATGGGGGAAAAGCTGTAAAACTAATGAAAATACAGTTAAAGGTCAAAACTATGTAATTCTTCACTTGTTTCAAAACTGCCCATCTGAGTTTTTTGGAGTTGGAGTCTTTGCCGATTTTGTCCCCTGAGCCTTATGTTTGACACCCTTGGCCTAAAATATTTGCCCATAAAATCAATGTAAATGATGACATTGTGACATTGTCCTTTAATTGAAGATTATGAATGAAATCAGTTTTCAGACACTTTATATGTTCAGTTTCTTTTCCGTTCCTCTTGACTTTATGCAAAAACGAATGACAGAAAAGACAAATATATAAATGTACATTTATTTGCATACAGACAGTAACAAGCGTGTTCCTCTTTTTCACTGAACAGGTAGACGAACATGCGATCCCGCAGCAACAGTCTGGAGGACGTAACCAAGGCCAAGCTGACGCAGCAGACAGACACTCGCAAGAGATCTACAGAGCGAGATGAGCCCTCTGGAAGGGCAGAGCGTCGCGGTCGACACCGCGAGCCACCAGACGACACCGGCACCATTCAGAGGAACAACAAGACTCCCAAAAAGAGCACTAGCGCAGGAGGAAGTGGGTGCAGCAGCAGTGCCAGCGGCGCTGCCAAGGGTGGTCGAAGGGAGAAGGGCAGGGACCTTTCCCGTGATGACCTTGTCTTTCTTCTGAGTTTGCTTGAAGGAGAGCTACAGGTAACCCAAACAGTAGAGATGACTAGGGGAATGTGGATTTAGCCCAGACAACATATAACCATTAAAGCAGCAGGTAGGCCTGCAGACATAGCACCAGCCCCTGGCTTAGTGCGCTCTCAAGTTGGTCTGTGTTAACAGACAGCTGACAGCTGAGGCTACTTCCTGTTTCCTACACTAGAGCCAAGAATCGCCTGGCAGTAGGAATGGAAACTGATAAGAATTTCTATTGATTCCATTATTACTATCAGTTATTCATTTCATTCCTTATCGATTCCCTTATCAATTCTCATTGGCTCCATTTTGAGAGTCACCACCATTGCTAAGCAGCAATAAAGAAATGACACTCATGACAATGAATTGCATGCTGTGGGTCAAATGTTTTCCAGTCTGTTGAGGTATTTCTCCTCTTTGTTGTGATCAGTGTTGGAGTCATTACTCAAAAAAGTATTTTTTACAAATATAACACTGAACACTTTTCTTGAAAGTAATACAGTACCTAACTTAATTACTCCTGGTAAAAAGTAATTCTTTCTACTACTGGTTACATTACTCTAATGGTACTTTGTAAAACAACTGAAACACACTGTCTCATAATCACCATTTAACAATATAAATCTGAGGCTACAACCCCACACACCAACACAAATTCCTAATGCAGAACAACACGCGTCTCTAAGATCTTTCTCTTAGTAGAATACAAAGCTGGCTGCACAAAGCAAAGATGAAAACCAGCACAAAAAAGCAATCTCCACAGTGATTCGGCTTTAGAAATGTGAACAAGTAGAAAGGGCAGCTGCAGCCTGACTGCTCACCTGCTTGTTACCTGTTGAAGTTAAGAGTCTGGCTGTTGGGTTCGACAGTCACTCAGCTTTCACTCTAGGTCCCTCACTGGCCTTCTATAGCTTGCATAGCTTCTGAAACTTATTCAGTGTGTTTCACCGCAGAGAAAAACCTTTTGTGGGTTTCTGGCATGTGAATCTATACAGGAAACAGTAATCCTGTAAATGGTGGTGTTTAGCCTTGGTCCGTTTCATTTCTTGTTAGATTTAATCAGTTTGGCTCATGTTAATGAGTGAAAAATGCTCAATATTTCTGTGATTTATCTGCCAATTTAGAGGAGGTGGGCAGGGATAGGGAGGTCTGGGCTTTTCTCTTTAGACTACTGTCCCTGTGATGTAGACACAAATAAATGACAGAAGGTGGATCTATGCACAAAAATAAAAAAATCCTAATATATTTGTCAATTTACTTCAACAGTGCTCCACAATGTTTCCATACAATCCATGGTAACTGCAGAACGTAGACTCTTGCTATCTTGCTGCTGCACATTAGCAGGAAAACAGTTTATTCCACTGCATATTAATCCTGCAATACAAAGTTCAAACCAGCCACATTCCTTTTCTTCCCTCACTGCAGGCCAGAGATGAGGTGATCACAGTGCTGAAGGCAGAGAAGATTGACTTGGCCCTGCTGGAGGCCAAATATGGTTTTGTCACACCACAGAAGGTCCTGCAAGCTCTGCAGAGAGACGCCATCCAGGGCAAGTGTGACATCTTCCAGGAAGACATCTATGAAAAACCCATGGCAGAGGTAACAAACAGTCACTCAAAATCTCTAATCTACTAATCCACTGTCCAAGCAATGCAGTACAGTCCAGACATGACAGATGTTTTTTATTTGCTCCCATCACAGCTGGATAAGCTAGTGGAGAAGCAGAGGGAGACGCACCGGCGGATGCTAGAGCAGCTGCTGATGGTGGAACAATCACACAAGCAGACCTTGTACAAGCTGGAAGATGAGAAGAGGAACCACGGGGAGTTCATAAAGAAGAGTGACGAGTTCACCAACCTGCTGGAGCAGGAGCGAGAGAGGTCAGTGCACGAACTACCAGGAGAAGTTGGGCAGTCAGTCAGAAAACTGGCAGTCCCACCAAAAATGGCAATCACAATTTGCTTCAGTATGGAAGTGTCTGACTGTGTTTATGCTGGTTTCCTTGGAGAAATCTGGTGACCTATAATCTGATAGCGAATACAGGAAATCTCACTCTGGGTTAAGGGAAAGGGCGTCAGTGTCACTCTATAATTTATAATGTCTGATTTAAAAGATTCTGGATGCCCTTCAACTGCATTACAACAGATTTTTATTGCGCTATTCTCTTGTTGTGTTTAAAATGGAGTCCATGAGGAAACTTAAAGTCTTCAGCACAACTGATCTCATCTCAAGTGGTATCACTTTAGAACGCTTATCAGATTTTAGAAACCCAGAAGGCTTCCTGGAGCTTCATTTACATGGACAAAAGTAGTCAAGCTCTGGAGTTCTTCTTGAAGTAGATGTTTATATGTGAAGTGATGTAAATCAAACTGTTGCAGGACAGCCATTCTAACCTGCACTTCATGTTTCATTGACCTCCAACAGGCAGCGACTCCAAACATGTGCATTGTATCAAGCTGAAGCTAGAATTACAGCTGATGCTGATTTCTTTCTTAAACAATAGCTGCCATCTCCAATTGCTTCACTGTCGCGGTGATATGAGTGTCTTTCTGAGTCAGTGTTGACTTTGGAGTGAGAGGTCCTCTTAACCTCCTAGGACCTGGACTCCACATATGTGGACATCACATTTTGGGTTGTCTAGACCAAAATACAAAATTCTTCTGCCACTGTTCTATTGAAATTTAAAACAAACGTCCTCATATGTGGATCTCATTTTTCTCAGAAACAAAAATCAGGTAAAAGAAAAAAAAAAAAATCAGGTAATTCTTTGTTTTTACATTCGTCACCGGCGAGGCTACCGGGCACAGGCGCTCTGACCACCACCAGTAGGCAAACATGAGGTTTGTATCTTGCCCAAGGATATTTAGCATGCAGCCAGGAGGCAGCCTGGGATCGAACCACCGACCTTCTGATTAGTGGCTGACTAGTGACCTACTCTGCCACCTGAGCTACAGCCACCCCTTGAATCTTTTCCCTTGAACTGATAATATAAGATATCGACGGACAGCCAGCCTCCTTCCAACTCAAGCCACTCAGTGTCACCAAATAAATGTAATAATAATAATTAATGTATTAATTAATAGTGTTAGCAATAAATCAGTGTTCTTTAGGAACAGGAGGAAGATCCCCTATAAAAAACAAAACATCCAATACTTTTGTTCCCATGACCTAGCCCAGGTCTTTTACTTTTACTATCACTTTTTATTGAACAACTTTGCAAAAACCTGGAACAAACCAAGAGTTGTTTCTGGAGTTAATCCAGTGACCAGGAATGGAAGGCAGGACAGATAATTTACATGTGCGCTTAAAAAGACAAATAAGCTTTACATTTACAGTTCTGCTTTATGGTAGCACTGTGGATATTTATGAAATGGGGGGGGGAAACCACATCCCTGGAAAACTGTCATAAGGGCTAAGTCTGCATTTCGTTGCCAGTGAAGCTTTGAGGCAGCAGCTCAGCACGAGGGACACTGACTGTTGGTGCTGCCATTTCATGATGTGCTATGATGTAATTCTTTAAACTTTCCAAGATCAGCAGCAGTATATTACAACTGCTCAAATCTGAAGGTTTATACACACCTTTCTTAATACAGTGTCCTGTGCACTACAGCTTAGCACAAACCACAATCAGTTTTCCTCAGTGCATTGTTGATGCATCAGTCCATCAATTTAATTTGCTTTCAGAGTAACGTATTCTAACATTACCTAGTTGGACCCAGTGTAGTGCAGGGATTTATAAAATCTAACAATGAATGCTATAACCACCACAAAGTTTACATTTTTGGTGTAGCTCTTCTAATGGCTTCAATAAAGCTGAAAAATCCCTATACAGTAGATCACATCGCCACAATGCCAAGCTCAAGGCCTAAAAGGTGTAGCCTGTGTAGCCTAAGGTTACTTTGAGTGCAAAAATAATTCCTGACCGAGGTTGAGTGCGAATATGGGAAATTTTATTACACTAAAAGACTGCAGTAAGATGCTGGAAGCTTGTCATCTCGGACTGAGAGAAGCTGCTCGGCCACTGAAATTCATGCCACAAAACACCTGGTGCACATTTTTGATGCTTATGTTAATACCAGAGGAGGTTTAAAGTGCTGCAGCTGTTGAGTCAGCAGAGCATTGCTGTGGTTCCTTAAAACTTCTAATTTGCAATAATACCACTTGCAACTGATTGCGAAATATCTAGGAAGGAATAATGTTTAGAAATAAACTCGGAAATAAACTGTGGCATCCTATTACCAAACTCTGGAAGCTCTTTACAACCATGCATTCTTTCATTAATGTTTGTAAAGGCAGACTGCATGGCTAAGTGCGGATTTTATAACCCAGTGGCAATGAACTTGAAAACATCTGAATTTAAAATTAAAATGTGTGGCCCAATACTTTTGTCCATATGGTATTTGGTACTTTAAGCTAATTGTTATTTGTTATTGTATCTTTATTTCAGACATATACAGGAAAAAAACAATATATACACAAGTACACATACTTGCATTTACAAATACGAATATATATGTAAATACACACACGTATGTGCTCAGACAAAACAAAACAAAAATAAAATAAATGAAATAAAACAGAGTCTAAATGACATGAAATGACAATTATTAAGTCTGAAATGGTAATTGCTATCATCATCATGCTGTCTTGGTCATGACAATGTTAGCATTTAGCCCAATATCCCTGAATGTATATTTTTGAATATTGCAGAAGTCCTAACACTTCCAGTGGAGAAAAATATTGTAATATGAGATGAAGCTACGATGAATTATTTAGCAGTCATGTTCAGCACTGCAAGCCAAGACAGAGGCAGCTGGAGGTCTGAGGTGGGAACATGTCTGATTTCTTCTGTAAATGTCACATAGAGAGCAGTTACTGGGCCGCACTCTTTTTACTGCTTCCTCAGCAATATCACATATCATACACAAGCACAGTGTGCGCACTAACCTGGAAACTCACCTGCAACACACACACACACACTATCTCGGCAATTAATCTCACAAGGGAAACACAGCTGGACAGCGGCCCGTGACCTATTTGGGACAATCACATCATTGCACTTCAGCCATAGCAAAATGTTTGAGTTGGATCGAGAGGGCAGTGTGACGATGGTCTGGGCTTTGTCAAAGAGCATGTCAGGAAGGACAGGCTGCCATGAAAAACAGACCCCTGTCCAGGGTCGAGCTAATTACCTTGTGAGAAAAGGCAAAAGATTTATATGACTGAGAGAACAAAAAAAATGAAAAGAAAAGAAGAAAACTTACCCAAAAGTTCTGAAAAGTATCAGTCATAGTGCATGTTCAACAACATGCCAGAATACCATGGAAATAGTGGACAAAGGTCTATTTTTTTGATAATGAGCTTGCCAGTAGACTTTAGCATAAGCTCAAGTCTGTGTGTAAAGGCATTGAACATTTGCCACTGTCTTCTGGCCTCTGGATTGTGTATTAGCTGAGTATGTGTGTATCCAACATTATTAGGCAAACGTGTGTGTTCAGAGGTGTCCTCTTACCTCCCCTCCCCTCCCTGTTTGTCCAGACAATCCTCACATGAGACATTATAGTTCTCAGTGTCGCCACTTGGATAATTATAAGTTATACTATATGGTAATGATGTAAGTGTGCTCTCTTGAGTGACTGTGGGTAGCTTTTCTGGTTCACGGCCAGCAGGAAAACCCAGTTGTACACTATGCTATGTATTTATTAACAGCTTCATTTGTACTTATTGAGTCTTGGCCAGCATTTCTATTGGTTATGATGATGCACTTGTCTCAAACAAACAAGACCTGCTGAGCTGCTAACATCCCTGTTTGAAAGGGAAGATAAAGGTTTCAGATGGGATTATGAGTGGCAAATAATGGAAAATGACTATGAAGAATCTGTAGGCACGGGATCATATTTCTTACCTTCTGGTTTTCATTTGGGTTAGTCCAAGTTCTACTGAACATGTCACATTTGAGCAGGTTTAGCAGCTAGACAGAGTGAACAATGGCACATGGAACAAGAAGTCTGGAATGTCACTTTCTTTATCTGCTATCTAATATCCCGACTACACCAGAAGTCCCGTAAAACTGACTCTCATTCACAGAGGCCAAGTAAGCAGACTAGCTGGTGGGTTTTCAGAGTTAGTGCACAATGAATTCCTGGAACTCACTCTGCTAGTGTTGATCACTTTCCAACTATTAGATTTTTGGTTAAATGCTACAAAATCAGATTTAAAATAGTCAGCATTTTTGTACAATTTGATGTGATGAATCAATTTGTGAGCTCAGGCTTATGTGCTACACATCTGACATGGAGTTAACCAACGATCAAAGAATATAGCCAAAGTTGTCATTTGTGGAAGCTGTTACCTGCTGAGGGTTCAGTTACATGACCCCAAATCATGTAACTTCTCCACCTTTTCGTATGTGTGCCTCTGTAAAGTCAAATGTCATTGCCTCAGTCAAACAAGCCTAGATAATGGTCTACAACCATATGGCAACAAGCAGTTGCAAGTGAAAAATTAGTATTCCTCTACCAGTTGGCAAACTGTCACTATCACTATCAAATTGATTGCTAAAGCCCCAGTCATGCAGGCCTTAAGACCAGTCAGTGACCCCTTGGCAACCACTGGTTTCTAGAATGTTCATTCCAATAGCAATCATGCAAACTGTGGGCAATCAACAGAATCTGCAATAGACCAAATCAGATTTCCCCAATTGCCCACAGTTTGCATGAACCATACGACTTGTCTGCAAACACTCGTTAATTACTCTCTGAGTGGTAGTGAAAAGGTGGAAAAGAGTGCAATGAGGACCTGAAGCAACATTGCAGCGTTAACCTTCAAAGTAAAATTTGTGCCTTTTAAAACATGTTACTTGTAGCACTGAGGCACAACTTTTACTTTGAAAGCAACCGTTTACCGTTTTCGGTTTGCATCCTGCCTTTTCAAGTTTGAGTTTGCAGAGAAGTCTGTCTTCTATGCAATGTGAGAGCATACATACAAATTTTCCCTCGTGACCAGTGGTTGTATCACAAAGAATATAGTTGACAACGTATGAGTACGGCACACGACATCAACCTCAATAGTTCAATTTTAAAGTAAACCTCTACTGGCTGTGTAAAGAAGCAACAACAACAACAAAAAAGCTATGAGGAAAAGTGAAAGTAAGAAGGAAATCAAAGTGAAACTTAAGAAGGTTGTGAAATATCTCCTGATTTATATTTTTTTTCCTATTTTTACCCTATGTCAATCTTAGCACAGACTTTCACAATCGTATGCGTCATATCTGCTATGCTTGCATGGATCATATCATTCATTAGGAACCAATGGTGACGTAATCATTGTTGAAGGACTCGATCGGTTTCTGGCAGCAGCTTCATAATAAATCTTTCATGTAAGTCTAGTGAATAAGGATCTCAGTGCTGATCACAAGGCAGACTTAACGAGATCTAGTGAACATATTTTTCTGTTATATAACCATTCAGTCACCCTTTAAAGAGGCAGACATGTCATCACAACTGCCTCATGCAAGAAGAAAGGGAGAATCCCCCACGGAGCTTAAGTAAACACCATTTTAGTCCTTCTCCCATGCACAAAACACAAAGTTTGCTCAGTGGTTTCTGCTAAACTCTGCGCTCATTCCAAAATATTATTATAGAGGGCTTGAAATAATAAAAGAAACCCCAAAACTTTGACTTCTGAAAGGAAAAAGCCACTTATCGCTTGTTTAAGGAGAGCTGAAACAGCCGTCTGTGTTTTAAGAGCGCCTGCTATGGCTTCAGCATGTACAGTATGAAAGACACCACATCACACCGGGCTTTAATTCCACTCTCGTTAATCCACTGTTATATGATGCATTTTAGCTGCATGTAATCATTTCCTTTAACTGGGTCCTGGAAAACTGCAAGTTGTGATTGCATCCTGGGGTAATGTGGAGCAGCGTTTGAAAGTGGACAAACCTTATTCCCCCCCATCTTTCACTAAATTCACTCAAAGTTCAGCCTGTATGTTTAGAAACTCCTCATCGCCCACGGCCATTTTTTAATTCTTTTACTCTTCATAGCAGGAGGCCTGCGATTGACCTCCTCCCTGCAACCTCTAAAGAGGATGTAAATCCGGGCAGGGGGTCGGGATGAACCCGGTTCCCCACCGATTAATTGTCAATTGAGCAGCCATACATGAGTGATGACCTCATCGCGCGCCGAGCACTGCAGGAGCAGCAGGGGTGTGAGAGCAAGAGCGGCATCTTAACCTTTAACAGATGTTACTTTAAACATGACTTCAGCTCGCTGATACACACAAACACACACACACACGCACACACACATTTTTATGCCTCAACAGGCCATTTGCTCACCTTTGTTCTTTTGCAGAAAACTACAGAGCAGGGAGGGAATTTTATTACCACGAGTATCTTCTAACTGATGTTAGTGTGACAGGTTCCAGCTTATGCTGTCATGCAAGAGTCAAACATCCAAATCAACCTGCTGTCTCTATCATTTAAAGTTTGCACAACTGTCGGTGACAGCAAATAAACCAATGAGACGAACTCAGAGAAACTCTGTGACGTAATGTCAGTGAAACACATAACAAGTATGGTTGTTTGAGATTATTTTATAGTCAAAAAAAGAATTAAAATAGCTTTTAGGTAGCAACTGTATACAGGGAGTGCAGAATTATTAGGCAAATGAGTATTTTGTCCACATCATCCTCTTCATGCATGTTGTCTTACTCCAAGCTGTATAGGCTCGAAAGCCTACTACCAATTAAGCATATTAGGTGATGTGCATCTCTGTAATGAGAAGGGGTGTGGTCTAATGACATCAACACCCTATATCAGGTGTGCATAATTATTAGGCAACGTCCTTTCCTTTGGCAAAATGGGTCAAAAGAAGGACTTGACAGGCTCAGAAAAGTCAAAAATAGTGAGATATCTTGCAGAGGGATGCAGCAGTCTCAAAATTGCAAAGCTTCTGAAGCGTGATCATCGAACAATCAAGCGTTTCATTCAAAATAGTCAACAGGGTCGCAAGAAGCGTGTGGAAAAACCAAGGCGCAAAATAACTGCCCATGAACTGAGAAAAGTCAAGCGTGCAGCTGCCAAGATGCCACTTGCCACCAGTTTGGCCATATTTCAGAGCTGCAACATCACTGGAGTGCCCAAAAGCACAAGGTGTGCAATACTCAGAGACATGGCCAAGGTAAGAAAGGCTGAAAGACGACCACCACTGAACAAGACACACAAGCTGAAACGTCAAGACTGGGCCAAGAAATATCTCAAGACTGGTTTTTCTAAGGTTTTATGGACTGATGAAATGAGAGTGAGTCTTGATGGGCCAGATGGATGGGCCCGTGGCTGGATTGGTAAAGGGCAGAGAGCTCCAGTCCGACTCAGACGCCAGCAAGGTGGAGGTGGAGTACTGGTTTGGGCTGGTATCATCAAAGATGAGCTTGTGGGGCCTTTTCGGGTTGAGGATGGAGTCAAGCTCAACTCCCAGTCCTACTGCCAGTTTCTGGAAGACACCTTCTTCAAGCAGTGGTACAGGAAGAAGTCTGCATCCTTCAAGAAAAACATGATTTTCATGCAGGACAATGCTCCATCACACGCGTCCAAGTACTCCACAGCGTGGCTGGCAAGAAAGGGTATAAAAGAAGAAAAACTAATGACATGGCCTCCTTGTTCACCTGATCTGAACCCCATTGAGAACCTGTGGTCCATCATCAAATGTGAGATTTACAAGGAGGGAAAACAGTACACCTCTCTGAACAGTGTCTGGGAGGCTGTGGTTGCTGCTGCACGCAATGTTGATGGTGAACAGATCAAAACACTGACAGAATCCATGGATGGCAGGCTTTTGAGTGTCCTTGCAAAGAAAGGTGGCTATATTGGTCGCTGATTTGTTTTTGTTTTGTTTTTGAATGTCAGAAATGTATATTTGTGAATGTGGAGATGTTATATTGGTGTCACTGGTAAAAATAAATCATTGAAATGGGTATATATTTGACACAACGACCAGGACAGAGAGCCTGGGGATCGAACCGGCAACCTTCCGGTTACAGATGAGCTTCCTAACCCCCTGAGCCACGGTCGCCCCATTAAGAAACACAATAAAGTATATCTCTGACTAAAAACTCACAAAACCAGACATTATGACAAATTCTAGATACTTTTACTAGTTTATGCATTGAATTACACAGACTAGGATCACAGTCTATTACAGCAGTGCACAAGTAATTTTCCCAAAGAGCCTCATGAGAAACTAGGGCTGTTGTGGAGGGCTCAACCAAAAAGTTGAACTCAAACTGCTCAATGTGAATTTTATCTCTTCACTGGCTCCCTATTAAATCCAGAATTTAATTTAAAATCCTTCTCTTCACATACAAGGTCTTGAATAATCAGTCCCCATTTATTTTAAACACCTCATACTACTGCATCACCCAATCTAGAGCACTTCGCTCTCAGACTCCGGGCTTACATGTGGTTCCTGGGATATTTAAAAGTAGAATGGGAGGCAGAGCCTTCAGCTTTCTGGCCCCTCTTCTCCCAGTTTGGATTCGGGAGACAGACACTATCTCTACTTTTAAGGTTAGGCTTTGATAAAGCTTGTAGTTAGGACTGGATCAAGTGATCACGTTGCTGGGGGGTTTCCCATGATGCACTGAGCATTTCTTTAATCACTGTGTTTATACACCACTCCGCCTTTAATTATTAGTTATTATTCATCTCTGGCTGTCTTCCACAGTGTCTTTTGTCCTGTCTTCCTCCTCTCATTCCCAACCAGTGGCAGCCTTCCTGAGCCTGGTTCTGCTGGAGATCTTCCTGTTAAAAGGGAGTTTTTCTTCCCACTGTCGCCAAGTGCTTGATCACTGGGGGTCGTTTGGTTTCTTGCTATTACTGTAGGGTCTTTATAAAACTGAATTGAAGTTACAATTGGGTCCTACCTGTGGCCCTTTAGAAAAATGAATTGCCCACCCCTGTCATATTAGAAAGGCTCACTTTAAGGGGCATTTTCAGAGGATTAATGATCTCTTACATCAAATAGAAAGCATTGTTTTAAAATTCATTTTTTGCTTTTATTCTTGTTCTTTCTTAATACCTTTATAATTTTATGCCTTTAAATCTTTTAAGAAAAGCAAACTTTTTGGTCAAACTTAAAATCGCCTCTTCGAGGCCATTTCAAGTGGCCATAAATACAGCTCATGTTGGCTGAAAGTAGAGCACACAAATACCAAATATTTATTTGTGGTATTTTAGAGACAGAAATCGTGCTAACTGAATAGATGTTTGCAGCTGCTGTCATTCTATTACAGCACAAGTTGATGATTAACACTAATAAAACGGGTGCACTTTCCAATAAAAGTCCTTCAGTTGTAACTGCATTTTACAAGTTCTCGAAAAATGCCTCAAGACCTTTATAGGAACGAACAAGGTGGTGTGACAGGAAATAGCCTGCAGATAATTTGAAACAACACCTTGTTGATGTCATTCACTGGCACAGTGTGTTATTATCAGCGTTATAGTATATATATAAAGTACAGTAGCTCCAAACATAACACCACATAACCTTACGATACATGTTCATGCCATTTGGTTGACTTAACAGTAGCGGTGGTGACATCACTCCCGTGGATCAAATTGAGAACATTCTTCAGCGATTTCTTCATCATCGCTGAGATGTTATTATCCAGTCCTGCCCTGTTTTTTGAAACCGAACACACGAGTTTTGGATTTTTTACGATCTGGGATCTTTGGTTATTAATGATGGTCCTGCCTCTGCAAGTTCACCTTAGAGGCAGGCTGTGAACTCTGCTGTTTTATGCAAATAAAAGAGCGTTTTTGCACGAATGACGGGGTGTTTTAGGAAGTTGTCGAGCAGCTGCCGCGCCGTATGAACGCATATTCCCGTGGGTGCGAAGGATCCGTCTTCACCTATGCATTGTTAAGATATTATCAGTGCTCCCGAAACTGTTGGCCTCATTCATCAACTGTACCTGACACGTGATGCCTAAACTTTTTGCAAAGGCTGTTATTTCTGTTATTTCCTCCCAAAAATGCTTCAGCCTTGCGCATTTCATACATTCCTGTACCAAGCAAAGTTCAAGCTTTTGGTATGAAGGTTGAGAAATTGAGAAATGTGATCTGAAATGTTTAGAAACTGTCTGGTTAGTTTTAAACTGTGCAATATTTAACTTTAATCAAATGTTAGCTTGGGAAAATACACATCTCAGTAATGAACAGCTGAAGCCACACAGTTCCCTCTATGAGAAGGAAAGCTCTTCTTCATGCTGACTAGTGCATGTACAACACATTCAGTGCCACCTTCTACATGAAGCCAGTTATATTACAGATTTTTGTAAAACACTTGCTTGACTTGCACATTCAGCATCACAAAGACTTTATGAAATTTGTTTTGGTTTAGTTAGACATCAGGAATTAAATCCAGACAGAGGAGAAGACAGACAAGCCAACAATGTGATAGCAGTTCATATCTTTGTGGCTCAGTCACTAAAATGTACGGTGATGTTGTCTTTTCTCAAAAACTTGTAGTCTGTTCAGTTTAAAAGCCATTAAAAGATGTTTTCAGCGGCAGACAGTAAAAGACAAGTAGGCTTATACATTTTCTTAAGTAATGTATTTAAATGTATATTCAGAGATGTTACATGTGTTAGCTCTGCTTCATGGATGGAAGTTTGTTTATGGATAAAAAAAACACTATCGTAGAGACCGAAAGGTTGCTGCCTGTTGCCAGGTAAAATTGATGGGTACTACCCCAAAACCTCCTTGTGATTGCAATAGTTGCTAGAAGATTGCCACAGTCATCCATAGTTTGCATGGGAGGCATAATGTGCCTTCCAGCATGTGTGAAACACTGCACCTTTTACTTATGTAGCCAAAGGCACAGTTTTACTACCATTTGGCAAGCAGTTGGCAAGTGTTTGCAGACAAGTCGGCATCTTCCTGGAAAGTGCTGCAACTGCAGCACTCTGCAGCTGACCACAGCAATTGCAAGCAGGTTTTCTGTGCAGAACCTCTTAGTTCTGTGTGAACGATTTCACAGCAACTGCCAGCAGCCACCTAACAACACCTATTTTTTGCCCAGGGGGGCCACCACTGGTCTCTAGACCCGTGTGACCGAGGTCTTAGGCCTGTTTGATACGCTTCTCAATCTAACACACAAGTCATAAAAAAATCACAAACACACTCAAGGACATACTGTTGAAGACAGTCAGCACAGTAGGAAAATAAAACATTCGATTAGACACGATGGATGACTGAGAAATAGAAATATGATGAGATTAGATGAGTCCCTTCTGCGTTTGCTGTCTTGCTCTTTGTTTGTGTGTCTTGATGCTCGTCACTGTATTGTTCCCACATTGTAGGAAAAACTGAGTGGCTACTGACCTAATTCGTGCTGGTCAGCCAACACTCCCTTCCTTGCTTTAGCCAGATAACAACTAAATGGCTTCACAGTCTTCTTGACCTAAGCCTCATTTGTCTGAATGTACTGTAACAAGGTTGATGGGATTAAGACAAGCCCATTCATTCATTAACCTTTAAAGCTTTTGGATTTCATCAACTTTATCTATTAATATTAACAGAAGTACTTTCTAAGGAGTGTTTCCTTATGGATAATTATGTTTTGTTTTAAAGGAGTGATGACTTAATCTAATTAAGTCCAGTAATTTCACTAACGGATTTGTGTTTGTTTTTTCTAATTTATTTTCTGTGAAAAAAAGTGAATATATGAAATCTGCATAATTAGAATCTGCATGATTAGAATCTGCATGATTAGATTTCTGGTTTTTGAGAAAAAATATTTAAAACTCATGTTCAGAAATGAGAATTAATACATTATAGGTCATGAGTATATCACAACTGGAAGTTGTGCCTTGGAGCATAATACTTTCTTGTGTCACAGCTCCATGAACACAGCAAATTTTGAGCAACAAATCACCGTTTGTTTTTGTTTTATTAGGGAGTCATCAAAGACAAAAATATGGAGGTAATCTTTAAAAAAAACAGAGACAAGACACTAACAGATGCATGGTTTAATCCACATGCTTGCCATCTCTGTACTGCAGATGTGCAGGTACGAGTGCTTCACAAGGTGCTGGGAGACAGAAGCCAAAGACACAGCTCACATAAAGCGTACTTTCATGTGCCATTAAATGCGTGTGTCAAAATATTGCTCCGTTACATCTGTGCGCTGGGTAGTAATTAGGGCCAAGTGATTCGTCACTGCATGGCGTAATGTGATTACATCTCCCTGACAGAATGTAGCTATTAGACCTCACCAACCACAAGGACTCGGGGCCTTGCAGCTTGTACTTTTCCAGCCTTTTTTAGACTTGTTATAAAAGAGGAATCCAGCTTAAAATAGCACTTACGCGTTGTGTTCTATTTCTGTAGCAGTGCAGGTAATGGATTTGAGTGTTTCAATGTGGCAATTCTCCTAAAACATTACATTTCTGCTATAAAAACTCAGTGCTAATGTTTTGCAGTAAAAGAGGCACATTTTCTTAATTTGTCTTTTTAATTCTGTAGCAGATGTGGGATGTTTTTAGCGCGGCAAAAGGTATTGTCCCCATATTATTCCACACTAACAATGAGGAGAAAAGTGCCTTTGTAACCAGTGTTTATACGAGATTGTGTAATTTTAGGATTCATTTTCCTTTAAACCTAACAGTGAACACCTCAGGGCTTTTGCATGAGCCTTGACTACATTAACAGACTCAACTGGATTGCAATCAAAGAGTGCAATTAAAAACAAAGCCGTGCATGATATAGCTCTTTGCGATGATTGGTGAGCTTGACTAACTATAATAAAGAGTTTTCCAGTAAAATGAACAGAGCCAAAATGTTATTTGAGCATTTCAACGGCATATTTGTAACTTAGAACATCTGTCAGGGTTATAAAAGAGCAGGAACAACTCAATGGTGAACTGAATAGAGCTTGACAAATGATTACGCTGACTGGGAATCCGCAGGAGTGATGTATGAGCTAATCTTCTGTTTGTGAAAGGAAATAGCACCGAGGGTGGAGAGAAGGAGGTCAAGGAGGAAAAAAAATGCGGCTAATGTAGACTTAGCATGACATTTCTACGCTTGCTGTGAACCGTACGTGGCCCCTGCCAGCACTGGAGACAGCGAGTGATGGCCAGACTGAAAATGCAGCAGGCAACAGAGAAAATCCGACATGTAGGCTAAACACTGTGGAGGACACTTTTACCCGCCAGCGAGGGCTAATCTCTCTGATTTACTTTGTTTCTCACATTTGTTACAGCAGACACTGTGTTGAGTTATGGCTTGGCAAAACACCGCAAAGGGAAGCCATTTTTCCCCTCCTGTCCTGTCAGGCTGGAAGGAAGTGACAGCGAGAAAGTTGCGCTTTTTACGTCCTTGTTGCTGGCAGCTGCTGTGTCTGAACAATGAGTGAACGCCTGTGCTCCCAGTCGAGATAGTGAGTGAAATATGGAGGAAGGAAAGAGCCTGCCTGTATCTGCCAACTCCAATGTCTCACAGTGGTGAATGGGCTATCTGGACAGGGCCACAATGAACTGAGCAAACAGGGAGAGAGTGGTGACATTTTCTTTTTAACAAAGAAAGAGTCACTCCTGTGCTGTTGTTATTAAGCAGATGGGATATTTCTTACTCTATCCAAATAGTAACTGTTTATATGCTAAATCATTTTAAAAACAACCTTTGTCTTTCTAAGCTTCCAATCAGATCATAGCTACACGAAAACACATAAAAATGACCTTTTCTCTGTGTACAAGTGCATGATACTGTGCTAAAAATATTTATTACTCAATGTTAGAGTGGAACTTTTAAACTGGCATGTGAAGTTGAATAATTCACTGAACTCTATGCAATCTTGTGTAAAGTAGGTACCCCCATGCTGGTGGCACAGGAATTATCAGCCATGCGCTCCTAATCAACTCCACTTCGTTCAGTGTGATCAACTGCATAAAAACTGGAGCAGGTGTGTTTAAAGACAGCACCACAACCTTCCCAGGTGTGTGTTACCAAAGAAACTAAGAGAAAATGCAAAAAATCCAAGCGCTACTTCTCAGACTTTACAGGCCTCGGCTAGCATGTAAAATGTTAAATTTCACGACAGAACAAATAGTAAAAGATGAGATGAGACCAAAGTGGAGCCATTTCCCCATGATGCACTGCAGCATGTTTGTCAGCATGGTGGTGGAGGGGTGAGGATTTGTGCTTGTTTTGCAGACACAGGTCCTTAGCACCCTGCTGTCATCGAGTCTGCCATGAAGTCTTCTGTATACCAAAGTATTCTAGAGTCAAACATGAGACAGTCTGTCTGACAGCTTGGTTAAAACTGGATCAATGATAATGGATTGGATTTATATAACGCTTTTCAAGGCACCCAAAGCACTTTACAATGCCACTATTCATTCACTCTCACATTCACACACTGGTGGAGGCAGCTACAGTTGTAGCCACAGCTGCCCTGGGGCAGACTGACAGAAGCAAGGCTGCCATATCGCACCATCGGCCCCTCTGGCCAACACCTGTAGGCAAATAGGGTAAAGTGTCTTGCCCAAGGACACAACGACCAGGACAGAGAGCCCAGGGATCGAACCGGCAACCTTCCGGTTGCCGATGCGATTCCCAACCCCCTGAGCCACGGTCGCCCCAAACACAGAAGTAGATCTACAACAGCCTGAAAAAGAAAAGAGTCAAAGTGCTGCAATCATTCAGTCAAAGTGCAGACCTTACTGACTGCAATGCTGGGGTGGAACATTAAGAGAGCTGTGAGTAAATGAATACAAACCTCAATTTCCTCCACAGTGATGTGAGACTGATAAAATCATACAGACAACGATGACTTGTTGCTAAAGATGCATCTACAAGCTACTGAATCATGGGGTGGACTTAGTTTTTCATGACTGCATTTACACTTAAAATATCCTGTTATTATCAAACCTCATGCTTCAGAATGTTCCCCCCCTCCTCATGACTCTGTATTATGTCATAGTGTTATCTTTAATAAGGCTCTCAGGCCTTCTAGTTGTACAGCCAATCAAAAAAAAAAAAAACTAGCTTAAGTAAAGGTTGCCCTTAATGGAAGAGGAGCTAAATAGTTTGAGTTTACTATAAGAACACCAAAGATGGTGATGTAGTTGGAAGTGTTAACTGTAGAATGACTGTAAAATAATGTACATAAAAAACTAAACACGTTGATAAATTTGATTTAGACAGAGCACATGTTCAAATAGATTTCTATACTGACAAGTCTATGATGGAAATACATGTCAGCACGTTTCACATCCTGTTTCAGGCTGAGGGACAAAGTTTCAGTTAAGCCAGGCCCTACAGGAAACAGAAATCCACCAGAGGGACCATATTTGACACAAATACAGTTTGCTTTGGTAAAAGGTTTTTTTCTTTTTTCCCCTTCATTACAGTATGGAAACTTTTGCCACATCTCACCACATGCGCCTCGTCTTGCTGAAAGACACTTTTCCATGTAAACAACGCAGTGAGTGGAAGCACCCTGCGTGTCAGTGACTTCCACCAATAATGTTGCTCTTAACATCATCCCAAATGCAGCTAATCACACTCCAGTCTAGAAAAAACTGCCACGAAAAGAAAGACATAAAACACCAAAAACGAATTCCTTTTTAATTGTGAATAATTATATTTTTAATTCATGTAAAAATCCTTCTACTTTGTCTTTTCTTTCACCCATTAAACTAATGCCGGTGCTTGAAACACTGTGTACTATTTGGATTTGTGTAAAATTTGAAACACTTACAGGGTGCTAGGAGGTGTTTGATTTGGAGGCAGTAATAGTGCTAATTAGGGATGTTTACACCGACTGGGGTTCAATTTACTTTTCCCTGACGAGGTTTGTCTCCTTATTTTGTGGCTCAGGGAGATGGATTTGCACAATATTTACCATTTGTCATCTTAAAGGAATTTAAAGATGTCAGGTACCCGACACCATAAATCCACCGTGCAGCCTGAAGAAAGAAAGCCAGAAGTTGGCTCGTGGTTGTGTGAAGGTAAGAAAAATCTCAAAGACCTGCCTTGAGAGGGAGTGAGGTAGTCGGGGAGTTAAAGCTGTGATACTGAAACCAAAATTTAACGCTTAGGGGACTGACTCTTTGGAGAGGGAACAATAGAGAGCTGTCAGAGGGACCACCCTATCCCAGTTCATCCCAGCTTTTGACAAGAAAACCCAGAAAGCAGGAAATAAGAGCTACGCTTTAGGGTTTTAAATTCCCTCCACCCAGATCTGCTGCAAGGTGCTGGGGATGATTGATGAGAACGTTTTCCTGTAAGGTTATGAGGCTGGAGAATAGCTGGCACCGCTGTTCTTGGGGTTTGAGATACAAGGGTAAACACTGTCTTTTCAGACCCACATTTCCCCGCTTGATAATTCACACATATCTCAGGGGAAATTAGTAAAAACTTCATAAACATCTGCTAGAATAAAAGAATGTGGAAGAAACGTTCATCGGTTTAATCTTTTACAAGCTCGACAAGACTCTGCAGAAACAGTGCAGACGTGTAATTTAACTTTCAATAAGATGCATGACTACACACAAAAACAGATTGCTTCTTTTTTTTCTTTTTTTTAATGGCAGAAGGTGAGATCATCGCCAAGCTAATTAACCAGCACAAACAGCGGTACAACAAGGACAATGGCATTGTCATAACAGCAAAACAAACACAATCCACCTTCCTCTGCCCAAAAAACTCTGAACCGCACTCTTCCTCGAAGTCCTTTCCAGAGCGGCCCTTTCTGATGCAAACCTCAAACCTCAATTACACTGTATTTTTCCAAGATGAAATTATGCAGCCCATTTAGTTTTACTCAAAAATCTCCCATCCCGATGTCGTGTTGACCTGGGGAGGAACTGCAGCCTGAGCGAACTATAAATGGCTGGCATTTATAGCGTGTAACAGTGATGGATGGAGATGTCCGGTGGATGATGTTTTGAATGGGTAGCAGCGGGATTTAAGACGGCTTGTGCACTTTGCCATAAAAGATTAGAGTGATGAAACCAGACTGTTGTCAGAGTCCACAGGCTGATATCTCAGGACAAATGTTTTTTGGGCCTGAAACTGAGATAATCCTCCTGGCAGTGGCAGAGGTGCGGGAGAGTAGGCGGGTTTGGAGTATGACTAAAAGGGTGGAAAAATGGTTTAAAGGGTCTATCCAGTTTCAGAAGCCTCTTATGGCTTAGCGAAGGGGAATAAAGAGGAAGTATCCATATCAGCAAGGAGACAAGTAGGGTTGGACAGCAGTCCTGCAAAGAGGTGCGAGAAAATGTATTTTTTTGCTTTATCCACTTCAATAAATCCCCAATTCCTTATCTCACTCCCCTCTGAAAGATACTCATATTTTGTTATATCAGTCTGCGTGTATTACAATGTCTCAGTGCCAAAGTAAAGAACGTCAGTGAGCCTTCTTCTCTCGTATCACCTATAATCTGGTTAAATGGATCTAACAATTTAAGAAGGCTTGTTGAGCATGGCGAGGAGGAGGTACGCGATCTGCGGTTTGGACACAGAGCAAACACAAGACAGAATAAATGCTATGCCTGGATCTCTCTAATTTAATGTAAGTATAGCGTGAGCTCATTCCTCAGGCGCACTCTTTTGCTTTTTTTTTTTTTTCAAACAAAGAAAATTATGAGCTCGCATTTCGAGCAGCCGCATATTACAGCCAGTTTCGTGCTCAACCCGATATAACATAAAAATCGGATCGAGCAGCTATTCTTTTTCTTTGATCCGTTAGCCCCTTGGCTTAGATTTAGAGGGACAGTGCTGCATCCAAACTTTAATATTACATTTCAGATGGAGGCCTTTCTGTTCTAGCTTGAAGGGATAAAATTAAATTGATTTTAGTATCAAATTAAAACCTCATTTAGTCTGTTTGTTTTTGAGGCCAGACACAAATATATACTCAAATACAGATGTTAGTCCTCTTTTTTTTGTTGTTAAATTATGGTTCCCCAGCTTGAGCGCTTGGGGAGACCGAAGTGTGATGGAAGGGTCCAAAAAATGCTTCCTTGGGTTCTCTAGGGAACTTCTGGAGCGGCTGCTGGGTGGTTGTAGAGAATAGTAAAAGACTGGTGTTGCATAAAGAATTCCCAAAGTGTGCGTGTACATATAGAGTGTGTATAAGTAAATAAGTTCAAGTACATGATTTGCTATTCAAGAGCATGACAACAGGAAGACCTTAACCACTATGGCATGTAAAGTTTTTAACTACATCCTCGCAAAACTGTAAAATAATTGAACTAGCAGTTAGCCGTGGTGCGGTCGGAAACCAGTGACTCCAGTGGCTCGAGGTGCACAAAAATGATTTTTATGTTTGTACAGCACACAGCTTGGCACGAGCCAAGTGTGACTGATCCATGCTGTGATAATGCCGCAAGGCCAGTACAAATGAGACATCCACTCTGCAGCTGGCATGTGTGGCAAAATGAAGGAAAAGTTAAGACAGCATGTCTGAATTCCCTGACTTTGTATCCCTGATACAAAGTATCGAGACACTGGGAAGAAAAGCCTTCCTTGGAACCAACAAGGCCTGAACAAACTTTTTTGTGATTTCTTTAAGTCATCTTCAAGTATAGTTCTTCAGGCTTATGTTTCTGCCTTTTGTTCTGTTCTCTGTCAACATGATCCCACAATGCTTCAATAATGTTGAGGTCTGGGCTCTGGGGAGGCCAATGCACGACTGATAGTGTTCCACTGTGTGTTTTTCTATACAGGTATGATTTTACTGGATTGGCAGTGTGTTTGGGTTCAATGATATGCTGAAAAATAAAGCTGCTGTCAATCAGATGCTTTCCAAATGGTATTGCATGGTGGATTAAAGTCTTATGGTACTTTCGGTGTTCATAATTGAAATATCTCAATTTTTCAGCTAATAGTACTTTGGGAATCACCTCGTTGGCACAGAAGTACAATTTTATTTTATGTCTGTCAAACGGTATATATATATATATATTTTTTTTTTTTTCCTTCTTTTTTTTCTTTTTGGACAGGCTGCTAATAACAAAGTGGCAAAAGATTTAAAATCGTCTTTTTCCTAAGTTGCAATGAATGATGTTGGTTTTGAGTTGAGTCCTCTTAGTCCTTTTTCAACTGCTTGAATGATCCATAAGTCAGTGTTAAGTGGCTCACATTACTCTGACAATGGTCAGGTACAAGGACTAGATTGGATGGTTTTTCACTATTTTTTTTTATTATTAGAATTATTTATTTTGCTGCCTTATCTACTGCTCCTTCAAACAGAACAATGATTCCTGTGAGCGCAGCAACCGCTTTGTCCTGTCAAAAGTGCATTTAGTGTATTTCATGTTTTATATAAGCATGTAGGAGTACATAGAAAGATAGCTCTATACCTCTACAAATTATGCAGTAAAAAAAGTTTTATTAATGTTGTAAATGAGAAAAAAACCAGAAGCATGTGTAAAGATCCATGCAACATTGTTAGACGATGTTTTTTCTTTTCTTTTCTTACATTTTTTAAATATCTTGTAAAACCTCTCAAGACTCGGCACCCTGCCAGAGCTAATTGCACCAAAAGAAAAGAAAATCACCATCGATCTTCATCATCACTGGATGTTAGTGGACAAAGCTAAACCTCACAGTCCTCAGTGCTAAAATGCTTCTCTGGAATCCCTCCAGATGTGAGCCATCTGTTGTGTTCAGTCACTGAGGTGAGACTGGTCGTGTCTATCCAGACGGTGACATCACCCCGAATAGAGACAGCTAAAATCCAGCACTGTTCATTAATAACACCGCTGATCCAAGCCTTTCAGGCAAGCTCTCAGCATGAATTGAGGTGTCCCACTGGTGCACTTCATCAACAGTATAAGTGCTTTCTGCCACAGGGAGCCTAATGTGGCCAGGAGACCTGAACACCAAGGCCACGCTGTACAACAGTTCCATAACACGTCGCTCTGAAGGTTTTGAATTTTATGGAGTGACATAAAGTCATGGTTAAAAGTACTTAAAAAACTGGACCCGTTTTAAAACAGGTTGCAGGATAAAAGGTGACACAAGGAACATTAAGAAAAGATATCAGTTAACTGGCTTCAATGCACACACAGTCAGAGAGGTTTTTTTCTGCACCCGCCATGCAGTACCAACTTGCTGATTTCTAACTGCAGATTTTTTGCGATATTTTGAAATAAGACTAAAAAAAGGGAAATATTAAAGAATGATAAAAACAACATCTCACCCAATATAAAGGCTTTTGATCAGGATCCACCTTCACATTTTTATCACACTGGGTATACTTTAGTGTCCTTTTTCAGTAAGTATTTCAACCCAAACTGTGATCATTTCCTTAAAAACTGTTGTTCTTAAGACTAACCAAGCATCAAATAAAAATTGAGCAATAGACAAAAGACGAAAGAACCATGAGAAGGTCCTTCTTGGACTCCATTACTGCTAGGACCAGGGACAGTATAAAACATGAAAATATCTTCTGGGCCGAAAAATGAAGCCAAGGCCAAGGAAGTGCCTTAAACCTCCAGTCTATTTGAAGGCCACCAGATGGTGATAGCTATGGTGACTCTCGGTCTTATAGACCTGCCCTGATCTTTGAAAACACTTTCCTGTTGGGTTTATGGTCTTTTTTCAAAAAATCGTGTATGTATAATGTTTCAAAAAGGATTATTTGTGCTGTGAAACCACCATGGGGTTAGCCAGTGAGCCCCTCCTGGTTACATCCTTTTTTCTTCCACTGAAGATGACGACAGTGGAAGCTTCAAAATGGGAATTCAGAAACCAGTGGGTGACATCATGGTAGCTACGGCCACCTTTTATACCGCCAATGGATCAACGCCAAAGGACGTCAGCTCTGCTAGTTGCTATGACAAAACAGTACTATGTGATGCCCTGAGAATGAGACTATGATGATTTTTTTCCCCACATTTCTATTCATTAGAGCATAAAACAGTTTTTTTGTTGTTTTTTTAGATCCACTGGTCATAACACTGTAAACAACGCAGTGCAAGTGTCTGACTCAGACAGACTTCATCAAACGTGTACAATGGAAAGCTTTGACGACAAAAAAATGTGTGTCATTATAAAAAAAGAAGGCATCACACACTGGTTTGTAGAGCCCCCATTTTAGAGTATTACAGTTCACCATTTTGCCCCCTCAATAGCTCTGACTGAGTAACTGAGGAACATTGCATGGTTGCTGAGCCCTAAAGCGTCTTCTGCTTTATCACCTATTTCACTCTAAATGGGACCACAATGCACTGAATGAATATTATGTTTTGTTCAATAGGACCTGAAACTAAAAATTGAGACTATAAACTACATAAAGTGTGTAATTGGGTCAATTTTATGACTATAATGTTAGTGAGTGGAACCCCAAGGATACACTAAATGGCATATTTCACTCAGTGGAATAAATTAAAACTCAACAAATGTGACACAAAGAAAGTAGCTGTTTTAGTCGCCTCATACTTGATTGTATGTTTGTAATCGCTGATTAATCTTTGAGCTCAAGCATCCACTGATCCTTCAGAGGGTGAAGCCACCCTGCATGAATCATTTAACAGCTAAATGAAAAAAAAAATCCCTTGTGATATAACTTTTTTTGCTCTCAAATAACACCGTGCCAACAGAAACAGATGTGGGGATGACATACGGCAATCTGTGAGAACGTCGAGCGATGACGTGGCACCCTCGGTCTGCTTGTCTTCACATTAATTCAGAGTCCGAGACATTTTGAGGCGGGCTGCCAAGCAATTGGGATAATGAAAGCCGAACAGGAAGTGAGCAGACAATAGACAGAACTCATGTCCAGGATCCCAAAAAACGCCGCCCATCCAGGCTGTCATAGCCCTCTGATCGCTCTGGGAGGGGAGTGATGTCACCTTAGCATAGATGATAACACAGACACACACTCACAGCCCATCTAAGCAGCGTCTCGCTAAAGTAAATTCCAGCGTCACACCCCACATCCCAAATGACTATCATTTACATTCCTCCCAAAAACAAAGAGGTGAGCAGCGAGTGGGAGGATCCGGGCTAAGCGAGCTATTTGGCTGGCCGGGATGGAAACGCTGAGAGGACAGAGCAGAAGGGTGAGAACAAAAGAAGAAAAGGAGAGCGAGGGCAGGAGGAGAAAGGGGAGAACGGGAGGAACAATGCTGACAATAAATCATGTAAAGGAAGTTGTCATAATAGGTGGTGGTTGCTCAAGTGTCAAAATTCAGGAAGGGACACATTTACAATCAGTAGCACTTGTGCAGGTAATGCTGAGCTCACTATTAGCGAACTCTTACTCAGCACACGGCGGTTTAAAGGAACAAAATAGAAGTTTTTGACAGGCCTGCATGTGACTTGGTTCTCTCAGTATTTACTTAACTTGAGCTTGTTTTATTTCTGACTAAGCAGGCAGACCATTCGCTTTCTCTTGACACTTTCTTTAACCCTCGGATGGTCATAGTCAAAAAAGGGACCCTTTTGGGTCCCCTTGGATTTTTGATTCTCAATATATCAGTCATTTTAAAGATGTAACACTTTTTGTGGTCAACTTCATGAAAAGGCTGATGTGAAATGAAAAAGTGAGGTCTGTGATATTTGGTTGGAAACTATAATGTTATATTTGGAATATCCATGTATCAGTATCTCATTTCCTAAATGCTGCTAATATAATACAAAGGCAACAGTATTTTTAACACAGTTTATGAAGGTTTGATTTTATTTGACCTTGATGAAGAGGTCAAGGTTCAAACTAATGTGATATATAGAATCCCCATATATCATTTCCTATATGCCTATATGTTGCCAGTACTAACAATTGCAGTAATAGACATCCCTATGTAGCATTATTAGCGCATTGACCATCGGTCTATTGACCTTAAAAGAGAGGTCAGAGGTCAACTGTGACATGATACTTAAACCTTTATATCAGTACTTTCACACTTAGATTCTAGGTTTTAACGCTTTTTTGTCAGTTTTAGACGGATAAATAATTAGGTTGACCTTGAAGATCTCGGTGGATGTAAGTCAAATTTTAATGGATTAAGCTGAGTTTTATCAGAATTAATTCAAAACTTTTTGAGCTATTGTGTTTGCAGGTATGTGACTTAATCACAATTTGGACCTATTAGAAATACAACAGGAATTTATTTGAAGTAAGGTACTTCATAGGCTAAGTTTCATGAAGACTGAACTAGGAGGAGTTCAGGATCAGACATACAGACAAATACTACAATCCAATGTTTTGGTTTGTTATAATTCTACAGACTCATTGATGTATTAGTAATGCTACACGTAGTCATCCATATTTTACTGTCTGACTCATAAACTGTATATAAAAGATGGGCATAGCCAGCATGATGTTACCCACTCGTGTGTGGGCATTTTGGCTAACTCCATGTTACTTTCTCAAGTCTCACATGACCAGTGAAGGATGGATCTGTCTGGGATATTGAAGACGTTGTCCCAGTGATAGCATAACCCACTTTATAATTTATTTGACTCTAAATAGGGCGACATTTTTAAAATTAACATTGTCCTGTGTTAAATAAGGCTTAATATTGGCCAGTCATCCATCCATTCGCTTATCAGGGTCACGGGTGGGGGGGTGGGGGTGGGGGTGGGGGGGGGGTGCTGGAGACTATCCCAGCTGTCATAGGGTGAGAGGCGGGGTACACCCTTAACTTAAATATATCTACAATCTTATGGTGAACAGGGAGAGATACCAGCCAGAAACAGTAGGGCAGGAATAATGTGTATCAGGCTTTGGCTACAGGGACAATACTTGTGAGTCAAGTTGGTTTTGGGCTTCTCGCAGGATTTGGAACATCACCAGACTTATTATTTAATCACAGGGCTTGTGAATAAGTCATGAGTGGTTTTGGAAGGCACTGACTAAAACCTTTTGTGCTGGACATTTCGTTCTGCCAAATCAGCAACAGCATTTTTTTTCTACTCCTCATTTTGGTTTGACAAGTTGAATCTTCTTCCTACGTACAATGTGAACCAATGAAACTACGCCTTTATTTGTTGTAATCTGATAACATTTCTCCCCCTTGGGCCCAACAGATGATCCGTCATTTATTTCTAATCACACTAATCCCCTCACATGTGAGCCATTATTTCTGAAAAATGAAGTGTGTCATCTGAGGTCTTGCTCCTGCTTGGGAAGTGAACAGAGCCAAGGCCTTATGAGAGGGTTCAGATAAATGACAAATGAGGACATCTGGAGAATTTTGTCAGGGGTGTGTCATTGACAAAGATACTGTAGTGACACAGAAAGAGAGGAGGACGGATGGGCCAACCGAGATGGCCAAAGGATGATAGAGGTATCAGATGGAGGTAAGAATAGGAAATATGACAAAGAGATCTAAGAAAAAAGAGATCTAATATGTGACTCATCTACAAAACAGCATATGAGAACATACTTGACTGATATAACATTATCAATAACTTAGATCTGAGCAGGCTGTTGGTCCACATAAATCTAATGTAGCTTAACTGTAGCTAGGATTACACTGTAAATGTTATAAGTTATAATCAGCAGGGTAAAGATATAAATGCAGCTACACACTAGATTCCTTTCTTATTATACTACCAAGTGCTTAAATACAGTGCTGGATAACATGAGGAACTGCCATTGGCATGACTTCTTAGATAAACTTGTAAATGTTAGGGTTTTGATGTAATCTAACCAAACGCTTGTATATCCAAGGTGGAAGTTTTCCAGAGGCATTAGGGTTTTTTTTGGGTTTTTTTTAATGAGGTAACAAACCATTTTTATCTGAACTGGGCATGGAAAGTAGGCGGCGATCTGTGCAGCTGGAAAATTTCGCCAACTTAGGAGGTGCAAAAAAACTACATTTCCTATAATGGCCACATGAGGCAGGCCAGCTTCAAACACCCTGTGTTAAAATTCCCAACTCAGGAGAAGAGAAAAAATGTTTACCTCCTGACAGAAAACCACAAAATCTCCCCATTTTTTGCCTTTTCCGTTGGTTAAATACCCTTTTTTAATTGTATTTTGCAATTTAAACCTACCACTTTATTTATGAGTATGGCTGCCTTTAATGGCAAGTGGGAGGTGTAGCCGCTTTGATTGACGGGTGTCTCACATGGAGCTGTAGATGCCAGACCTGAGGGGTTTTCTATGAAGGAAGTTCAGTATAGTCAGGCTTTCTTTGTGTTAGCTGGCTTGATGAAACTCCAAAACTTGGACATAATGGCTATCACGTCGTTGCTTATCAGCTTTTTCTGCTATCTATAAAGAATATGCAAAATATAATGGCTCCAGATTAGAGCTTGAAACTTGAAAGTGAATACATTTAAAGATTAAAGGTTCCTGAGGCATAACCTACTAAAGAAGATGTGGAAATCGGTTTAGTTTGGCACCAGATCAAAGTGAAATTAAATTTACTGATCAACTCTGTATCAATGGTCTGATCAATTTTCTGATGTGTGTTCTGTTACCTGTAGTTCCAGCAGTGTAAAAGAGACTTCCTGACAGATTAGAATAAAGTAGAAAAACATTTATACAATTTCTGGTTTTGAATTTATGCAGACACTAGTGACAGTGTGATGTATAGTGTACACTGTTGTAACTACGGCAGCCCGGCAGCAGAGAATCTACATTAACATTAAAACAGGATGCAAATAAAAGAATCAGTGAAAATGTGGGACTTCCAGTGGATTTTAAAATTAAACGTCAAACATAAACTGTTCTCAAACACATGCGACCCACTTACACCCCTCAGATCTCTTAACTTTGTGGTGAATAACTGTAGCTACAGCTTGTCTGTACTGTGCTTTACTTTTTCCTCAGTGAATTAGATCATATTATTTGAATGTCACCTAGGCTTAATTAGCAAAAGCATGCGTCCAAGCAAAGCACCAACCCTGCTTTGCTAACCAAGCCTGCTAGCCTTAACTGCAAACCTAGAACTCCATATTCTTGTCCAAATATATGAACTTCTAGCTCTAAAAACAACAAGAACAATAAATATTCTCTTCAAAGCCAGCAGATGACATCTTATCACGTCATTCAATGCTATAAACGGCGCTCTCTTCAGTATGATTGATTGGATAAAGTTGAAGGTCCAATGCTAGAAAAACATGTATCGTTTAAAACAAATTCAAAAGGAAAAGACAAAAAAAGTCACACAAAACCACATAAATCCACTGCTGTTGAAAACAACAACTTTATATTATAAAAGGCACTTTATATAGCCTCTGTAGAAAATACGATAATTTTTAAATCTACAACTGTTTATAACCTGCATAGTTCACATTTCTGTATAGCTGTATATCTCATATTTTGTATAGTTTTTCATATTTATATCCTGTTCATAGCCTGTACATAGCTTGTACTCACTACAGCCTGTACATACTTATAGTTATAGCATATTCATAACATACTTCATACTGTGTACATTATAACATACCATAATAGACCCATTTCTGTAATATACTCACATATCTATATTATTGCTAATATATATTGTAATATATCTCTATCATGGCTAAAGCACTTCTGTATGGATGCAAACTGCATTTTGTTGCCTTGTACATGTGCATGTGCAATGACAATAAAGTTGAATTCTATTCTATTCTATTCTAACAAGTAAAAGGACTCAGTGCTGTGGCCACAGAAACGACTCCGCTAGGCCAGCTTGACATCGCACAAAGAAGGGACACATCGATTCAGCCACGATGAGGCCTACTTCCCAAATGCCAAATGTGTGTTCTCATTAATGTTACGTAAAACAGTTGTTTTTTTTTGTTCAACTTTGCTGTTCATCTCATCTCTGACAGCCTTTGGATGCGTCACTTTATTTAGGCCAGTGTTGAAATAACAATGTGATGACACCCGTTATCATGGGACCATATTTCGCAGCGGACTGGGCTTGTTTTCCATTAATGCAGTTGTGAAAGGGTGACCAGATTAGGAAACCCATTTCCTGTGTTTAAAAATCCTGGACAGTGCACGTCAGAGAAAGAGTGAATGAGTATCTGAGTAGGAGTTTGGCCACACCGCACTAATGGCAGATTTGAGAATTTCCTCTGCTGTAGGTCCCCTATTCAGCAGAAGTCTATTTTCCCTGAACTGTTATGAAAAGAGTAGGTGGTTAAACTGAAAATTATGCTTGTATTAACTCAGAGAAATGAGCTAGCGTTTACTCCAAGCACCTTGAATTCAGCTGGAATGACCTCCAAGTAAACTGCTGCTTTCATTTCTTTTAAACTGCTCCCCTGGATGGTGGTCACACTGTAATTTTTCCTCAGGTTAAACCAGCATTTAGATGCAGCATATATGCTCCCTCTTAAACACAACCTCCGCACTGAAGGCTCAAGTGCGGCTATCTTTAACTGCGTAAACACAACCTTTGTTTTGGTGAAGGCTCGGGGGCTGCTTATCACAGAGGTAAGGCTGGGGATGTTAATGCTGCCCCTGGGAAGGCAAACATTAAGAGATTACCCAGGTAGTGGTTGCACTGTTAGTCAAATGGCAGCTTCCTTCTGCTTATTAATTATCTTGAATAAACAGTCTCCCAACAAGTTCGAAAATTTACGAGACAGGCCTGCAAACACACCTTTTATAGCTCAAAAGAATAAGATTACCTGGTAGGTCTATGGGTGGGAAAAAGACAGGCTTTAGTGCCAAAGACCAGAAAGCAGCTCTTGTATGCTTCCACGGACTGTTTGATATGAATGCTAATCCACCAGGAAACCATCAAAGAGCGTCTGGAGGCACCCCACTCACCTGACAGCTGGGCAGATTGTGCATATGTGTGCCACTTCCTTTCTTCCTGTGATCTGGCCACCACCTTACGAGATCTGTGGTCAATTGTTTCTCTAATGTATTTCTAGAGTTGTCAGTGAATCTGAATGGACTCATCATCATAAATGTGTGTGAGTTTAATAACAGGAACCTCACTCAGAGGCTCAAATGTCTGTTAATAGTGATTCCTCAACCAAGAATATATATAAC
>NW_024582428.1:714544-724148 GCF_018398535.1 Haplochromis burtoni | reverse complement strand
CCAAAGGGGACCTCTTTGCTAACCTGCAAAGAAATGAACAGTCTGTGATTTTTATTGTAGTTTAATTTTAATGGAGAGAGACAAAATATCAAACAAGTAGAAGTGCACAGTACATAAAAGTTATAAATTTGAGCCAAATGTCATTGAGTGAAGTATGTTTTTGATCCTTTTACAACCTAGTCACAATTCTGGCTGCCACGGATTGGCTGTGTGCACACAGATTACAATCAATGAATCAATCAATCAAAGATCAAAGAGCTGCCAAAGGATGTCAGGGACAAAACTTTAGACCTGCACAAAACTGGAGTGGGCTACAAACTGTTGTGACAACTTTTGGTGTGATTTTTGGAAATGGAAGAAACATAAAATCACAATGAGTCTAGAGATCCATGCATGGGGTGAGGTTGATTATGAAAAAGGTGGTGGATCAGCCCAAAACTACATGGGAGGAGCTTATAAATCATCTGAAGGCAGCTGGGACAAAGTATTAGAGTCTTGGAGCACTTGCAAAGTCCTGCTGCTCAAGAAGGCCCGTTTTAAGTTTGCCATTGATATCTAAATGATTTCGAGAAAGCTTGGGAGAAAGTGCTGCACTCGGATGAAACCAAAACTTTTTGAAGAAAGAGAAATATTGAGTATAACCCAAACGGCATCCCCACATTCAAGCATAAAGATGGAAAGATTATGCTTTGTGGCTGCTTTTCTGAAAAGGGAACAGGATGACTGCATTCAGGGCCCAATAGACGGGACTATGTACTGTAAAATCTCGAACCAAGAACCTTCTTCTCTCACCCAGAACATTGAAAGTGGTAGTGAATGGGTCTTCCAGTTTGGCAATAACCCAAAAACTATTGAGGCAACAAAGAGTTGCTTAAGAAGAAGCACATTATGGTCATGGCGTGACCTTGCCGGTCTCCAGACCTCAATCTTGTGGAGAGATGAAGCTTGATTGGCCAAGCAATGGCCAAGAAACTTAAAGGTAATGTTTTGTTTGGAGATTAAACATGTATTTGAGTCACTGACATGCTAATCAGTTTTTAACTTTTATGTAATATGTTTTTTCTGGATTTTTGGTTGATATTATGTCTGTCTCCATTTAAATGAAACTAACATTAAAATTACAGAGCTTTCATTTCTTTTTTTGCTTTTTTTCCAAATTCACCCGGGGATCAAATAATTATTTCCCCCACTGTATTATCAGTAAGCTGTAATCTTCCACCTTACACTGGCACACCTAACATCAATCTGAGTAACAGCCCCTGTGTTCACAGGCTGCGCTCCTTTATGTAAAACCAGCTGGTATCGAGTTCTTGCCATTCTGTACATGTAATGGCTGGTAGTAAATGTGTGGCCCTGGGGCTTTGAAATCCACCACGTCTGAGCAAACATAGATCGCCAACATCCCCCTTAAATGTTTGCGATTTAACCCATAGTCCAATGATTTTGAGGGGTAATGATTATCAGCTGTACCAATTGAGGGTATCAGACACACGCCTGCCCTGCTGACTGAGATCACACATACACACACAAACACTTGTACACATCTCGTTTGATTTCTCACTACAAGTGTAATCCTTTTTTAGGCAATAGCTGTTGTTAGCTTGTAAATTACAGCCTCTCTGTCTGGCAGAGCTTCACTCTGAAGCAGCCATGATTGATTCCTACCCATAATCTTATATCCCTCCATCGTGGGATGACGTGTTTTACCTGCTATGCACTGGCAATTAAATTGTTTCGTAACTAAAGGACAGTGCACAAAAACCACAAAGCCTTTTTTTGGGTCGTAAAAAGGCCTTAGGTGCTACAAAATCTCCCCAAGGGAAAGAAGAGGTAAAATGTCAAGGTTATCGCCAACCATCAGTTTCCAGTCAACAAGCTGATGGATTAGACATAAACTGAGGACCAAATAGTGTTCACTGTATGGCAGCACCATGCACAGTAATTAAAAAGCATACTAATGGCAAAAAAAAAAGAAAAAATGCAGGCTATAGAGGGGGAACCCAACCACAGGAGGATCAGGCTCACTTTTAACATGCAGTTACAGATATCTGGATTCTACAGTATGTCATCACAACAATAAGTGAAAGGCCTTCAGCCAGAGGAACAGCCATAAAACCCAAGTTTGACCATAAAAGGCCAGCAAACATCCACATGGGATTTTTTAGGCTGGCAATCCAAATCATGTTCCATTTTAACAGAGCTCATGCTGAGGCCTGCGCTAAGATTAGAAACAAGAGACAGATGGAGGAGGTGGGCAAAAATAGGGAAAAACCGGTGAAGCAGAGGCGGAAAAAGAGGAGAGTGACAAATACGACGAAGGTTAAGGAGCCACGGGTTAGATGCAAAAATGAGACAACCCTGTGCAAGATAGGCCTTAAAAGGAGGAGGTGGAAGAGGAGGGAAGCTGACATATGGATTTGATTACAAGGCGATGATGTCATGTATGTATGTCAGGTAATCAGCCCCTGGGCTGTGTGTATTGTACGCACGTGTGTGTTAGACAGCCCTCAAGTGTGCTGGGCAAGACCGGGCCTTGTTCGTGATGGCAGCAGAAACCACACTCAGTGGAGAGAGTGACTGTGTGTCTTTGTCTGACTTTGTCTGCTTCTGCTTCATGCAGCCAGTGGATCAGATCCTTAAACATATTGCTACGGGGCAAAAAATGTGCACATGTGTTATTTGAAAAAAACACACACTCTGCTTTATCTCTGGTTTCCATCTGGTTTGGACATTAATGGTTTTATCAGATTCATACCTTGTATATATATATATATGCACAAATATGCACTCAGAAGCACTTCCCTGCTCCCCTGTTATCTGTGCAACGATTTAACAGCACTGGGAAACCTTACATTTAAAAGTAAATTGTCACAATATACCTACAGAGCAATTACCGCAAGCCTGTTAATTTCCCTTGTAGTGACAGCTTTAGATGAACTAAAAGTTAGCAGCTGCTGTTCAGGACGGGCCTCGACGGTCCAAGTTCGCCCAATAAAGTCACTGGATCCCCTCAACTGAATTCTGCTTACATACTTAAACTATAAGTTACACTTATTCATGCAATTTGGAAAAACCTAAACACCCACACCGCCAATATCACCAATATTGGCCCTGTATTTAATTGTTATTGGATCAATACCAAAATTTGCAGTATTATGCACGGTATAGTGCAGTACAGCACTACTCTTTGAATCTAAAAAGAGGTCTTTCATCAGCTTGTGCAGTTGATTTTAAGCATGATACTGTGCACACAGTGAGCTGTACGAGTGCGTGGTGAGTTCATGGATCCACTTCTGCACCTAGAGAAAACGTTTCCCCTGTGTGTCTCCAGCTTTCAATGTAATTCAGTTAAATTTGATCTATATAGGGCCAAATCAGCCTCAAGGTGCATCATGTTGTAAGCTATTATGTGTATTATTATGTTTTAATGTGAGTGTCAATGGTTTTATCTTGTGTTTTCCCCTTTTGTTTCTGTACAGCACTTTGGGCAAACCTTCTGTTTTTAAATGTGCTGTATAAATAAATTGGATTTGGATTTAAATACAGTAATACAGAGAAAAGCTTTGCATTTGCAATCTAAGACAGATATTTTTGCATTTTTTTAGAACTGTGGCTACATTTCTCTGACTGTACCATCTTATATATGGTTGTAATTATGCACAGAGGGTGTGTGAGTGCAGGTGCATGTTTTTTTTTTTTAATGGAATAGCAAAATGACTTGAGTCGATTCCCTCCCTGTCAAAGTTGCCCGTCCAGTTCATGTGGTCTGCTGCTGACCGTGGTTCAGGAGCTCTGTCACTTGCACAATTCTGTAGAGCTGTTCTTAGTCTTCAAATGCTTTGTGTAAATGTCATGTGTCTGACACACACTTATTATCACCCTGACATGATTTGTACTTCACTGTGATGTTATTCTCATTCTTTTCCCCCACAAATTTGAAGTAATTTTGCAGCATGTGCTTCGGAGTTGATAAAAGACTGATTTTGGTTATGCAGATCCATGTCCAAAGATAAACCACAATTCAGGAAATCTACTAAGTTTCACCGTAAAATCATTTCAAGCTGCACCTAAATTTACAGAAGAAAAGAAAATGATCTTATGAAACAGGAACAAAAAAGGAACACACAATATCGTTAAATACTCTTTAAATAAAACATTGTTTTGCATAAATATATTTTTAAAAATCATCTGGTCCTTAGCAACATCTAAAATGATTTAAATCTAACCTGAGGTGTGAAACAGCATGTGGTAGATTTCACCATTTCATTGTATATTTAAACAAAATGAAACTGAAATACAGAAGCAGTGTGAAAAGCTAAATACATCCCATCCTTCAGTAGCTTGTAGAGCCTACAAGCTCTTTGTCACTTTATCAGTCTGTTACATCATTGTAGGGGGATTTAGGCCCTCTCTTCTTTATAACATCACTTCATTTTCCACCACAGCATTTCAGTTAGGTTGAGTTCTGAACTTTGACTGGTCAGCTATTCGGTTGTAGGACAGATGTCCTAGAATACTAGTCTAGAATACTTTGACATGCAGAAGAGTTCATGGTTGACTCAATGACTGCAAAGTGTCTAGGTCCTGTGGCTGCAAAACAAGCCCAAATCACCACACCTCCACTACCGTGCTTCAGACTATATAACACACTATATGAGACACAGCTCTTGGGGTTTTTTGCAGTTACTCTGAGCATTGCACAGTCTGACTTTGGAGTGAATTTGCTGAGACATCCACTCCTGGAAAGGCTGACAGTTATCTTAAATGTTTTCTGCTACTTAATAATCTTTCTCATTATAGGATGATTTCAAATCGTTTGGAAATGGCCTCATAACCCTGCCCACATTTATGGGCAGCAATAACTGCTTTTCTAAGCTCACTGCTGATGTCTGTCCTTGGCATTGTGTTAACACATGCCTGAATGCTCCAGAGCAGCAAACTGCCCAAACTTGTTTTGTAGTTTATCTGAGGTCATATTAACTCATTTCAAGACCTGGTGATTAATGTTAGAACTCAAACTCGGTGTGCTTCCCTTTAACCACGTAAATAACAGAATCAGCCGATTTCATGTGACTTATGTGTCATGCATCTTTCCATCATTCCTTAACCAATACTTTTACACCTCAGCCAACTTCAAACTCTGAAAATAAGGCTTTACTTTTCCTCCACAGCTGTAGGGTAAACAGTACAATTCAACTGTTCTTGTTGTGATGACAAAAATGTATCATCCCCAGTCAGAATCACACTGGAAACCATGATAGTGTCAGTCTGAACAAAGCACTAGAAAGCAGGCCATCAGTCTTTCAGACCCACTAATGCTTCATGTACGAGATAAGCACATCATGTGTCATTCGTACACATCTGGAATTCTCACTAATACCAGGTCCAAAAGAACATGTTGAAATGGCGGAAGACCGTGCCTTGAGACTGGATGAGTTCAAAAAGCACACGTTGCTCATCCAAACCAAATCCCAAACCTTCATTCTTCTGTGTATTGTCAGCGCCATAGTCATTCCATTGAGGTTGCATAACACCTCTTTATCCCCACACTATTTGTCATTTGGCAGAGGCTTGTCACAGCAAACATGTTTGTGTGGCCCGCTCTTGTGTTTGATCCTTGACATCTGTTTCAAGTGTACAGTACTCAGGGCTCCGAATATGTCCTGATTTAGAAACAGGGTCTTATTTTGGATGACCGAATTGTTTGTTCCAAGAACAAACACTTTATTGCAGGGAAATGGGGAAAAACACATCGCTATAACAGATCGTGCTGATGGTAATCCGTCACACTAAGTATTGCACTGTGCAGATTTTCAAAAGGTTGAAAAAAACAGCTCGTCTATGAAATGAGTGAAGACTTCAGTTTCAGAAAAGTAGGCAACGATGTCTTTCTGCTTGTGCTTTAGTCTCATCTCTTTGGTCTTTAGCTATTGAGTAACATGTGACAATTCCCATACAGAAAGCTCTACCCAGTCCCTCTCTTTTTAGTTGGTGATATATAACCTGTTCAAGACACCAAACAAAATCACATTTTGTGTGTTTGCACAGGAACTTCCTGACCTGAAAGACATGCTATCTTTGGCTTCTACCAACACTCTTTGCACAGACTTGCTTTTCACACAGCCTCATTCATTGTCCTCCAACAACAGTCTCCTCCAATTGGTTAAAAAACACTGTGATTAATTGGATTTTTTTTTAAACATAACTTGTTGGGCCACATGTTTTGAGTTTACTTCCTTTTAGGAATTCGTGAGTCGTGTCTGGCACCCGCTGCGACTCACGAACGTTGCTCCGTGCGCTATTAATGAACAGACATAGACTCAGATTGTGTATGCTGGCATCCGCTGTATCGGCTAAATTGAATTTTGCTTGGAATATGCCACTGGACAAAGTTTGGGTTTTACATTTCCGGCCTTAAAGTTGTCCAGACTCTGATGAAAACGCTTCCTAGATGCTTGTGGCCTTGAACGCTAACTCAATTTGAATGTAAAAGCATCATTTCCAGTATTATTGTATGGTCAATGCACAATTACATCCTGTGATGCCAGAAATAAATGATAATACCGACTTTTCCTCATACTGCATAGCGTTCAGCTGACAGGAAGGGTCATAAAGTCAGATGGGCATGTAGATTGAACACTTGTGAGCCTTTAATCTGTATCCTGGTCAACAAGTAAGTTTAACATGGTCATATCTTTAACATATTAATCCTGCCCTACTGTCGCTTTAAATTTACCCAGAAAATCCAGTTCCTTCAGCTCAGTTGGCAGAGCTCGTAACATTTAGCAACAGTGACCTCAGCCATTGTGAAGCCATGACATATTGTATTTAGTGGGCAGGAGACAGGAAGACTCTTGCCCTCGTTATTCCCTTACACTGCTGGAATCACTTATAACTGCGACTGCCTGAAGCACGTACTCGTAGAACATGCTTTGTGTTTTTACAAACTGTTATGTAACTCATTTGCTGTCTGCCATGCATTGTCACCTTACACCGAGCATGAAACCTTGCCGTTCTCGCACCATGTTTGTCAGGAGCTAGTTATGTCACTCGCTGAAATGCTCCTGAAGTGTCACCACTCCTATTGTCTGGAATATACTGGGCACATTTATTCCCACGAAAAACTGGGAAACCTCACTTAAAGATTAAATTTGCGCCCCTCATGTGACAATAGGTGACACACTGTGGCTTCTGTCTTCAGTTAAAGGCTGAGAATTTTCAGAGTAAGGTGAGAACACCCCCGATGAAGAAAAAAATTAAGACTTTGGCGTTATGAGCCAAACAATGCGCCACGGATAAAGACTGATGTGCGCTGACTTAAGCTGTGATTACATCACAGTGTGGAAAGCCATTGTTTTGTTTGTGGAGCCATTAGCTTAAAGCCACTTTTCACCACACAGGTAAGATGTTTAACCACCCAACCGTTGCTTCAGACTTTCTCATAACCTGGCTCAGTCCAAAGGCAGAGCTCCAATGTGTAATCTTTATACTTTGGATTTTGAGAAGATAAATAAGCAAATAAGTTGTGAAAAATATGCTGGGAAGCAGATGTTGTTTGCTCCTGGGCCATGATGGCTGCTTTAGATTCTATGTTTCAGCCTCCAGATTCATATTTAATAAAAACACTTGACCATAGTCACACAAGTTTATTTTACCAGAGAAAGTTGTTCTGATGTGTATGAGAGACATTTCTCCCCATACTCAGATCACTTGAAATACACCAGCCCACTAAGTGGGGAAAATTGTAATACTAACCCCCCCGCCTCCTCCCCCCATCATCAAAAGCAGGCCTAAAAACAGACAGATATCCAATTACATATCTAATCATCTTACTTAAGCCTTCTTTCTATTTCTGCAGGAGACTAAACAACAAATGACTGGATTATTAATTATTAATTGGCTATGACTCAAGAACATTATCTGCATCTCAATCTCAATATACTCTTGGTGCACAGAACAAAACTTCTACTAGCTCGCTCTAAATTTGTAAAATGTAAGCTTCTTACTTGTAAAGTAATCATTCTTATTTTGTTGTGCCATCAAACCACTATATATCCACTGCAGACAAACCTACAGTGAGGGAAACTTTGCTTTTTAACCATTAAATAGTCCCACTTTTTGTCTGTATTTAATACAGTTTGCACACACAACACACACTGTTTTTATTAATGAGCTGCTTTTTTATTTTTACATATAAACTGAGCGAAATATGTTAATTTTAGAAAAGAAAAGTACATCAATACACTACTAACTTACTTATACTAGGCTATATGCAGTCATGATAAAATCTTGTATGCTAGCTAGCAGCAACAGTACTAGCATAGCTATTTTAGATGAATAACCTGAAGATTCAAATGAAACTAGGAATGTAGCCAGAACAAATGTTCATGATACCCTACACTATGTTGGCTACCCTACCCTAGGTAACATAGGCAGCATATAAATTGAGCGCTCTAGTCTATCCTTATGCGCTGAAGGAGGAGGGTGCCCACAAGCACAGGACAACTATATGTGGAAGATGGTGACCAGTGCAGCTGCTGCAATTGAGGTTTTGCAGACATGTGACCACAAACCACACGATGTTAGCTTGTGTGCCATTTTTGAAGTGTGAGAATCATGGTGACAATATAGGATCGAGTGAATAAGACCCCAGTCATGCAGGCCTACAGACCAGTCAGTGACCGCCTGGCACGTGTATTCCCCAACCAGTTGGTAAAAATCCTCCCAGTGATTGTTTTGGGTGCTGGGATATTGCTGCGGTTGTAGTTTGAGTGGAACTGACTGACTTGCCCAGCCACTCTCCAAGCTGTAGTGAAACTGTCCAAAGTCGGATGCAAGGCGAATCCAGTTTGTGTCACACTTTTTCAAGTTTATTACCGCTGAGCTTATAGTTATTATTTGTAGAGAAATAACTACAGGAAATCTTAGCAATCTTCTAACAACAAAACCAATTACAGGAGGTTTTTGGTACTGCTTCTTTACCCAATGACAGCCAGCACTGCCCCAGAACTTCTGTAATCAGTTGGTGAATACACATTTTCCCCTAGCAACCGGTGATTGTATCATGTCCAACTATGCATCAGTTGCCCACATGTCACATGAGATACTTCAATAGCTCCACCCTTACTCATTGATAAGAAAAGCAGTAAGAGTCGGGTATGGAAGTACTTTGTGTTGTGGGTGGATGAATAAGGGGTGATAATTGATTTGCAAAAAAGGCAATATGCAAATGATTCTTTTGTGCTTTTCAGACAAAGGAAAGAGATATTTCCAGCTTAGCGAAGCACCTAAAAAATGGCATCCAGATGTGTTCAATTCAGCATACAACAATATCCAAAATATTATCATTCTTATGCTGAAATACACAGGTTTATTTAAGATAGCTGGAACTGCTGTTGCGGAATCAACTTTGTTCTGTCAGCTCAGATGTTTGCAATGAATAACATTATATAAATGCTTATCCTGACACAATGTACCAAACAAAAGACAAGACTTGTTTTGGCATCGTATTAGGTAAATCAAGCAAATCTACTCATATTGGTACAAAAAAAAAAAAATCTGGTTTCATACCATCCATAATTAATTAATTTTAAAACTGCAGTCA
>NW_024582428.1:630684-714524 GCF_018398535.1 Haplochromis burtoni | reverse complement strand
CCCCCCCCCCCCCCCCTTTCAAAATTAGGTTCAAACGATCCTTTTCCTTTTCAACAGAATTCACAGAATCCCACTGAGCATGAGCGGAGAAATCATCGTTACTCCAGCCATTTCCTAACTGTACTAAATGAGGTAGTAAAAATTAGCTCTCTACTACTTTTACATCTGACATTTATGGAAAAAAGCAAATAGTGCTTAAAAGTTTAAAGAAAAGAAGACCTGGCTGACATAATGGGCTATGTTTCTTGAAAGAACAGGTCAGTACTTGGTAACTAAATCTGCCATTATGTGCACAAAAACACTGCCTAGGGAGAAGAAACTACATTTTATGTTTTTTCATCACTCTAATATGCTTGAAACTAAATAGGTTTTAACTCGAATTTCCATAATACAGCATACTAACTGTGCTCACCGCTCCATGACACTAAACAGGTTCTGCTACTAGGTGGCTATAAGGGAAACACTCCCTGAGCTTAATCAGCATCACTAACAAACCTTTTGAGAGACTAAATGCCAGGGGATCTCTTAGGAGTGGGCTGTGTATACATTTCACAAAGATACAGTATGCGTTACAAGTCTTGTCATGTTCTCCAGCACTGGTCTCAGTTACAAAACCGCATCCAAGAATCTCTTATTAACTTTGCAAGCTGATTATTTTTTCCCCTCTTCTCCCTTGGCTGAAAAAATTAGTTAAGCTGACAAGGCCCATAAGGACATACTGTAACTCGAACTCTTCATCTGCCCTCGCTTACTGTTCGGCCTCTAGAGCACTGACAGACCGTGCAGATATTTCACACATTACATACGACAAGGCATACCTTTTCCCTTCTTATTTTTTTTGTGCCACAACCTTTAGTTAAACAGTTACTCCAGCAGGCTTGCTCAAGCGCAGTTACACATGCGAGCAAGCACACCCCCTTCTTGTGAGCCTCTGCAATGCAAAGCTCCATATAAGGACATGTTGATGATGTAATGGTCCATAGGCAGGGAGCACATCCCTTATTGTTTGGTCTGACTGCAGGAATGCCCACATTACTGCTACTAAGAGTCTGAGAATCAGAGAGAGAGCGGGAGAGCCGAGAACCCGGGTGTTGTACGGCAAGTTGATCATGAGCTTGTGGCAGTAAAGCTGGGAGAGAGAGCCGCTGGCACAGGTAGGCACACAAAACATTGCCTTTGAGGAGAAGAACTTTCAAAACTTTAAAAGAGCTGCTCCCTTAATGAGCCTGAACGCACACAGATTTTCAGACTTGCATCTTGTCATTCTGGTTGTTCTTTTAAATTATATTTTGTATAGTTACGGTAAGTTACATCTGAAATGTGTCTTCTTTAAAACAGCTGCATAGCAAAATTAAGACATTAGATTCTACTTAATTAGACATCATTGTGGGGGTTTTAATTCCCAAGTATTTTTTTGCATATTTGCTGAGAAATTCTTATAAAAGTTGAATGAATTTAATAGAAATGATCGGAAAGGAGCACTTAATATGACAACTAAAATATGTAGACTGTAAAATTAGGGAAATCTAAGGTAAGGTCCTAAATGTTCCTTGTTGCGTGCTATGTAAGTCACATAATAAGCAGAAATTAGTACATAATGTACGCCTAATTGAATTACACACAAATATTTGGGTCCCATGTGTAACGACAAGAAAAATGACTGTGTGCGACTGAATGCGTGTGTAATAGCAGATGGCATAGTTCTGTGATGATAGTAATAAGTATATTATATTAATTCAAGTCACACCAATTAAGAGTAATGTCATTAACTGCATTGTATAAAACAGCAGCTGTGTTTAAAGTAAGTAAAACAGTTTTGGTGCTTAAGACCCGAATGTTTCAGGAGAGTCACATCCAGGTCTCTGTTTGGTTCACACCATGTTATTAATCATAATACCACTAGCAGGAAGTTAATAAATACCCGAACAACATATATCACGCGTTTTGATTGCACTCTGGGGGCATATCACTTGGCCTGTGCGGATTTTAAATACAGTCCATGGACCTCATCAATCAGTGTCCTCCCTTTGAACTGTTGTCACACCAGCATCTGTTAAAGAAGGAGGAGATGTTCATGTATGTGCACAGGATATATTAGTCTATACATACATGACCTAATCGCTTGCGGTGAGGAAATGGCACAGCAACCCGCAGAGGAGGCGCAGCGGCACTTTACACACAGCGGGTGAGCCACAGTTTCCAGCATAAAAACAGAGGGAAGCCCTCGGCAAAGCTGTAATGTGTGCTAGTGTGTCTCCCATATGGACTTGGCTGAGAGTTCCCAACTGGATGTTTCCTTTTCTTTGAGTGCATTGATGTTATCGTACATTTGAGAGAAAAGGAAAATATAATATAACATTAAGATATCCACTCAAGGACCCTAACACACTAAATCACTCAGCACGACTTGTTTTTCCATGACATTTAATGACTGACAGTGGTGACTATGCATCTGTCTTCCTGGGGAAACCGCTCTGAATGAAATTAGTACCTGATGCAAAGTTTGCACAGGCTGCTCCATGAGTGGTAATAGTGATAGCTGTTAAACTGTTATGTGACCAACTCTTTTTTCAAGAATCACAGATCTCTGCATAAAGGAGCTACACTCTTGCAATGCTGAAAATGTAGCGTAATGGGGTTCAAAATGTGGCCCTGAAAATGCAACACACATAGTAAATTAGATGGTGACAGCAGGTAGGTTGAGCTACTAACTATCATTTAAAAGTTTGATTGTACTTCCTTTAGGTGCCACCTGAGGTTGGCTCCACAAAGGAGTCAATCGTGGAAGGCTCCCATTTTAAAATGGAAGACCAAAGCATTAGAAAACACGTTTTCAACTTTGACCAAAAAAAAGAGGAAAAAGAAAAAAGGTTTTGGCCTCTATGGATAGTTTCCCCCTCTCATAACAACTCTAAGTGGGATAATTTTTTTAATAACTTATCCAGCTAGACAATTGAGCTTCCCTGACACAGGTAGTTGAAGCTGATTGGAGTCTGCTAAGCCTCATCCACTACTTTGAGTCATTAAACTGGACCTCTTCACTGTATGTATGTTGCATTTTAATAAATTATCTGACTAATATTAGATTATTATGGTATAGACCATCCAAAAAGTTTGTCCTTCAGATGTGCTGAGGGAAATTCTACTACTCTATTATTTCTAACTACACTAATTACACTAATTAGCTGATATGGGTCTGTTGTGTTGCACTTTGTGAATGCAGCTTGCTAACCAAGCTAGCTAGTATTAGCTGCTAACTTAGCCATCCACCCTTTTATCAATAAAAGCTAACGTCTGGCTTGAAAAACAGCTTTGGCTAATATGGTAACGTTGACAGCTCAAGGTGTGGAACAATGGGTGACATCACGATAGATAAGTCCATTGTATTTTTTTTCACCAAGTGTCACTATGTCTGTTTTTGCCGCATCCATGCAACATGCAGTGTGCTCTAAATTATATCTAACAACCCAAAATGGTCTCAGATGTTGCTCTGTTGGCCAATTACATTCATCTCTCTGTGTGTCCCTGATGAGAAGAAGTCCGGGAACAAATTATCTGATTTAAAGGTTTTTTTTCTGTACCACAGAGTACATCAGGCACAGAGTAATATAGTCCTACAAAGGAGGTAGAATTTGTCTTTAGTGATGCAAAGTTCTCTTGCATGCAGTAATTTGGATTAATATCCATTTCAGGACTTTTTTTTAAACGTGTTTTTTTTTTTTTAAGCCAGAGTGACAGAGTTTCCAGTAATACTAGGGAACAAAGTATGTTGATCTTTCTATTTTCGCCGATGACATCACTACGAAAACAGTGGGGACAGAGATAAGAGATTAAATAAATAGTGATTACAAACTGGTTTGAAAAGGACATGTCTGCCTGCTGTAGAGGAGTTTTGCTTTGCAGCTTTTCACACGCATAATCTAATCAAAGAAAACGCAACCTTTCAGCACATGCATGGCTCCTGATGAGGCGATAAGTATTTTGATGACACCACTGGCAAGCACTTTGTAGTCCTGGGCATGATTTGCAATCAACATGTGTAGGAGACAGGATTAAAAACAAGAGCAAGGTATGTTGATAAAACCCAGACAGAAAAGTGCAAGTCCTTGGGGCTATCAGATTCCTTGAAATGAAAAAGCATGATTGGAGATTTGTTTAATACACTGTTGAACACCATGTCACCTAATAACCCCAGCATAGCAGCCATATCAATCCTCTATATGCAAAAATCAAAGTAGTTTATTCAAGACATAAATCATTTTTTTTAAAACTGACATACGTGTAAGTGTGTATTAATATATACCTCCATATAACTTCATATAACATATAACATATAACTTTTTCATGTAATTTCACCAGAATAGATCAAAATGTGTAGATTGTCTCTGTTTTAAGTTAAACTGGAATATAAGTAGTAAAAGTGAATAGAGCTTTTGTAGTTGTTTAAATGTAATTAACTGAAGTTTAAAGTAATATACCGGGGAACCTTTCCAAAAAAAATGGTACTAAAGTATAATAGTTGAGTAAATATACTTTGAGTTTACCATGAAAAGCTAAACTATAAAGGATGATGCAATCTTGTGTTGTGTGATACTATAAATTTTGGTATCGCTCGGATACCAAATACAGGGTCAGTATCGCTGATACCAATACGATACCGATAGAGCAGGGTGTCATGATTTATGAGATGAATCTTCATCAGTTTGTAAATGATTAACATATGTTAATGACCAATAAATCACTGTGACTTTTACTTTCTACAATAATTAGTTTGCACAACAAAACACACTTTTAAGCTTTTCATGCATTTGAAACTGGGTGTTTTTGGCACCTTCAAATGTAAATGTGCCTGTCTCTGAAGCGCTTTGGGTCACCTTCTGTTGTTTAAATGTGCTATAAGCAAATAAAACATGAGAAACAGAAAGGTTCAGACAATTTTCACAGTGCATGTTAGAGTTATATTTATATAAAGTATCAACCCTGGCGCTTCAGTATCGATACGATACCGATACCAGCGTTGCTATCTATATTTGGATTGATCTAACCACCTCTAGTTCAATGCTCTACTCTGACTATACCCAATATTAGAATGGTACATCTTTATTAGAAAATTTCAACATAATTTACTATAAATAAGTTTATTTTTACTTGTCCATAAAAAGATTTCCTCCCATAATGCATTACAACCACACTAATAATTAGGTCTTATTATTAATCATGCAAATTTATATGTACTTTATTGGGTGTTTTTCTGTGTAATAGCAGCACATGGATCTAGTTACATGTGTCCCCCTAAATCCAACTGCCCTTTAGCAGCTACTGAAGAAAGAAATGACATACTGCTGTAGAAGTGACCCACCCTACTGTACCACACTTACATCATGGCCCACAACCCAAGTGTACATGTGGAATTTGTGTGTGTGTGTGTGTGTGTGTGTGTGTGTGTGTGTGTGTGTGTGTGTGTGTGTGTGTTCTGAATAAACCCTGCGGAGCTGTAATTGCTTTTGGAAGCAGGGGGAATTCCTTTAAAAGTATAAGAAAAAAAAAGCAGGGTGGGTAGGTGGTGGTGGGTTTAGTGAGGGGGGTAGTGGTAGTAGAGGAACCCCTTAATTAAAGGATTGTTCCATGCCAGTGGGCCATCTGTGTGGAAACGCCTGGCAGACGCATACACAGCAGTCATAACATATTTTCTCCAGGGGCTGTAGGCACTTTGGTGATGCATGCATGTGCCAGACGCCTTGACCCGGGCTGCACACTGTACTTAAGGGACTATAGCTGCATCACATGGCAAACATATTCTATAGTATAAAAATATGGGATTTCATTAGTTGTGGAAATATAAATATTACATATGCTACCCTGTCGGGTCTTGTTATTTTTCTTAAACAGACTGCTTCTGATTTTATTTTATTTTTGTCAGTTTGTCAGCTGTGACAGACATTAAAAAAGTTTACATTCTAAAGTGTTTCTCATTTTTGCTTGAATCCTGATTTCCTGATTTGCTCTTGTGCAATGATGCAGTTATTTCCTTCTATGAGCTAACAATCAGGCCTCAGATTTAGATTATAAGTGGGTCACAGACATATTTTATTGTGCTTGCAATATGTCATGTTGTCCAGTCAGATGATCACTTTCAGAGGTCAGCATTTGGCTGTGTGTCTCTTTTCTGACAGGGGACGTAGGTCTTATGCTACCACCTCACCCACTGTGGAAACTTTCGGAAATTCACTGATTGTTAAACTTAAGACCCACTATTTAGAGTAGGAACTCAGGTTTCCAAAGCATATGAGAATTAGCTGGCACTGAGGGAACAAAAATGAACCAAAGGTATTTCAGAACATAAAGTGATGCTTTTTTTATTATGTGTTAAACTTTCCATGACATAAGAACTTTATTCCTCCTTTGAAATGCTGGGAAAATAACAGTGTTTATGATGTGTCAGAGCTTGGAGAGCTGGACTGTATGGATAACAACAGTGAGGGTGTAGAGTTCCTTTAGGGGTTTTCTTATATAATATTAGTGGATAAACAGGATTAGCATTTTAGATATTTAGGTTTAGGATGCTCTATTTTTACTCTCTATGGAAGACTTAAGCTGCCAAAAAATAAATAAATAATAATTGAGAAATTATCAGAAGATAACAAAATACAAAGGTAAATATTAAAAGGAAATATCAACCTATATACGGTTTGAAAAATTAATTAACGCCTATTTTTACATTTTCTATATTTTGTGCTTTTTAATTAAATAACGTACTTTTGTCAGGAAAAAAGCTAACTAATCAAATTCCTAAAAATCATGTTCCTTTTTTTCTTTCCTTTTATTACAGGTTAAAGCTGTTAATTGATCAGGAAAAGGCCTACCAAGAACGCAAAGACGAAGAAAACAACAAAAAGGTGGCAAGCCTCAAGGAGGAGCTGACAAAACTCAAATCGTTTGCATTGATGGTTGTGGATGAACAGCAGCGTCTTACCGAGCAGCTGAATCAACAGACAGCTAAAGTTCAAGAACTGAGTGCCAGTTCTTCACAAGCCCAGGAAGAGCTGAGCTCAGCTAATGCTCGTCTGCAGGAAGAGGAGCAAAAGGTCTGTCGCTTGGAGGCTGAGCTGCGTGACCAAGCCAGTCGATACCATCAGGAACAGGAAGCCATGACTGCCAAATTAACCAGCGAGGATGCCCAAAACAGGCAGCTGCGTCAGAAGCTTTCAGCTCTCAGCAGGCAGCTTGATGAGCTGGAGGAGACCAATAAAACCCTGCGCAGGGCTGAGGAGGAACTGCAAGAGCTGAGAGACAAAATTAGCCGCGGTGAGTGTGGAAACTCTGGCCTCATGTCAGAGCTTGAAGAGTTACGAAAACGGGTACTTGAAATGGAGGGAAAGGATGAAGAGCTGATCAGAATGGAGGACCAATGCAGGGACCTCAACAAAAAACTGGAGAAAGAGGCCAGCCAAAACCGGTGCCTGAAAGCTGAAGTGGACAAACTGAATCAGAGAATCATGGACTTGGAGAAACTAGAGGATGCATTCAGTAAGAGCAAACAAGAATGCAGCTCACTGAAAAGCAACTTGGAGAAAGAGAGGTCGGTGTCAAAGGTTCTGACCAGTGAGTTGGAAGTCCTCAAAGTCAGAGTCAAAGAACTGGAGGCTGCTGAAAGCCAGCTGGGAAAGACAGAGTTGACTCTGAAGGAAGATCTCACCAAGCTAAAGACTCTCACAGTGATGCTGGTGGATGAAAGAAAGGCAATGGCAGAGAAGCTGAAGCAAATGGAGAACAAAGTCCAGAACAGTACAGGCAAACTGCAGGCTGAACAGGACAGAGTTACATCAGTTACAGAGAAGCTTATTGACGAAAGCAAGAAAGCACTGAGATCAAAGGCTGAGCTTGAGGAGAAAATCTGCAGTGTTACAAAGGAAAAGGATGACTTGAAGGCCAGGTTAAGAGCTGAGGAGGAGAAGAGTAACGATTTGGAGTCTAAAATAAGCTTGATGAAGAAAAGATTGCAATCACTTGAGACAATAGAGAGAGAATACCTGAGAAACAAGGCTAAAGAGGAGAATATCAAAACGCCAATTGCTAACCGCTTCCAGCAAGAAGACAACAAAGTAAAAGATTTGACCCAGGAAGTCGAACGCCTCCGACGCAAGTTAAAAGACATGAAAGTGGTGGAAGGCGAATCATTAAAAACAGAGGCGTTTGAATCGCTGGAGAAAAGATTTAACAACGAGCAAGAAAAAGCTAAAGCCTTGATGGAAGAGCTGGAAGTATCTAGAAAAGAGCTTTCAAAGTACCAGCTGGTTGAAAAGAAAGAGTGCAACCAAGAGCACGTCCTTTACAAACGCCTTAAGGAAGAGGAGGCCAAGTCCAGCCATTTGACCAGAGAGGTGGCAGCTCTGAAAGAGAAGATTCATGAATACATGGGAACAGAAGAGTCCATTTGCCGCATGAAAACTGACCACTCGACACTGCAGAGAAAACTGACCCAGCAGGAAGTCAGAAACAAAGAACTGGCCAGAGAAATGGAGACGCTCACTCGAGAGCTGGAAAGATACCGACGGTTCAGCAAAAGCCTTCGCCCAGGAATGAACGGCAGGCGCTTTTCAGACCTGCATGTTTCCACTAAGGAGGTTCAGACAGACCCACTTGATTTCATGTCTCCCAACTGCAAGGGTATGCCACCGCTGGAACGTGCAGTGGTGAACGGCAAGCTGTACGACGAGAACGAACCAGAAGAAAATGCTAATTACAGCAATGAGCTGCAGCTCACCAAATGTAGCCCCTCAATTATCAATAATGTAAATAATCTTAACAACAACCTGAAAAGAGCACGAGGCCCACTCCTTAAGAACAAAGACGCTCCTCATCAGGTCAATGGAAAAATGCAACCGCGGCAGAATGGCAGCCATGTTCAGCCTGGAGACGTCGTGCTGACCCACAGTCCTGGGCAACCTCTGCATATTAAAGTGACACCTGACCACGGACACAACACTGCAACCCTAGAGATCACCAGTCCAACCACAGAAAACACCCAGTCATTCACCAGCACTGCTGTCATACCCACAAGCGGGGGTCCACCCAAACAAAGAATTACCATCATCCAGAATGCATCTATATCCCCTAATGCAAAATCCATTTCCCCAACAGCAAAATCTAAGAGCTCCTCTGTGTCTGATGAGCCATGTTCACCAGATAGGGCCCTGTCACCTTTTACTATGGCTACATACTCCAGAGCGATGACCCCAGACTCCTGTGGCTCTGTAACCCCAGACAGAGCTATGTCACCAATACAAATAGTATCAGTGATGACAGGCACCCCCGACCGCTCCTTATCCACGGAGCCAGTCGAGGTTGTTGGAGGACACGCCGTCTTCCGCGTGACCCCCGAAAGGCAGAACAGCTGGCAGGTCCAGAGGTCCCCCAGCTTGGGGCCCAACGTCATCACCACAGAGGACAACAAAATCCACATTCACTTAGGGAGCCCATTCATACAAGGCATCAGCACTTCGTCCCAAACGCAGAGTCCATGCCACACGCCTGGACTTCCGGAACAAAGGACTCAGGTGCTTGCAAACTGCAGTTCTCCTACTGTCAAAGCCAACAGCAAAATCACAAGTAGCATCATGATTAAGCCCACCTCCACCCCAATCCAAAGGCCATCACAAATTACAGTAAGTAATGCCTACGACTGACCTGATAACCCCCAAAACCTTCCATCCCATCCTGCCCATAAGATACCTCTTATACCCCAACTCTATACCCTAAAAAACGTCTGATTTGCTTCATTTTTGAGCTTAAACAGTTGAATGTTTTACTTTTCATTTTTGTTGGTTTGCTTGGTTCTGTGTGATAAAGTTCAAACAACTGTGTGCCTGCATGAAAAAAATAAAGCACTAGAACTTGAATTAATCTGACATAACACAAGGTTTTAACTTAAGTGCACTTACTGTATTGTACTCAGTGGCACATTTGCCATGTAGTCAGACTATTCACACTGATGTATCATACCAATTTTTATACTTCATACTCCACATACTGCATTATTATTAAGTTGTTTGCTTTCCTGAGAATTAAAGTGTGCAAAAAGAAGTATGTTTTAGTTTGTCATCCATGCTTGCCTATTTCATTTATTCACTAAATTCAGCATGTTTTGAATTTTTTCTTTTTAAAAATACATATAATGTGGGAATATGCCAATAGATTAAAATCAGCTCTTTGATTTGATTTGTGCTGCATGCACTGTAACGTTTTAACACTTAAAGACTTGAATCCAGTGAGTCAAAGTCAAAATGTCTGCAGATCACTTTCCGTTAGACTCAAGTGGAAGATTTTTCAGAATAAAAAACACAGTGCTTATGTTTGACCAGATGACACAAACGCAAAGTCAAAAACCCCTCAGGGATTCTCACATGGTTGAGTTAAAATCATAAGCTGATGTCATAGTTTCTTCTTCGGGACACAGAAACCCAGTAACTGAGAAAGAAAACCACAGTTGTGTGAACTTGGGAGTTCTCTTAAATGACATAATGGAAACTGCTTAAAACCTTTAAACCTTAGTGCAGCACACCGTAAAGCTGCTGTGGAAGGTGAGTCTTGTACTTTTAAAAATGCAACAGCCGCAGTTGTTCTTCAGCAGTGGTTTTTCAAACATAACTGAAACAATCTTACATATTCACTGGACCATGAAAACTTTTAGCATCAATCGTGTATGCAGCACTGCAAAGGGTACCTGCTGGATTACATCAGTGATTTCAAACCAGGGTCAACAGCACAAGAAAGCCTGCGGGTGTATGTGCAGAGACAATGGATTACGTGGGAAGACTGAATGCACCTGAATAGGTATGAATAGAAGCATTAAAACTCATATGACCGTAAAGGATAAACAGTACAAACAGAAACCCAAAAGCAATAAATACATCATATACAGATGAGGATTAGGTCCACTGAGAAAAAAAATGTAGGGAGTCATGACTTTTCTTTTTCTCTGAAAAAACACAACACAAAACTTTATATATAGTTTTAATTATAGATGAATATAAAAGGGACATAAATATGAACAAATACTTCACATATAAAGATCAATACTCTGCATCTAATTGGAGCTGTAGTCTAAAGTAATGGCTTATTGTTACTAATAAGCTAACTATAACTCCTAAATGGTCAGATGAAAGCAGTGGCTAACGGTAAACATAGCTGACACTCAGATGAAACTGGCCTAAACAATGATAGTTCAACTGGCTGAAAACTTATTTTAACAACATACATTTTTATATAATTAAATGTGAAAACAAGATTACGTTTAAACTCGATTTAAATGAATAGATCTCAATAGATGATGATGTGATGCTGGCTTGAAAAAGGTTGGGAACATTTCAATCTCACATGAGGGTCAGAGTAAAGAGAAGATGATGGAAAAGGGCAGAATGAGAAGGAGACAGAAGACCCTTGTGGCAGTCCTTACAGGGAGCAGTTGAAAGAAGATGTAAAGTACAATTCTGAAAAAAATCTAAAAAAAAGAAATCTGGAAAATTATCTACTGCAAATTTAGGGTAAACTATGACGAGTAATGTTTTTAAAAAAAAAAAAAAAAAAAGATTACAACAATACAAAAACTTTACATAATAACAGTCTAAGTTGTCCGACATAGTGCAAAAGATATAGTAATATAATCATAACTTATACATATTAAAACTATTTTAATATTATCTTAAGTAGTAAAGAAAAACAAACAAAAAATTTTTTAAAAAAGACCACAGTATGTCTAGGTTATCTGAGGTAGTCCTGTGCTTAGAAGTTGGTATGGTTGCCCATACCAGGAGGTAAACTTTTCTCAGACTTAATCTGGGACTGTAAGAGAAACAACAGTTTTTAGACACAAACAATTGCGTTATCTTACTAAGTTAACATCTGCCTATATATGTTACAAATGGGCAGGACTGAAAATATAGCTCTAACTGCTAGCCGCTACTCTCTGATCCTCACAGCTAATGTGGCTATTAGGCAAGGGTAAATAGTTAAACAGGTAATGCTAACATGCCATTGACCAGGTTAACGTTTAGGATAATTGTTAAATACTTCAACATCGTTGAACAAAATTACTTATAAAGAGCCAGATTAACTAAACGGGGTAACTAGATTGTTAGTGCTAAGTGTCTTTAGTTTTAGTTTTATAAAAGTTGTGCTGTGTTCAAAATACAGGCGCAGGTATTTAATTTCAATATAAAGCACAAAAAAATTGAATAAAAAATAAAAGACATCCTTTTTGTCAGCATTCAATATCGGCACAATTAGCGGTAAATTACAGATCACAGTCCAATTTAAATATTCTCCTCCTTATACTTTGTCTGTCACAAAAATCTGTGAGTTTACACCTCATACCTTCTCATGGTGCTCTTGTTGGAAATACCAACACAGCACTTGTTTGTTTGTTTTTTACCTAAAACCCAGTTTGCACTGGTTCAATGTTTTCATAAATCTGGCCCAAAAATGTTCAGTGAACAAAAACTACTGTAGCTGCTCCTGAGTGGAGGCCCTTTGTTGTGCCTACCTGTATGCAGCGGTGTTGTATGAAGTTGGGTGTGAACTGTAGGAGGTGAAGACAGCACTGCTGCTCACTACTTTGAGAGGAAGACGCACCCACCTCTAAGCACTGGGACCAGAGGGCATTGCACTAAAACTGGACTATGTTCATCCAAACATACGGCGTGACAAAGAAAATCCTAAAATTTTTAAAGTGGTGGAAATAGAGGGAAAAAAACTGCCTTTATTTCCCAATGTTATGAGCATAGCAACTGAATAATGCACTCCAGGAAACATACTGTAAACATCACAAAACCCCTTCAGAAAACCTGATACTGTGTTTGGGTCACAGGAACACAAACGTATTCGTTGAAAGTTCTTTTTACCGAGCGTGCCTTTGACTGGGTAGAAAACCAAAACGTTTATTTTCTTTTCTCCCATGAATCACGTCCTTTGAGATGAGTCATCTGTATAGCCTACAAATGTTTTCTATGTATATGCATTCTTCCACATGGACTGAAAATGTTACCTCGTACGTGCGTTTCACTTCACGTTAAATCTGTACCAAAGGTCAGAACTGGATGGTCGGGGAGGTTGATTGAAAGGCAAGAATGAAAGGATGCAAGAGGAAAAGGTAATTAATTTCATGTCTTAAGGAAAAGATAATGAACGCCTCAGATGGGCTTTCCTCATCGCAGTGGCATTTTATGTACGCATGAACCTAAAACTAGAATTACATCATACGATTGGCTTGTTTAAAATCAAACACACACAAAGAATCTTAATTATTTTACTCTGTATTTCCAGCTGGATCAAAGCCACCAGATCCATTCTTTAATTGTTAGGTGATTCACACCTTTGTTAACAAGTAGGGCAACAAATTAAGTGTTGTAAGGGGTAGAAAGACAAATTTGAGAAACTTCATTGCTCTTCTTTCCATCCCTGAGCCTTCCTCTTTACCCAAAGTCTTACATTTTACCAATAACCATTAAAAACTAATACACTTTAATGAATTACAAACTCATACTTTGATTTTTCATGGAGCGAGGCAAGTGCTGCAGGAAAACTGTTGAACCTGACCCAAAGGCAGACGAGCTGGTGTGGCAACGAGGCGATGATTAAATCAAGCATTAAATCCAATGAGTGAGAAGGAGCGCAGCTGTGGAAACCAGATCCAAAGCTCGCCTGGGTGTGATGAAACGATGCAGGGGCTAAACAAGATGCTATTCATTAGACCTCTCCTTGAGAAAAGCATCCAGCAGCTGGGATTACTGTCTGCGACCTTAATTACCCCCTGACTCACTTTAAACTTATTCGATTCATAAAACTCATCTGGTTCAGCCAAGGAAGACAGATCTGTGCACGGTATCCCAGCCAGACTGGGAGAATGAGTATCATGTGACACACTGGAAGGCTATTTCATTTAAAAGCCTGCAGCAATGCTCCCTTCTGCTGGGCGAGAGCGAAGCTGTAATCACACTAAGCTCACAATGATACTGCTGATTAGGAGCAGAGTTGTTCAGGGGTGAAAGAAAACATCAAAAATGCCAGACATCCTGATGTGACTTTTGAACAATCAGCTACTGATATCAATCAGCCAGGGACAGGAAAATTGAATGATTACCACGGCGCGAACAAAGAGAGCAGATCTCCGTGCTTTAGCCCACCTTGACCCTTAATAAACAGCAGTACTGGGGTTTTGTCTAAACAAAAGGCTTCGTGAGTGTGAGAGTGCAGACATTGTGAAAGCAAGCCTCTCTCCCACCGCAACGCAAGCACCAAAACAAACCTCGTGTTTGGTTGCCACAGAAACAGCTGTGCCGGTGCAGAGTGTGGGGCAGAGGAGGAAGTACTCAGCTGAACTCCTGCTGTACCGCTGATATATGAGAGGACAAAGCCGCACATTAAGGTCTCTCTCCATGTAAAATCAACAGCACTCCCATGACGTGGGTCAGATTTTCTGGACCATTAGCTCCGCTGAAGCATGAGGCCCTACTTATTCTGAAATTTATACCCCCGTATGAATATTTAAGGCTGTAGTTCACTGAATATTTCTTAATTCTCTAAACCTCACGAGCGCTTCTCCTGACAGCAAGAGGTTTGGAGCTCGGCAGGGAATAATATCAGTGAAGTGATGAAACTTGTGGAAATACTGAAAACTTTCACTGGGCTGGAGAAAAGGATACCAGATCGATGACACTTTCATACAAAGAGACGGTTTCGGTTTTTATTTCTGACTCCAGTGAACTCCAGATAAAAAAAGTTAAAAGGCCGGGACTGAAAAGGGCTTTTGAAACTTTTTTTTTGCTAGAGATATCTTAAAATGCTTTCCTAATATCAATTCTGTTTTAGGGATGTTTGATGTAAAGTACAAAGACATTTTTTTGCAGTACCAATCAGCTTTTGAAAAATGAGGAAAATGAAGAATAAAGCTGTGAAAAGATTAAACTCGGCCGTGTGTAAAAGTCCTGAAGCATCTCTCATTTCTTTATATTTTACTAAGAAAATGGGAAATACGTGCAGTGGTTTATTTAAATGAGCCAGTACACATGGAAATACAGTATATGAGGCAAAAATTAGCTTTTTACAATTCTAACAAGCCTGAAAGTCAATATATGTCGTTATTTAACCCCCTTTATTCTTCAACCCAGTCTGAACTCTCTTAGGCAGCTTTCTTGTCATTTGTTTAAGTAGTCTTCAGGAATAGTTCTCCAGGCTTCTTGAAGGACATCCAAAGCTCTTTATTGGATGTTTGTTCTGTTCTCTGTCAACACAATGCCACACTGCTTCGATAATGTTGATGTCCGGGCCCTGGGGAGGCTAATACACCAGCCTTTTTGCCGTGTTTCCCTTCCTTAAGAATGGCATCTTAATAGACACTTTCACTGATACTATTTCCTGGCTAATAGCTCTTTGGGAATCCACTCGTTGGTGCGAAGATAGTATTTTATGTCTGTCAAACATGATCATAGATCAACATTTAAGTGGCTTAACAAAAAAAAAAAAAAAAAAAAGCATTTGTCTGAAAATGGGTGCAAGAACTGTATGGCGTTATTTTTGTGCCACGATTCTGAGCGCACGTAAAAAAGTTTGCAGGTGCAAGTGTTGTATTTTGAGGAGAAATTTATTTTTGAGCAAAGAAAAGCTGAATTTGAGTGAACAAAACATTGCTGCGTGGAAAAAATGTATTTCCGTGTTTGCCATTATCCACACACACATACAATAGCAGCCCCTCTCGCTCAGTTTTCGCATTTGCGCTCACTCACAATGTGTTGCTCGCACTTTCAACATTTCTGCCCGTGCGCGCTCAACTCGTTCTGTACACCATTATATTTGTGCCACAAAACCAGCCAATCACAGACTTGGATGCAAAAAAATCTGATTGGCTGTTCTGGTCTCCAATCAGCTCGAAATGACGAAATGCAATATCCCAGAATCCATTTCATCCAAAACTCAAACGAGGCAGTGGCGGAGGAACACAGAGTGGCGAAGTTTGAAATATTACTCTTTCTGGGTCACAAAATAAACTTTTAAGATATTTTCATGCGAGAATTTGCTGTGTAAACTTCAAATTTCTGCTCGATTCATCAAGACATCACATATTTGCATAAGTGCTCTGACGTTTTCGGAGATGCCTGTTACCCACCAGCTGACCGCGTGGGAACTCGGGTTAAACATAATATATAAAGCTGGACTGACAAAAAAAAATCACCGACTACACCACCAGGTATTATAGGAAAAACCATAAAGCTGTTGTCACAGTGATATACACTGTCTTGTTGGTATATATGTATGATTTGTATCACCTTCATGTTTCCAAACCGACACCATGACCAGCAGCTTTTGCAGCTGTGGCTCCAGCAAACATCAGCTGATACTAGAAATTAATATTAAATAAATTCTAACAACAGCTGATCAAGCTTAAACGTGCTGCTGTTGTTTAGCATGACATCTGCTGGTTTGCTGTTTCTGGCACAAAGGAGGAGATAAACAAACAAGAGAGACGATCAGCTGATCATTGATCAGTTTCATGACTGAAGTAGCAACAGGAGAGGGAGGGAGGGAGAGAGAATGAGGGGAGAAGAGGCAGCTGTGCAACGTAAAGACAGAATAACTCCAGCTTTGTGTCTTTTTTTCATTCTAGCTGAAGTCCGGGACTAATCACGTTCCTTTTACCCTCAATACGGATGTATTGTAATCGGTCGAGCCCAGAGTTGATCATGACCAATTGACTAATCACTGGTGGGTAACAGGCATCTCCGAAAACGTTAGAGCACTTATGCAAATATGTGATGTCTTGATGAATCGAGCAGATATTTGAAGTTTACACAGCAACATTCTCGCATGAAAATATCTTAAAAGTTTATTTTGTGACCCAGAAAGAGTAATATTTCAAACTCTGCCACTCTGTGTTCCTCTGCCACTGCCTCGTTTGAGTTTTGGATGAAATTGATTCTGGGATATTGCATTTCATCATTTCGAGCTGATTGGAGACCAGAACAGCCAATCAGATTTTTTTGCATCCAAGTCTGTGATTGGCTGGTTTTGTGGCACAAATATAACGGTGTGCAGAAAGAGTTGAGCGCGCACGGGCAGAAATGTTGAGAGTGCAAACAACACATTGCGAACGAGCGCAAATGCGAAAACTGAGCGAGAGGGGCTGCTATTGTGTGTGTGTGTGGATAATAGCAAACACTGAAATACATTTTTTGCACGCAGGAATGAATTTTGTTCACTCAAATTCAGCTTTTCTTCGCTCAAAATAAATTTCTCCTCAAAATACAACACTTGCACCTGCAAACTTTTTTTTACGTGCGCTCAGAATAGTGGCACAAAAATAACGCCATAGAACTGGACTTAAAATGAATACAAACAAAGCAGAAAGAAAAACTTTGAAAGACTTTGAAACCCATTCAGAAAGCCTGGAGAGCCATACAACCAAGTCTGGCTTCTTGGAGGCAAAATACAAAGAAATGAGGGCTGGCTCGAGACTTGCACAGCACTGTGTGTGCCATTTTTGTTTGTTGATTACTCTAAAGAAGATAGCCACTTGCTGACTATCACCACATGGGGATTCAGTCACTGTTTAAAGGATAAGAGGATCGCACCATGATTGGTGAGATCTTCTTATGTTGTCCTGAGCTGAGTGTTTACAAAAAGAACATCATGCAGCATCAAATAAGACTTGAAACTAGCAATTCAGGTGGAAAATGCATACTAAAGTGACCCAAGTGAGGCGTTGGGTCTCCTTGTCTCTACAGTCAGACCTTCTGCCACCAGAGGACTCTGCCCCTGCTGGACATTAGAAGCAATGCAGATTTAAAGCACTGGCTTAATCCATCTTTCTTATCCAGTCTACTGAGCATAAAAACTACACATTTAAACAAGTGCATTAGATGACAGCAGTGTTTATCTAAATCAGTGTATCCGTTTCTTGAAATGCCAAATGCTAAATAAACATGCTACAAATACATTTACAGAGTATGCCATCTGTGGCTGAGGTTCCTCATAACTGTGGAAACACCTTATCACTGTACTGTAAACAGGACATAGTTTCTACTGTGCAAGGACCGATCCAAAAGTGATGCACCCCAGTGTGCTGCCCTGCTGCTCTGCATGTAAACATGGTCATTAAAAGTGATTGCACAGTAAGTGGAGCAGTAAGTTGTTTAAGAAAACGCGAAATGCGATGTGTCTCATGAGATGCCCTCATATGAGGACTGTGATATAAAAGCACTGGTTTCTAAGCACAAGTTACACTGTTGGTATCATTACCAGGATGAAGTGGAACTATATTGGGGCCATTAGCAGTTTGCAGCAAAGATTTTTTTTTTCATTTAATCATCAAATCATTCTCAAAATACCTGTTACCATTTATTTGATTAACTGCTGGACTTAACAGCTTTCACCATACTTGTAGTTTTCTTCAGAAGAAGCACTGATGTGTATTAAAGTTTGCACAAAACTGTCTAAATGTATCATTAAACATATTGTGATATTGCTGAAAGGATGTTTAATGCATTTTAAAAATAGTAGAAACCTTTTCCTTTACTGAAAATTGCTCTATTTCATGTCAAGTTACTATATTTTTAAGCTACAAGCACAAAATACTGCAGTCATGCAGCAAAAGTTTGGCAGTGTGTCCATAAAATGTGATGTGATATCCTCTAGTGGTCATTATGAGTATTACAGTCAGTGTTTGCTGAGCTCATGGGCACAGTTCAGCCAGAAAAGAAGTAAAGCCTTCAAACACACCTCTTTTTCATGCAGTCATCTACTGTATTCACTTCTTTCCTCATTGTCGTTGCTATAAGTCATAATGGAGAAATCTGTCATTGTTCCCTCAGCAGATACCTCTAGAAGCATTCCGACGTCCAGGACCGACAAGAATCCCCAAACCGAAGGGCTTCTGCTCCCAGAAAGGGACAAACAGCACAGCAGGAAACCTGGGACTGCAGTGCAAGAGTCAGCCGCCACAGACTCACGTACCTGGTGGGAAAGAGCAGGCCTCACACACAGCTGCATCGCACAACAACCCAAATCTAGCAAACCGGAGACTGTGAAATCAATCATTTCTCTTCAGGAGGAAAGCTTTCAGTATGTCGACGCCAAAAACATACCCGTAGTTAGCTGATATATCAAACAGGATAACAATCATTTTAAACTGATGAAGACTTTAAGAGAAGATCCATCATGACCCATGATTCATCTGTGGTGCTTTCAAGACTGCAAAACTGCAACTGTTCAGCGTGTGCACTGCAAAAACTAACAAGTCACAGGAAGTACATTAAATGTGGATTCATTTAATTATTCACTGATTACAAACCAGTAAATAACTTTTTCTGTCAGATTTATGTGGGGAAGCCACTGTGAGAATTTAAAAAAAAGAAGCATAACATTAGATCAGCAAGCGTGTTATATGTTGTTTAATGAAATATTTATTTGTATTGTGACTATTTTGGTTCATCTTTGCTTACTTTTTATCTGTTGTCGGATACAGATGATGAAACAGCCTTTTATTCATTTCGCAGGATAGAACATGTTTGTATTTTTTAAGTGACAATAATGTACATACTGTAGGTATATAACTGTTGTAATGCAGCTCATTCATAGTGATTATGTGTAAATTGTGACATTTGTGGGGGTTTTTTGGTTATCAATACAAATCTTTTTATACCTTGAACTTGAGAAATGTTTCCTATGTGACTAAAAAGAAAATCTTATCGACTGAGAGCATAAAGGAGAAACTGACAAAGCCAGTAAACATTATAGTGCGATAAGCCCAGATCATATGGATACTTAATAAAAGCTAGCTTAGAAAAAGAAATTGAATGTTGCCTTACTGTGGTCATTTTAACTCACGCAAAACTGCAAAAGCAGCTTTACGTGATACCTTCAGTATATCCATTGTGCAGCAGGAGCAACAGTTTTTCCATGCATACACCATATAGATATTTCACTACAAGACAAGAGTGGATCAGAGAAGATTGTAACACACATACATACGTCAAAATTTTAAAATCTAGAGAAATGATGTGGAAGATTTTCGGGAAATAGCAATTTTGTATTATTAATTGGTCGACGTTCAGCAGCTCGCACAATTCGGGGCTTACGTTTAATTAATTGTGACGCAGTACAGAAAAGGTGGCAAAAGATGCAGACTGTGAACACTGGCTGCATACAAAAACAGCCAAGCAAGTCATTGACAAGACTTTGCAGTATTGTCAATGAGAGCACGACTGATATAGAATTTTTACGACCGATACTGGTACCGATATTAGGTGATATTACAAATCTGATACATTGATCGACATTTTTTTTCCATTCAAACACACAAATCATAAACAGATTTGTCTAACATTTCCTATGAGTAATTATTTGAGTAGTTACTAAGATAATATAATAACACTGCTTAAATATCGACTCCCTTACTGTCTGCTCGAATTGGCTGGTTGTTGTTTGAAGCATTTAAAACACGTGTTGCAAACAGGAAAGTTGCAGAATGCTCTATGAACATGTGTTTGAATAAGTAAATAAGTGCTCAAACAGAGTAGAAAAGCGCTCCACAAGTAGTGGTCCATTTTCCATAATATAATGGCAGGTCGCTAATATCGGCCTCTGTTTCCGTTGTTTGCTATCTTACCTGTTGTCTTCTACAAACAATGTCCAGAAAAGCTTATTCAAGAGTTTCTGAAACAAAAATGGCAAATAAACCTTTCTGTCTTTAGCCTATTGCGTTAAGGCTGTTTGGATGATTTCTTATAGTTTTTATTGGAAGTTTAATCATTTACAAATGTGCTAGAAAGGACTATTTTTCAGTTTCCCCCATTAATAAAAGTATCTTTGATAGAGAATTTAATACAAAATAAAGAAATACTGATTAACAAAATCAGTTTTTTGCATGCTACTCTGCATGTTTTGAAATTTTAGGAACATAAGAAAGGGGAAAAAAATGAAACTTTTGGACTGTGGTTTTTTTCATGCTGTATTACATTTATTACACCAAAAAACAAGACTTAGAGCACCACTGTTCTTTATCAGACCTTTCTCATATCACAAAAAACTACCAGAAATACATCAGTTGAGGCAACAGCCTACTTTACATCTTCCAGACAGTTACCTGTGTTTTTCTCACACCAGTCAGAGATTACACAGACTTTGAACCTGGGAGCTGGCAGGATGAAGTCTGCTTAACGTCTGATCTGACTCAACATACAGCTCTGCTTGGTATTGCTAAGAAAAGGTCAAGACAGCATGTGAAACTGTGTGAAAATGTCTAATGTCTAATGAATAACTGTATCGCTAAATGGAGTATAAGGATGTTGTAAACTCAATTCAATTTTATTTATATAGCGCCAAATCACAACAAATGTCGCCTCAACAACCCAACAATCATATGACCTCTACATTTTCACACTTAACTACGACATTAAAATAGAATTTCCTTCATAAATTTTAGTTTCCAAAAACCTTTTGACATAAAAACAGTCAAACAGTCTTTTTCCAAACCTCGCTGTCACTGATGTCCTGCCAAAGCACACTCTATAGCTGAACACAGCACAGATAGGAAGTGCCGTCTCTCTTCGCCTCTCTGTGTGGCACAGACCCAGGAGTGGCAGGGACCCTCAAGGACAAAGGCATGGCTCACATCTACAGAGAAATACATGAATAAAGTTGTAAGCTTTAGAATTAAAGGTGCTTATTTTACCCACTAGAGGTCAGCAAACACTGAAAAACTCACAGCGTGTGTGCCTGATCTCTCTCACAGACAGGCTGGTGAGAGCCACAGAGGCCAGAAATGTGTGCGTGCTCTGGTGAGCCAGCGTGAAAGGTGTGTGCCGCACATTTTGCCGAGTCAACACCAAAGCATTGTTGAGCAGGAAGAGGCCCACATCACAGACGTGCTCATAGGTCCTACGGCAAAGGATTAGTTCAAAAACATTTGGTAGCACTTTATAATAAGGGTGTAATTCCCCTGTAATAAAATGGAATTTCAAAGTATTTTATCTCAAATTAAAATGTAATTATACTGTGTACTGTAAGTAAATGTAAGTACTGTGCAAGTAATTCAGGTAGTGTGCAATGTCATGGCAATTTTGCAGAAAAACAAACACTATTTCCCAACTTGCAACTTTCAGTTCAGTGGACGTACTATGGAGTGTATTAAACCTGTCTTTTGTTTTTACATCTTTATTTTTTTCTTTATTTAATAGCAAAGGATTAATAGCAAAGTTATTCTGTTCCCATTCAAACCGTGCAATATAACCCAACAATATTTCATCGAATGTTTGTTTCATCTCCCCATAATATCCTGCTACTCTCTTTTATTCAATTGCATAATACTATGTCACTTTTAGAATCACCTGCACTGATAGCTAAGATATTTATTTTTCAGGATATAGTTATATTGTTACTTCGTTAGAGTTAATTGATATTATATTTTGCACTATCCTACTGTATACTACTATTCTTATTGTATATGTTATTCCTCTGTTCTCTGTCTCTCTTGCTGCATTGAGCATGTGTATGACAAAAGAATTTCCCTCAGGTTAAATAAAGTTCTTCTTATCTTATCTTATCTTATCTTATCTTATCTTATCTTATCTTATCTTATCTTATAATGGAGCCAAGTATAACCTTTTTTTTCTCTTTCACAATCACTGTTCAAACACAACTTTTAAAGGAAGTGTCTTGTTTCATGTAAAATACCTGGAAGTTAGGCAAGATTAAGCTACCACATAATATAGTCCGCACCCAGAAAAGTGCAGCGTAGTTAGCTTGAAAGACAGGGAGATGTTGGGTTTTTTCACAAAATTAACAAAACATTAAACAGTACTTAAAATTACTTACAATGCAATTCTTCTTTCTTTCCCGTAAATATATGAAGTTATGTAATACTTAAAATACTTAATTAAAATTACTTACAGTCTGCTTAAATTTGAAATTCCATTTAATTACAAAAGAATTACACCCTCAGTTGTGGGCCGTATTAAAAAGTGTTACTAAGCATTTGAATGAAACAGACAAGTACATACGCATGCAAAGTTACATAAAGAAGAACATTATTATACTGCAAATATACACATGGTTACAAAATAGTCTGAATCTGAGCACGTAGCATCGTGAACATTGAAGAATGTAAAAATATTAGTCATACATCTGCTGTCTGAAAGAAAATTGGTGTTTTTACTTGAGAGAATCTGGTATCTGCTCATCAGGGCTCCTGTGCAGAGCAGCATCCTGAGTCATTATTAGTTGCCTGTTTTCTTCACTGAGGTTCTACACACACACACACACACACACACACACACACACACACACACACACACACAAATATATGGTTTTGAGCATATATGATAAATTATTAAAGAGTTAGAGGCATGAAGAGAGAGGAAGGGCTATGTGTGTTTTTTGTATTTTTTACCGGACAGCCTTGAATCTGTCGCTGCGTTTCCTCTATCAGTCTGTCTGCCTCTGAGGTGCGCTTTAACTGAACACAACAAAGTACATATGCATAAGAGGAGAGCCAGCACAGCCACAACAGAGGCATTTACATGGCTTATAGCTCTCAGTTCATGCATCACCTTGTGTATGAACTCTCTGAACTGGAGCAGCGTGTTGAGGGCAGAGCGGAGATGTGCGTGGTCAGGATGACCGGGGTGTGTGTGCAAAGACAGAGCTTGAAGCAGAGTCACATACTCCTGCATCCTCCACACTGGGCACAGCAGCAGCTCTTGTAGGCTTCATAAACACAAACGTACTTTGAAACACTGTGGTTTGATACATGCAGGCAGGTATGCATAATAGCAAATAAAAGCTTTGTGTCTGCTCTTACCTCAGCATGTGAGTTGCAAGTGTTCTGTCTGATCTCTTCAAGAAAGCTCGAAATGATGGTTTGCTCTCCCTGCACTGACGCAAATACATGTACAGATACACCACAATTAAATTCAGATATATTTTTGTGTTTAACTATTAGAGCCGAACAATAGTGTGTACTGCATCTTCCGTAAACCAGAACAAACTCGTTTTAATCGTATACTTTATTCGTACCTGTATGAGCCACTTTGCATGGCTTTTGTAAAGGGAAGATTACTCAATAAAAAAAAAATTCAACCTCAATCAAAATAAATAGAGAAAATCAATTTTCTTTTAGAGTAAAAACTACAATGTCACACACTCTCAACGCTCAGCTAGCCAAATCTGAAACCCAAAGAATACATTATGTACCATTAAAATTATAAACTGCAGTAATGTTTGACCTGTTTGTGCTGCTGGCCATGAAATGAAAACACTTATATAATGCTTTTATAAGAGGTTAAAGGTGCTAGAAATACTAGAAATTGGTTATTTTAGCCCTTTGGTAGGTGGTTGCTATGCAACATGATGATGGCATTGATTGTTAATTGTCAATTGTCATGTAAACCATTTCTGCTAAATTTCAAGTTATGTACGATTAAACAAATGTTCTTTGTTTAAAAAGACACTGGCTTTACCTTATCGATGGTGTGGATGGCAGTGGTGTAGTTGTTGAGGTAGTTTGTGTAGACTTTAAGTTTTGAGCAGAACTTCATGAAAACATCTCCAATACACTTCTCTGCACCCCACTGCTGTAGCCGCACCTGTAAATCAGCCTGAAACACCCTGTGAAGTACACACAAACATGTCTCCCATGTCATATCCACACAGACCGACAACTTAAAGGGTGGTTAAGTTGACTGTGTTACACCTGTGTGGCCTGAGAAGGTCATCATTTCCCTCACTCCCTTCGAGGAATGACACAGGTCGTGTTTTTTTCACACTAGTGCCAATACCAGCACACATACATTTCACTGATTTGAGCATTCATTATCCTAACATCTCCTCATATCACATGTTTATTTATTTATTTGATTTAGTGAATAAAATAATGATTGGCAACACACCCTGCTTGGTCTCACATCCTTGTCATTGGCCGGCAATTAGGGGCTCGTCCGGGATCTAACTGATGTTTGGAGACAGTTTGCTTTGTCCTTTGACTCTTGCTCCAGGTCAGGTGGATACCGTTTCCACCTCTGACCTGGAGCAAGTGTTTTGTGGAGATTTGGCTTGTTTTGAAGTCACCTTACATATTCAATTAAATTCTATTTTATTTATATGGCACCAAATCACAACAACAGTCACCTCAAGGCACAATTACATGACCCCCTATGAGCAAGCACTTTGGCAACAGGGGAGTCACCGCACCTAGTGCTCCGTTTACCACTGGGACCACTGTTACCTTCACCCTCCACATCTTCTCGAGCTCTTCTCTGAGCCCTTGGTATTTCTCGAGCTTCTCGTGTTCCTTCTTCCTGATGTTCCTCTCATTCGGAACAGCTACATGTATATATATATAAATATATACGTGTGTGTGTGTGTGTGTGTGTGTGTGTGTATTTGTTTGTACCTGTTGAGCTCCAGTATTTGTGCAACAGGACTGAGGACAACATGGATGTCAGCATAGCTCAGAATGGCTCTGTTGGAGTTCAGAGCTGCTGTGAGAGGCTCCTTGTACACCTTCAGCGCAGATGACACATATCAAATGAATATTTCTAAATACTGAAAGCTTTCTTCTCTCTGATGTCAACATAAACACTGTAAGTGTCAAAAATGGACTTGCAGGGTTGTGGTTGCCCTTAAAATTCAACTTGTGTGGTTTGCATATATTAAATAATCGATACCTGTATTCTGGACTTGCTTAGACAGATGTATATATATGTTTTAGTTCTGAAGGAATATTGTTTTACCACTGATTGTTAAGGTCTGGCACTTGCAGATAAAAAAAACAAACAAAACTAAAGTATACCTTCAGCACAGCACTCAGCTTTCCCAGATAAAGACACTCGCTGTGGTGCAGCTCTCTCGCAGCTGCACCTCTCCAATCCAGAACCATCTAAAACCAAAAGAAAGAAAAGATGAATTAATTGTTCTCCTTTGAGTTTCCACTACAAGGGGCAGTTTAAAGCAGACACACCTGTGGTAGATCAGGTATCACGTTGAAGCATGTCTGTGAACCACCGTCAGCTCCAGTGCTGTCCTGTCCATTACCCTCTTGTCCCTTCTTCTCTTCATTCCAGTTTTTCAGAAAGATGGAAAGAAACTCCACAGGTCGGGTCTGAAGGTGTAAGAGAAGGTTAAAAAACACACACACAAACACTCTTATGTGAGTTATGTCCAATTACTATTTTCTTTTTCTGTTGAACTGGTGCATTACACAAACTGCTCTACAGTAATTCCCACCTCCTCCTCTCTGGTCAGAGCAGTGAGTCCTTCGATCAGAGCCTCGCTGAGATCTCTGGACACACAAATCTCATCAAGGCGGATTCTCTCCCACAGAAAATAGCCTAGAAAAATAGAATTTAACCAGACTGCTACTTATATAGTATTTTTCTATTTATATTTAGCACTCAAAGACGTTTCTTATTCATACAACACCTTATTCATAAAAATGCTTTTCTCTACAGTTAAATCATTTTAACCAGGGGTTCAGCATCTTGGCCAAAGATCCACTGCACTTCTAATTAGTAGACGATCTGCTCTACCTCTACACCACGACACAAATCAACACGTACATGAAACTCACCCAGAGCTCGGCCCCTGGCCTGGAGGCTGGTCCACTGTAGCTGTAGCCCTAAGGTGCTCCTCAGCTCTACCAGAGCCTCCTCCATCCAATGAGCCTGTGCGCACCAGCCCTGCAGTACAGCCTCACACACATACTGCAGGGCCGGGAGTGCTGGCTGGTTCTCTGAAAGGCCAGTAGGCACATTGCCGTCAGACCACTCGCTGAGGACTGGGAGAAGATGAAGTATGTTTAAAGAAACACACACTGTGAGGGATACTGTAGTCTACGAAACAATGACAGGGGAGGGGAATATTCCTATGCTTAGGGTTAAAGTTTAAGGGGTTACGCACTGTTCTGGAAATTCCCGGTGGCCACACCCACCGGTGCCCGAACCTCCAGACCAGTCAAAGTGGAGAGATTCTGGAGGAGAGTCACTCCTGATGCTGCAGAAGAGAAAACAGGAGGCGAAGCAGGAGGGAGCTGAAGTTAATGAGAAAATGCTGATTAGAGAGAAGAGTGTGTGTGTTGTAACATCTGCTACCAGATGCAGCCAGCGGGCAGAATATGTCAATCCCTCCTCCTTCCTCAGTTGGAGCCACCATGCCACACAGTTTTTCCCAGAATTCCCTATGATCAGGAGTCAGTAGAGTCTTCTCTGATAGGCTAGAGTCTGAAAAGTCAGGGCAGAATTACATAGTAGGTCAGCAAAATAGTGTAATAGAGAAGTAATATCTCTTGGGCTAAGTTTTGGTCAATGGATTAAAATGGCAGGTACCACTTTGTTAAAATGTTTTCAAAATGTCAGCACAGGACTTTAGTCCAGTTAGTCCAGAACAAACTCCTGCAGTGTGTGCACATGAATTTACTCATTGTGATTGAGTCTCACTGTGAAGCAGGTGAATGTCCTGTGTTCCTCCGCAAGCTAACAGGCCAATCCTCTGAGCTGGTTTCCCAGAAATAGCCCTCTCCACCTGGGTTAGCAGAGATGAGAGAGTCCCTCTATGGTCATAGAGAACCGCAGTCACACCAGGCTTCACTCCGCTCAACACCAGCTAGATTAAAAAGAGCGGACGGGGAGGAATGTTATTTATTCATCTTCCCAGTGTGCATTTTATTTCTGTACTCGCGGGAGTGTTTTATGTCTGCTGTTTCAGGAAAATAAATAAATAAATAGATGATGATGTGGATTCACCTCATATGCAGGAATTCTGTTGGAGATGAGCAATAGCAGGGCAGGAGCGGATAGGTGAAGGGGAGAGACTGTGTGAGGCTGTGCAGGTCTGTAGATAAAAGACGACAGCGCTCCTCGGATGTTTCGTGTTTCGCTGAAAGATGAAAATGCATGTTGCTTTCAGCATACTGTGACATTATATTATACAGATGTTTTCACATGTGCTCACAGATAAGTTATTCAGTGTATATAAAGTATTTTGTACACTTCAATCGATTCAAAATAGACTTTGAAACCTCCAGAGCCGAAACAAAGCGGGCTACAAAAATGAGTCACTCCCAGTAGACGCCATTGTAAAATGTCAAACTAAACAACAGAAATAAACATGTATACAGGATGCTACAAATATGGCTTTGGTCTCCAGGGATAAATTTCCCCTTTATAACAATGGTACAGTTGTTGAAGATTCAAAATGCAGAGTCCACTAACTGTGGTTGAAGCTAAGTCAGGTTCATCTAATATGTGGTCAGACAATCACCTGCTAATGCTGCAGGCCTGGACTCTCTCCCAGGTCTGAGGTGCACTTGTGGGCTGTCCTCTTTCCAGGCTGAGAGAGTGACTGGAAGAGCCAACGCTCCTCAGAGGCCAGGAGAGGGAGGGCTGAGAGACGAATGTTAGGCCAGACTCAGGTCTCCCTTTCTGGGTACCTCCACCTCTGGCTATTTCTGGCTTTGTGTAGCTGCCCCAGGGTTTCCTGGCACTCACAGATAGTCCTACAGATATCACAGATACAGTACATGCATCTGCCAGTAAGGGCGAGTTTTTACTTATCAGGAGCGTTTTGTGCTTAGCAATGAGTTGGAAAGGCAAAGATTAACTGTTTGAGAATCAATAAAATATATTAATCACATTCATTAAACACATTCAATAACATTCCTTCAGTTCAGGTTTATGTATTTAACACTAAATCATAAGATAAGTCGCTTTAACGTGCTTTGTACTGAAAGGTAAAAACCCTACAGTAAAACCAAAGTGACCCCATTTTAGATGGTGGGAATGAAGAACTCCCTCCTTCCAACAGACCCAGGGAGGGGCAGTCATCTACCATTACGCATTAGAGGTTGAAGGGGAAAGAGAAACGTAACAGAGATCATAGACAGGACAAAACACAGAATAAAAGATTGAGTAAACACTACCATTCGCTTACTAGTAACAAACCAACTGTATTTTAATTAACCAAAAAAACCTATTAATGGATGATAACCATTCAGGCACATCTCACTGAATTGTGAGACGCATGAAGGGAGTTAGAAATAGTCCAGTCTTAGTTCAGAACATTCACAATTCTGATTTGAACTTTGAACTGATATAAAAAATACAACACGTTTGACACAGGAAACCTTTGGATTTGTCTCTATATTTGTTTTCAGTCCCACAAAGCTTGTAATGACATTTATAAAAAGTTATAAAGGAAATGTCCCAGGAACTGTTTTCACTAGTCAGGAATCAGACCGTCAGGATCTCTGCCCACAACTGCTGCCCAACTCACATCTCACCAGAACCCTACAGTGCCTAGCGCAGGTGGTGGGCCCACAGAAGGCCAGGCCCCATGGGCTAACGCCCAACCACCACCAAAGTTGGTAGGCAGGTGTGCCGTGATACAATGATCACCCGCCAGGTAAGCGGACACACTGAAGAGAATATATCAGCTGACTTGCCTTGGTATCCTCCATGAACAACTTGCGGAGGTAGCCGGGGAGAGGGAGGTCTGGCTTTTTCTACGGTACTTAGAATACTGCCCCTACGACACAGACCCAGATTTTACCACCTCAAAAATGTGTTGCTATAGTTTCTACACCCTGTCATTTTTCTGTTTTTTCTTTTCCACTCACTCTTCTCCTCTCGAAGCTTTTCTCTGATTTGCTGCCTGATCCTCTTCTCCCTCCTCCTCTCTTCCTCCTCCTCTGTCATTCCTGTGCTTTGCTGGTTGAGGGTCCCATACATCTCTGCTGCCTCCCGTGGAGTGAGCCAGTCAAGTGTGGAGAGGCAGGAGACATAGTGACTTTTCCATGCACCAAACTCTTTTTCTCCAGGAGTGTAAGGAAGGAACCAGCCTCGTCTGATGCACCGGCCCGCCCACAGACAGTCCTAGAAAGAAGAAGAGGATTTAACTTGTTTCATAAAACCCCAATTAAAATGTATGAATACATTTCAGATCTCTTCAGGGCTTCTCACCTGCTCAGCTAGAACCCTCCAGTGCCAGCTGACTTGGGCAGCTTTGCAAAGGTCACGTGGGGACAGAAATGACATCACATACAGGGAGAGAAACCGAGGCAGCACCGACGTAAGGTCCACTTTAGTGACCGGAACCGTCTCAATCAGCAAATCCCGGCAGTACCTGTTCAGGTTACAGAGGTTACCAGTTTGAACTGTGCACCTGTGTACACTTTACTAGTTACAGTTTCAGGCTGAGATTAATGGTTAGGACACAAACGTGTACAATCCACTTTACCTGAGCTGTGACTTGGTGCAACGAGTGAGCAGAGAGTGCAGCAGGTGTTTCCTCTGTCTGTCCGTCCACAGATCAAACCAGTGCAGCACAAGATTCACTCTCTCCTCAAATAACTGGTATGGAAAATGGAAAAAGGATACCAACATAGACACATTCAGTGCGTGCAAAAGTCTCAAGCTACCTCTCATTTCTTAATATTTTGCTTCCAATTAGCCAGAATTTCTTGTAACTTTTTAAAGTGCTCTTGAGCAATAGTTCTCCAGGCTTTCTGCATGTCTTTCAAAGTTTTATTGGACATTGGCTACTTTTTCACTCATTTTCAGTCCAGTCCTTGTACCTGACCATTTTCAGAGGAATGCTTTTTGCTTGTTAAACCACTTAATACTGACCTAAATTCAAGTATATAAAAGGCACCTAACTTAAGGGAAGAACAACTGTTGTGTCTACACAGAACCAACTTAGCAAAAAACACTTTTAAATTGTATCTTTATGCACTTTGATACTTTGTTCTCATAACTTTAATTAAATCTACAAAACATTCCAGAGCAAAACAGAACAAAAGGCAGAAGAAGAGAGAAGAAGAGCTTTGAATGTCCTTCAAGAAGCCTGAAGAACTATTCCTGAAGACTACTTAAAGACATGACAAGAAAGCTGCCTAAGAGAGTTCAGACAGTGCTGAAAAATAAATACTGTCACACCAAATATCAAAGTTGTTAGAATTGTAAAAACCTTTTTTGTGTTATATACTGTATTTCCATGTAAGTTTGCACGTTTCAGTAAATCGCTTAAGGAACTGACCTCCCAGCCCATTGTTCCCTCAGTGGGCTGGTTTCAGTCATTATGCAAATGTACTGTTTATAAGATTTGGGGAAACCTGCAGTCAGCTGAGACTGAAGAAGTCACTTGGATGAGTGATGAAACGTTTCTCCCACAAAACGCTACGTCCAGATGAAGACCAATAAAGAGTCTCTTGCTGGACATTGACTTTAGGTATGCTCAGTTCTACATTCTACATGTAGAAAATACTAGATTGTGACAAAATACACAAGTATTTCAAATAAACTAAAATAAATATTAGGTGCTACTTTTCATTACATTTCTTGCAAATAAACGTAATGAAAGTAGAGTTCTCCTGATGGTTTTATATAAGAGGTGTGGGCAGTAAATACAAGGGATGGCCTCGAATTGCATTAGTTTCCTCTGATGGTCAAATACTCAAGCTACCAATGTACACAGAAATGCTGGCTCCATTGGAAAAACAATCAGTTTACCTTATTTAATAAACATATCTCTAAGAATAAACTTATTTTGCTGTGTTAAAAGAAGTGATTTAACTTCACCCTGGTTTTTTTATGTTTCATGCTTATTTTTTTAAACCTTCAGTTATGTTTGTTTCTCAGATACAGTAATGATGTTCCTGGGTCAATTTGACCTCGTACAGGTTTAGTTATCCAGGGCAATCCAATCCAATCAAGCAATAAATTCCAATAAACATTGTTTATATCTCATTATTAACTCCATTTCAATCAATATTTGGTCCACCTGTGTTCTTTACCCCTCACAGATCATGGTTCAATAAGGACATATTCGCTCGTTTTTCACAAAAAAAAAATGTACATTAAAACATTTTATTGTACATTGGAAATACCTACACGTGAAATTCACTTTTCATGACTGCTTCTTTTTTTTTTGTATTACAAACATATATATTGATTGCAACTTATTAAGTCAAGCAGAAGAAGCTTCATATTTAAGAAAAATACTTTTAATTATTTATTTATTTTTGTAGATCATTTTACTTTGAAATGTGTCAATTTGATCCGCAACATAACCGGTTGGAGTGGAGTTTCAAAATTAGGAATTCAGTAGCCTTCATAAAGCCCTGCACTGTCCTGAAATGCATTAACTCTGGTTTCAGTGACATATTGTTGCTAATAGAATATCACAAAGTTTATCTGCAGGGGGTTTACCAAGGCCCACGTAGCATTTCTGACCTGCAGGTTGATCCGCTTGTTGTTCAGGGGAGTCCAGCTGCTGAAGCGGGTGTCGGACAGCAGGGTGCCGGCCTGCTGCGGCTCATAGTCCGTCCCGCTTAGCTGCCACCGCTTCACCGAGTGAGGGGCTGATGTCAGGCTCGCCTCCATGTGCACAGGCGGTTTAAACACCTTTGAGGAAGCACCTTGAGTTCCGCTTCACTTAAAAGTCCGATCAATTTATTTCCAGATTGATGTCTTTAAGCCAGGTGTCCACTTGCCAGGCTGCCCCTTGTGCTGTTCTGTGCAGTCAGTCACCTTAGAGACGCATCAACAAAAGGATTCCTGCATTCCAGCACGCAGCACGTTCCCCTGCCTCCTCCACATTAATAATTCAACAGGCAGGGTTCACATATAAGCAATCACAAATGAAAGCATCAAATGCTACACAAACTTTATACTTAACCACTAAAGGCTTAGTGTGCCATATTTGATACATGTTTTTTAAGAGCTGTACATCATAAATGTGACCCCCTAAATCCCCCTGAAAAACCTACATAGGATTGCACAATACATTTTTAAGGAACAAAAGAATGTCTGGAAAAAATATTATACAAATTTTACATATACGGAAATGTAATTATCATTATTTCGTGATTTTTTTTAATTGTCAGATGCTTCAATAAATACTCCATTTTCTGGCAATTAATTCATGGTTCAGACTTTAATGCTTGGAGGATCAAAGAGTATTCCCTTAGAAACCTGTACAAGTGGCACATCACCTAACAATGATGATCCCAATGATCCCAAACATACTTCCAATACAGTAAAAGTAGACCCGGATAGAAAAAGAGCACAATGGAAAACTATCAATTCCGCCTCCCCCAATCCAGGTACTGTTATGACCCTATTTACTCACTTCTCTATTATCTTAGTTTACAGCTGCAACCAAGAAATTCAGACAGAGAACTTTATTGAGAAAAAAAACAAACAGGTTAAACACCCCAAAAACATAGGTTAAAATACAGTGTCCAAGAAAAAAGAAAAAGAATTTACAATCAAAGCAGCATCAAATTATCTTATCAAAACTCTGAATCCAAACCTAAACTCACCTAAAATCACTTAAAGTTTAGAACCAATAAGGCAAAAAATGATTAAATTAAGGCTTGTTTGTGATGACAACATTTGGACTGTTTAGTCTTCTCCAGCGTCAAAACAACACGCCAGTGATAACGTGTGCAGTGCATGCTGTGTGTCGCATGGGTATGTGCAAATATACTGAAATGGACCAAGTCCACTCTGCAAAAGTCATATGCAAAAGTCGCAAACTGGAATTAACTACTCTCAGTACTCACCGGGTCCTTATGTTATTTTTGGTTGGTTTAAGAATTTTTAAATCTATGCTGCTGTTTAAAGCTCTAATACTGAGAAACAATTAGAAACTAATGCCTAGACTTTGAAAAGTCCAGCTCTGTTTCTTACTGTGAGGAGATCAGTGCAACACAAGTGATCTACATACGTCTGTTTAATGTCAAAGGAGCACGTTTACAATCACTTTCAGGTGAATGGCATCACTTTGGTTAGCAATGTATTGCAAATCTAAACTGCTTGGAAATGAGTGAACGCACTACGGCTTGGCTTTAAACAATACAGGGATCCACCAAAGCCGATATAGAAAATACAGAATACAGCACATTAGCTAAAGATCTCAGAGAACACAAACCTCCCTTGGATGCAGCCACGGCTCAGGTAAGTTAACATCCTGCTGTCTTAGTAAGATCAGACCAGAGAGATTTCCATTCAATATTAGCTATTGTTTAAAAAAAAAAAAAGAAGGGGAGGGGGGGTGTAATGTGGTGCATCCCTATTAGATTATTTTACAATACATCCCTCCCCCTGTACAAACAGGGAACGCTTTGTTGCCATTTCCATTGCAATACATACATACAATCAACACTGCTGACACCTTATATATGAAGGATAGAAACTACCTAAATCAAAAATAAATTAATGATTTGTTTAAAAAAGAATTATATGCCATTAAATGTACAAAAAAGATTGAAAAAATATAGAAACTACTTTCATTGCTGAAATTTTATTTATTTATTAAATGTTAAATTAGATATTTGTTTTAAATTGCTTCTGCATTTACTTAGTAAAGAAGTCTGGATGCTTAATAATTTGTGTATATATATATATATGCATATTCAATTTTTTTAGCCCCAGACTTACTTTCTTTTGTTTTTTCCGCATTTTTTTATGCATTTCTGCTTCATTGTGCAGACTTTTAGCTAAAGGCAGCCACAATATGTGACAGAAAAATGCATAAAGAAATGTTTGAGGAAATGAGTAAGTAAAAACTTTCAAATGTGTAAGTCAGCAAGTTAAAATTAATATAAAGGTAAATAAGTACAAAAGCAACTTAAAGCAAATGTGCCATATATGGTCAATTTATTATTATTGTTATTTTTTTTTTTACTATATTTTGGTTCATTTAATTGCATATATATATATATATATATATATATATATATATATATGTATTTTGCATTTATTTATTATGGCAGTTTCAACCCCCCGTACTTATAGACCCCCATAGGTACTATAAATGAAATAGTCGGCTCAAATTTGATTGAGAAATGTTGGGACGACGGAAGTCACACGCTCGCAGTCCTTGGGATCTCTTGTGTGTCGGCTAGATTCAGTTTCTGACTGGAGAAACGATGTCAAGAAATACAAAAGTTACAGCAGCTGTTAAACGTGAGCTTATTTCAAACGTATTAAGGGCAAAGACAAAAGGATACATGGAAGAACTCAGCTCCTCCAGCTGTGGAGAAAAAAATAACATGTTTTACTTCACTACAAATGCAAAAAAAATGATTGCAGAATGACATTCCAGACTTTATTCTGTTCAGCATGAAGCCAGCTGACTAAACTCTTTAAGAGTTTAACACTTGCCGGAGGATAAGCAGCTAAATCCTCACAGGGATACTTAGTTACATGACATCAGTGAACGGATTATTTGGCAACACTGTTAAACTGTCAGGCAGCATGCCACGGGCTATGAAAAGAATATTTTATGAGTTATGTCACAGTGGCCTTACATTAAGGAGCAACTTGTCCATGTTGGTGTCGCAGGCTGTTTTCCTCTGATCCTCGGGCATTTCATCCACCTCACCGTAGAGGTCAAAGTGCAAGCGTGCCAGCTTCTCCTGCATCTCTCTCACATGTTCCATTTGGTCAATAGAGCACTCATTGCCTAAGACAAAAACAGTCCTCAGTTATCCGTATCTATCATATCTCTCTCTAAGTGTATAGGATAATTTCTATTACTGGATATATGAAAGTCAGTGTGTGCTCTGGTAAAACGTTCCTGTTTTTAGTGAGAATTACCAAATGCCTGTAGTTTCCCTGAGTGGAAGTCGTTGAGGAGACTGAGCAGGCCATTCTCCATCTCCTGTACATCTGAAACATCTGTGAGAAAAGAGTGCTGGACGATCGGTGTTGCCTGGCCCTGGTTCTGACTAGCTTTACCACCCAAACCCTGCTGATACCTGGGTTTATCCTTCACTCCCCTAAAACAGGCGGAAGCAAATACAGGCAGAGTGAGTACAAGTCAACAACCCCAGTTCGGTTAAGGCTGGGTAAAACTGAAAAATATTGAGAGGTTAAATCATTGTAACTACACTGTTACTACCTCCTGCTCTTGTTCTTTTGGCTGGAGTGAGTCCCCGTGTAGCCAAGATGCCGTCCTCCAGTGGAAGCGCTATTCTTCCGGCCAGAGCCACCGGACGGAGGCGCCGCGCTGGTGGAAGTCCTGGGACTCTTTCTTTTTAGCTTCCGCTCCTCCATAACTTCATGTTACGGTGCCACTTGGTGAGCTGACCGGACTGGATAGGTAAAAGACGAAAAGCTGACAGGTTGGACTGTAAATCAAAGCCCAGCCCTGTGGCTAACCGTACAGAATCAGCCTGGCAGGGCAGGCAGGCTCCGTACAAACCGATGGCTTTCGTGACTAAGCTAACGCTAGCTCAGGAGCTAGCTACTCGGCTAACCTTCAAACTTCTGACACGGCGTTTAAGCCACACAGCACAAACAATAGCCGATAGATATATTTACTCCCAGTAGCAGCTGAGAAGGGTATACGTTACTTCTGTTCGTGACAGGTTGTCCACTAGATTAAAACATTTGAAAATTCATAGTAATTTCCGAATGTACCCCGCAGGTTAGGTGGCTAGCTTGCAGGTCCAAACTCTTGAAAACTTCCTGTTTTGGTAGGACGCAACGGAGCAGATTGGGGCCGAATTCCAAACCATAACGCTTCACGGCCACTATCCATAGTCAAATTACTAAGTAAAACATGCTAAATCGTGTTACACAACAACGTGGTGCCAATCAAATACAAGCAAAGCTTTATAAAAGCACAAATATACTTACTTTTGAATAAAATAATTTTTTTGACCTTCTCTGTAGAGTCCTCCTGAGGCCACCAGGGCTGCATTCCATTATAGTTTGATATGCTCTCACCGATTTTAGTACTATTTGTTCCTTGAATATTTACAAGACATTTAATATCATTCTTAAAATTAATTTCATTTTAAATGTACTTTATTAATTTCGAACATTTATTTTAGTTGTTATTTGTGAAGTTTTATATGTGAATGCTTGTTTTTATGCATTCAGAAAGAGGAATTTCTTCTTTCTTTCATGTTATTTTTATATTAAGCACATTTTATGTAATTATTTTAAGTATAACTCTGCAGACTCGGTTATTAATTTCGTTTGAGTGAGCTAACTATGGGTATTATAGGTAGCTTAAAACTAAACTAGACTACAAAAAAGGAAAAAATAATTGAACTGATGTGGAGAGGTTGGAAAGCTAACTAAAACAAAGTAAAACATATAGAGGAAATATAGTTCATTTTAGTATCTGTTAGTATGGTAAAAAAAATTATTACAGCTTCCTTGATGAGGCATTGATGGACATGATTATCGAGAAGACAAGATGTCTACAAGACTGCGAGTCAACTGCTTTTAAAAAGTTGTCTGTTATTATAGTAACTCTGGAGCTAACAGAGGAACATCACCAAGCAACATCTCCTCTACTTTGACTTCGGTGTAGTTGCGTAAAGCAACCACAAGAGAGCGATAGGTGAACACCTAATAATGATGCCCTGCTTTCCCCTTTTCTTAATTAGGAATTCTTTGCTGATAAACATAATGAAAAGAGGCTCTTTGTACACTTTAGTTGTGCATATTTTCACAAATATAAACGAAATTAAAAAACCCAGCTTAACTGAATTCCAGACAGACTATTCAACTTTTTATTGGCAACGCCAAATATTTTGCACTCAGTGAGCATCCGAGTGTGTGTGTGTTTAGAGGTGTGTATGCAATGCTATTCCAGTCCTAGTCTTGAATAGCTTCATTAATAGCTGATTTTATTCACTTTTACTGGAACATAATGAAGAAAAAAACCCAACAAATTCTTCTGATTTTCGGCATTTGCGATTGCATTGCTGTCCCTCACTTGTATTGACAAGCTGGCCTTTGTGTTACTCAGTAGAGAGAGAGAAAGGGAGGAAAAAAAGGTAATTCAGGAAGAGGGAAAAAACAACAACAGATAAATGCTTAATGTGAATTACAAAATGAATTTCAGTTTGCATCTAAAAACCCTAACTTCCTGCCAAAGGGGTCAAGTTAAAAGTATGACCCAATGAGGATATTTGAAATATCAGACTGTTATATGCTCTTAAAAGATGTGTTTTTCACCCCCACACCCTGTTAAATGGCTGGGGCTGAATTCTGTGTGACACATCAGGCAACCCGCAGATGTTTTTCTGATCTTGAGCCTCTTGATTTAAAGCTCAGGAAATGACGCACCGTAGATGCGTTGATGCAAACACAGGCTGTAGATCAACCTCGCTGACGCTAATATTCCATTCACGCGCATTAACTAGATTTATTATATTTAAAACTGTAGCTGAATTGCACCATGGAAAGGCCCAGTGCGCTGTTTTAAGTCTGCTCAATCCTTCCAGCTCCTCTCCATTAGTTCCAGTTCCAACATCAGCTTTCCTCATAACTGTTTTTTCACAGCGATCGATAATCAAAAAAAGTGAAACAAAATTCTCAGAATTCTGGAAAACTACCTGGCGTGGAAAATGAACTTGAGCTGGTGGGTAATTTTCTCTCTTTCCCTCTTCCCATTCCCTCCATCCTCGCTGCTCGAGTGTGTGTTTACTGCGTGACAGTGGCAGAGTGAGTTGAACCAGGATAAAACGTTACAGATGAAAACATTTAGACTGTCGCGTCCACGCAGCCATTAAGTTAGCAGATCCACACACACACACATATATGCACACACGCATGCACCTATCTCTCATCAGTAATTGCAGTGTAGGTGCTGTTTGGAGAGCTAGTTACTAGTTACAGCCAGTTCATTCTTTTCTCGTGTGCACGCCTGCTTGAATATGCATTGGATTGTAAATGAATGACAACTCGTTTAATTACACGCTCGCTCTTATTCCTAATTCTAAGTTAGCAGGTCTTTTTTCCCCGATGCGGCGTTATTCGGGAATTCTGTCAGACAGACTGTCCCTATTAAAGGCCACAGTCTGGGATTGCAACAGATTTCAGTTAAGCTGATATGTGACTGTGTTTAATAAGAAGAGCTACACAACCTCATTTCAGTTATCCGTGTTTTATGAAGTTATTACTTCACTAAAATAAAAAGTCTCTCTCTTTTTTCCCTCCGAGGACCTGACCCATAATCAATGCAGAATATACACTGATGTTATATCAATCAGGAATAAAAGCATGAAGGACGTTCTGTTGTTTGTATTCATGCTCCGCGCACATCCGTGTTCGATACTGCATGTCCCCCAATGTGACAGGACACACATGAGACTTGTAAGCAAGACACTTTGTGTGTGTGTTTTCATTCCTGCAGCTGTAACCCAAAATAAGGCGTTTTAAAAAAAACAAATGTCTTCATTAATACAGACACACTTGACCCAAGTGTTTTCTATTAAAAAAAGATGAAATTTATATTGTTCTTGGTCTAGTGTATGAATAAATGTTCTGTGTGTGAGGGAGCTGGACATCTCGTCCTTGTCTTCTATTTGTCTTCCATACAAGGACAGGGATCAACGTGCACACAGTCACATAAACAACACGTGCAGTCTGGGATTGGCTGAGAGGAAGGAGGAAGAGATAAGAAATTAGAATTTCTTAAAAAGTAATTTTTCTTCAGTTTTCTTCAGTAGAAATATTAAAGCACTGTGGATGTGATGCTGAGTATCCCATCACTTGGAATCACTTACACACTAAAAATGATCAAAACAGGGACTAATCAGGCAAAGAAATGGCTTTAAACTGTTCTCAACATGTCTGCGATGTATGTATGGAAGACGATTAGAGCCGCTGAAAATAATATGGCTCATGATTCCCCCCCCCTCCCAATTATTCTGACTTTAATCTCAGAATTCTGGCTTTTCTTTCTTTTTCTTTTTTTTTTACATAGTTCTGATTTTTTCAAAAATCAGAATTCTGACTTCAGTCTCTGGATTCTGAATTTCTTTAATAGTTCTGAGAAAAAACAATTGTAATTAAAGATTAAAGAAACATTTCAGGGAAAAAATTACTAATCTCAGAATTTAGCCTTTTTTTCTAGTTTGGAGAAAATATATTATTAAAGTGGAATCTGGGGGGGGGTTCAGAATTAATTTTTCCCCTCAGAATTCTCAATCAAGGGATGACCTAAATATTATATATGTATTTATTGTTTGTATTTCAGTGGCTGTAATCCTCTTCTGTACGTATGAGGTCAGGCATTAATGCTGGTAGTAACCTCATGCCCTATTTTTTTATTGTACTCTCCTGCTGCATCGAATAATACAAATAATAATAATAATAATGATAGATAAATTTTTTACTGGGTAAGCAATAATTTCAGAAACATGTTGATTAATTTTGGTCAGTAAGGATGTAAAAGCAAGCTCAAACACCTGACACATGAGTGTTAACTACCAAAATATGAGTTTTAAGAAAAGATTTTGAAACCAAATGTGTTAAAGTCGATTTTTCACAAAGATGCACAGGCAGTTTAAACAGTATGTTCGAGTTTAAGAAAATTGTTAATTTTGAGTGATTGTTTATGTGTATTATATTTGTGCATATTGGACAACATACATGGATACGGATGTATGTGTGATAGCAACAGGCCCTTCAGTTGCATTAGCGTGTAACAATTAAAAAACAATCACTGGAAAAAGCTCTAGGTGAGAAATCAGTTCAAGGACTTATTAAAACCTATCAGCAGCTCAGTAAAAGAAAATTGATTTTATTAAGAACTTATCAAAATAAACTCTGAACATCTAAATGGTCTAAAACCAGCTTTGTGATGTATATTAGTAATAAAGAAGTGTTCATTTTTGTTCACATAACTAGAATCCTCATATACTGGACTAAAGATGTAAGAGGAAGGTCCTGGAAAGAGAATTTTGGATCTAAAAGACTGCAGTTAAATGCCTTATGTAGGAGGTACTGACTGTAAAATGTTGCTCCAAGAGTCTCTAATATTTAATATTTCATTTATTTATTATATAAGTCAATCAGGATCTCACTAATTCCACCCAATTTTCATCTGAGACACTTTGGTCATGCCGCATATCCTGGTATCTCCTCCTAAACTTCCGTCTCCCCCTGATTGAGTTCTTCCCCCTCTCCTCCTTCCTCTTCTTCCCTCCCTCCCTTCTCTACCCACTGGCCTCTTCCTGTCCTCCTCTCACCACTCTGTAGAGGGTCCAAGTGACATTTGGCTGTCCCCTGCCTCGAGGGGGTCCAGGAGATGCAGACGTTTTTGGCAGGCAGGCACAGGGAAGCCTAGGGGTCCTGACGGGGACTCCTGGACTAAGTAGAGAAAAAAAGTACACATCATAAAATGCACCCACAGTCAGGAACACACATACGCACTTGGGGTGCACATGCAAAAGCTAGCTAATGCGCAAACAGGGGAGAGCTGACACGTGTTAATGTGTATGCACACTCGTGCACCCACCCATCAAAAACATGTAATGAAGGCACAGTGGATGGTAAATGTGAGAAGGCGAGGGAAGCTGCCCCCTGGGATTTGAACTGTTAAACTACTGAGTTTTCCCAACTGCTTCCATTCCCTGTCTTAGTTAGGATTAGATCCTTATTTAACAAGGCCTGTATGCTGGTAGTTATATGGGATATGTGATAAAACAAGGACATTTCTGCCTAACTATTTTTTTATCCAAGTGCCAAACATACTTTGATATGAAGATACATTTATTTACGATTTAAAAATGCTTAAAAAGAAGTCTAAAGTTCTGTAACATTGGCTGAACGAACGTTCCGGTTAAGATCGAATCGGTCAGACTGTCCTTGTTTCCAGGTTGTCAAACACGGACAATGACCAGAGATGGGCAGTAACGCGTTACTGTAATCTGATTACTTTTTTCGAGTAACGCGTAAAGTAAGGGATTACTATAGCAAAAACGGTAATTAGATTACCGTTACTTTCCCGTAGGAACGCTGCGTTACTGCGTTACTAAAACCGTGATTTTTTTGCGAGAATGTCTCATGACAATGACGTAAGCGAGTGCGACGGCTGTGGTAGCTCGTGTGTCAATAATAGAAAACATGGAGCGAGGGATAGAATACGATCGTGCAGCATTTAATACTTGGAAATACCGACATTACTTTGAATTTGACTCTTTAAAAAGCGACAAAAACATAAGCGTACGTTGTACACTCTGCATCGGAAGAAAACTTTTTTCTACGTCGAAAAATTCCACTTCCAACCTGAGCAAGCACCTAGCACGCTGCCACAAGAATGTTAAATTGACAGAAAACCCCCAGGATCCCCTCACTGACGTGACCGCTGTGGCTACCACATCTACTTCCACCGGGCAAACCTCAGATGGACCCACTCCTGCTAAACAGGTTAAACTAGACGTAAGAGCGACAGGACTTAGTGTCGCTGAACTGAAGAAGCTCGTCGCTGCCTATATCGTCGAGGACATGTTGCCGATTTCCACTGTTGACTCTGAATCATTCCGACGCATCGTAGAAAAAATACCAACTAAAAGTGGTGTCAAGCTGCCCCAGAGAAAGTCATTTGTAGGATACCTTGAGAGAGAATATGACAAAATGAACTCTAACTTGAAGGCTACACTCGAAGAGGCAGAGTTTGTTTCCACCACTGCTGACATCTGGACGGTAAATAATAAAAGTTTTATGGGTGTAACAGTTCACTGGATTAATTCCACATTACAACGCAACAAGGCCGCTCTAGCATGCAAGAGAATTAGAGGCAGCCATACCTATGATGTAATTGGAGCAGAGATTGAAGAAATCCATTCATCATATGGACTACAAGGCAAAGTTATTGCCACTGTAACGGATAATGCATCCAATTTTGCCAAAGCATTCAGAGTATGTCAGCCCTGTCATTTGGAGTCTGAATCTGAAAATGAAGAAGGTGATGACGAGGAACCGACCTTTACTGATGTCATAGAAGCTCTTTCAACTGCATCTGGTGATGCACAGTTTAGCCTCCCTCCACACTACAGATGTGCATCGCACACAATTAACTTGATTTCAACAAGCGATGTTGACAAACATCTAAATTCCTGTGCAGACACCAAGGCTGTATATAGGAGTAGCATTGCAAAATGTTCTGCTCTTTGGACTAAAGCAAGTCGATCAACATTAGCCTCTGAACAGGTGGAGGAAGTCAGTCGGAGGAAACTAATGGTACCGACATCCACAAGGTGGAATTCCCTGTATGAGGCCATTTCTAGAATCATCACAATTCCCTTGAATGAACTTAATCCCCTGTGTGTAAAACTGGGAATCAAGTGCCTTAATGAAAGGGAGTACCAGTTCTTGAAAGAGTACTGTACTGTGATGAAGCCCCTGACAGTGGCCCTGGACATCTTACAAGGGGATGAGTGCACCTACGGGGCTTTACTGCCAACACTCACAAGCCTGATGTCAAAGACGCTTGCCCTGAAAGATGACCTCTCTAGAATGACAGCCAGCCTTCCAGATGTCATTGTAAAGGTAAGATTATTATTAATTGCTTTGGGTGGATTTGTTAAATTTATTATACCATTCACAGTGGGTGGATGTTATACTTTGTTTTAAGCAGCGGGTACAATTATTAAAATGATAGAATAAAAGACCAAGTATTCACCCCTTGTTAAATATCAGGGACATTGATCATCATTAATCATGAATATTAATCATAATATCAACAAAAGCCTCAGCCAAAATTAAATCTCATACAGTATTGATAATAGAAAATATAGATGGTTTAGAGCTGTAAAGCCCACAAAATAATGACAATAGGTAATTATATAGTAAAATAATTTTATTCTTAGATGCATCATATTGTATGTTACAGGCCATCAAGACTCGTTTTGATGCTGTTCTGGACAGCCAAGAAGGACTTCTCGCAGCGGCCACTTGTCCCAAGTTTAAACTTCGTTGGCTGAGAGATGAGCGTAGGAGAGAGTATGTGAAGGAGCTCCTGATAACAGAGTGTCGTAAAGCTGCTCCTGCAACTGAGAACACTAATGTGTCCCAAATGCCAGCCAGCCCAGCCGAAATGGACTTTTTTGAATTTCAGAATCAGCCCACAGAAAGCTTCTCAGCAGAAAAAGAAGTAACTGACTTTTTAAGGTCAGGCTATGAGCTTGAGATTCTGAATCAGTTCCCAAATCTCAAAAAGATGTACATGAAATACAACAGTCCAACTCCATCCAGTGCACCAGTGGAACGGCTGTTCAGTTTAGGTGGATTGGTGCTTTCCCCAAAAAGGAACAGAATGTCTGATAGAAGGTTTGAGAAGCTTCTGCTGATGCGATATAACCACTGTTTCAGTCCAAAAGAAAACAATAAAACATAGGTCTTTTTCAGGGTTGCCACAAACTGAGACTGGATTAACAGCCTAAATGTAGCATGCAATAGCATTTTCTGTTTTTGTAATCTCAATATTATGCCTCTCTGCACTTTACCAACTGTTAAAAGATGTTATTGTTAATTTTATTTATTTTATTTACTTATTTTTTGCTGTATTTATATGAAAGGATGTGTGTGTGTATACACAAAAATAATTTATGTTATATGCTGGAGTATGCAGAAATACAGTTTAAGCCTTTATTTTCTTAAAATATGGTGTAATGTGCAGAAATATGTTCAAATGTTAAACAAATTTATTAAAGTCAAAGACTGTTGAATTTAATTTAATTTTTGTTTGATGCACTGTTTATAAAGTTAAGATTAAAAGTAATAAACAATTTTTTAAAAAGACACTTTTCCATTTGATTCACTTATATATAATGGATTATGCAGAAAAAATAGAATTGGCCCAAAAGGTCTATTGCTTTATCACGCATTCAGGTAGTGTATCATGTTTTTTAAAAGTAACTAAGTAACTAAGTAATTAATTACTTTTGAAAATAAGTAATCAGTAAAGTAACGGGATTACTTTTTTTGAGAAGTAATCAGTAATCAGTAACTAATTACTTTTTTCAAGTAACTTGACCAACACTGACAATGACTTCTCAGAGATATGAGCAAGGTCACTCACCACACTGTGGCACCGGTTCTGGATCCAAATCATATTTTTCTAAATCTAAAAATAGTGTTTTTTTGATCTCTAAGCCAGAAAACCAAAGCAGAACAAAGTGTCCAAATGGGACATGAAGCACAGTCTCCTGGTTAAAACACTTGTGATAGATTCAGACTTAAAGGATCATTTTTAGTCTTTTCCAAAGTTTTCAGGCAGACTTGGTTATATTACAGAAAAAAGGCCATTTGTTCATTTACACTTACTAAAAATGAAAACATTTTCCACTCCAAAACAAGTGTTTGTTCCACTCCAAAACAACTTACAATGCACCAGATTTTAGTTTGAGCTTTTAAAGATTCAAAGTTTCTACTGCGCTGTACTTCAGAGGCTAATGTAGAGCAGATGAATACTTTAACAGAATTCAAAGTAAGACTCAACAATGGGCAAAACCCCTGTATGACTTTAAAACACAGAACTGATGGGGAAACAGCAACAGGTGTGCAGGTGAACTGCGCAGCTGGGTGGTGTAACAGGAGCTGAAATGACATGCAAGGGATATTTTGGATTGTGAACACACAAAGGTATAATGAAACATTGTAGCACATATGTGAAGTACCTGTGAACCCTTATTTATCTTTTACTAAGTCTGGGAGAAGCCTTTTAGTTGGTCTACTGTCTGAAACAAGCTATTTTATCTTGTCTGCCTTTAAGGCCACCCTCCCTTTAAGGGTGTTTTCACATCTGCGCTGTTTAGTCTGTTTAAATCATTCTCTGGCTTAGTGTTGCTCATTTGTGCAGATGTGAACACTGTAATTGTAGTTGGGTGTCGAACAAAACAACCACGCCTAGATGGTCTCTGTCTGGTTCTAAATGATGATCTGACATCGATCCGAGCCAGCTACCAGGTGTACGCTGCAAGTCTGAACTAAACTAAAAATACCCTAAGACTACCTGTCACTTCCAAACAACTGGTGTTGAACAGTAGGTGGGACAGGCTTTTTTCCTCTCAGCCAAAGCTCTGTGCTCGAAATGACCCACAGAATCACATAATCAAGAGTGAAAATAACTCTAAACTTATCGTTCAGAGGAATCTGAAGCCTGACCCGAAGCCTTTTGAGCTTCTATATACACTGACCACACTATTTGAGGTCAGTGAGGATCCAGCCCTGTAGCAGTATACAGTATGACAGAAAGAATAGAAGTAGCCACTAATACTTTACAGTATTAGTGGCTACTGTAATACTTTACAGTAGCCACTACAGTGTTAGTGGCTACTGTAATACTTTACAGTAGCCACTACAGTGTTAGTGGCTACTATAGAATCAAGCTTCTGCTGCTGGTTTATGGTTTTGGGGCTCTGGTGTTCTTACTTCTTCCAAACCACAGCCCCATTTTTCCCCTCATTAAAACTTGTAATTGTCAGAAGTGATGCTGACTCGACTGACATCAGTTGAGGCAATTTTATCAGATTTCTTTGAGCTCCCTCTGGAGCTCTAAACAAAGTATCCAAAGGAGGCCAAAGAAAGAGAAAACATGAGTTGCTGGGATGGACAGTTCTGGTGGTGTGGCTGTCCTCTCCCATCACTCGTGTACCTCTGAGACCACTCATCTGTCTATTTTCCCTCTCCACTCTCCTCTGTCTCCCGGGTCTCTTCAGAGAGATAATACGCTGGTCATCAGGGGAGCAACAGAGCGAGGGGAGATGGAGATGCAGGACTAATTGCGGGGTGTCGTAGCTCAGCGGCGCGGCACTGCCCACTGTTTTGGCTCAGCCGTAATTACCTGGTAGTCACAGATGTTTCGTGCCATTGTTGAATGCCCAGACAGAGAGGAAGGGATAGATAGATGGACGGAGAGGTGGGGGAAACAGAAAGAGGGAGTGTGGTTTCGCCAGCCAGCTGCAAACTTCTGCACACGAGCAAAGAAACAGCTACCAGACACTTTCTCTCTCTCTCTGCATTTATTCATCCATCTTTTTTCTTTTTTACCCATTCTTTTATTCATCTCTTTCAATCCATTATCAAAGCAACCCTTTTATATTTGCACCTTGAGTGTTGATGGGTGATAATAATTCTTTTTGTGCATGTGTGTGTGCGGGGTGCAGCCTTCCCACTGAGGCAGAACAAAGTAGCGTAATAACTCAGACACTGAGCTGACCCTCTCTGCCGCTCTCAAGTACACTTAATGGAGGTGTGTGTGTGTGTGTGTCTGAGCATGCATGTGCATCGTGAGTGTGTCTGTCTGTCTGCTGGATTTGAATATGACTGCACTTGCATGTGCATACTTGACAGTGTGTGTGTGTATGTGTGTGTGTGTGGATCCCTGTGTGTGAATGTATCCTGTTCTCCAGTGTGTGTGTTCAAATTGCTGATCCCCTCCAGGGGTGAATTGTTATGGCTGCTGTTCTGTTGAAATTACTGTTATTTGTTTCCTTTAAAACAAGCTAATTGCAGCATAGCCGATTGCCGCGCGCATGTGTGTGTGTGTGCTTATTCGTGTGTGCGTCAATTTGTTTGCTTCCTTGTTTATTGTTTGTTTGTGTTGCATTGCAGACCCCTCCAATTTCTTTAGCATGGACACATTTTCACTCCGGCGTCAAAACTCATTCTGCTGCAGCTGTTGGGTGGCAATTTGACTTTTTAGCCAATTCTCCCGCCCCATGTTTTTTTTTTTAAAAAAAACTCTTCTGCTTAACAAAAAGGAAAGGAAATTATGTGCACATAAATTGTATTACAAAAATAAATCTCTCCCTGTGAGAATGAATCAATCACGTTTAACTCAGTTCCTTTTTATTAAGTGCTGCAATCATTTACTAAATGGCCTTGTTTGTGCCTTCTGAAGTATTTTTCTTCCCAGTGATAAAACTCTTGTTAAAATACTACTAAAAAGCACTCAACACCTTTTTTTTTTCTTACACTTATCCGATTCAGGGTCGCAGGGGTCTGAAGCCTATCCCAGCTGCCAAAGGGTGAAAGGCAGGGTACTCCTTAGACAGGCTTCCACTCTGTCACAGGGCTAACACAGACAGACAGACACCATTCAGACTCATATTCACAGCTCACCCATACATGTCTTTGGACTGTGGGAGGAAGCTGAAAACACGCAGACTCAACACAGAAAGACCCAAGACGAGACTCAAACTATGGACCTTTTCTGTGCTCCCGCTTCCACAGACCCAGACTTTCTTGTCCTTAAAAAACTGAGGAAGATGGATTGGAGAAAGATTTTGTGGAAGACACTTCTGACTTGGGTGGAGTGCAGGGCTGGGGTCCTCCATCAATCTGCCAGGTGCTGATTCTGGCCCACAGTTCTAAGGAGGGTAGCTTTGCACAGTTTCCAGACTTGACGGCAGCGTTACAGATCATCCTGGATGGAGGATCCCACTGCTTCTCCCTCCTGGACTAGAAATAGAGAAGGTTGACAAAGCCTGGCTGCAGAAGACATCCATCAAGGCTCCGAACTCCAGGAAGCAGAGTTGGGGGAAACTACATGTCTTAAAGCAACTTCAAGCTCTTGATTTGCTCTTGCTGGTGGTTGAGAGCTGTTCTTATTTCTAGTTGCAGCTGCATATTCTGCCAAATTCTTATTTAGGAATAGCCACAAAGAAGTGTTGAGGGTGATGGTGTGACTTATCCTGTGATACCAGGCAAATTTTGTGGTGTGGGCCCAATGGATAACTCACGAGTGGACTGAAGAGGAGATGATCCAACAGAGCCACGGTCCAGTTTAACTTAGAAGTCATCTTCGGAGGAAAACTGACAGTAAAGAGCATCAGGTTTCATCAGGGAACCGGGACAGTGAGATCTGAATCTGAATCTCCCGAAGAAAGATTTAGAAGTTGAGGTGAATGTGGTGAGCAGTGTAGCTGCCTGGCTTTAATTCCACATGAATCTCCTGTAGAAGTTGAAGAATCCAAGAAATGATTTTAGTTCTTTGCCTCTCTGCCACTGACACCTGAGGGTCCTGCTTGTTTGCTCTTGAAAATGTATCCAAGGATATATCTAAATTGACACTTCCCATCTTTGACAAGTCAGAGACAGATCAGCACTGACAGAATAGGTACTCATGGTCTGTTTTATGGAGAACATGAAATGCTGAGACCAGAAAGGGAAGGCAAAAAGGAGCAGGAGGCAGAAACCGAGAGGCTACTCACCTGAGCATGTTAGCATAAATAGTCAATAATCACAGCTCATGTCCAAATTGAGACGCGGTAAAAATTTGACTAGTTAGCAATTATATTTACTATACTTTAATATTTACTAATTAGAAATTAATACAATGCAAAAATGAAGTATTGAATTAGCTAAACTGAAATCTTAACCTGATGATTGTGGTATTTGAAAAGTCACCAGATCCTGAGGCAGGAACTCTATATTTTAAATTGATTTCAAATGTATATCAAAACATTGATAACTACAATATTTGCACTCAGACAGTAATGTCAAGCAGATGCAGTGTGCATTTAAATATGTGATATAATGAAAGAGACTGGGGAGGAGAGAGCAGCAACAATGAAAAAAAGAAAGTGTTGAGTGGGTTAAGCATGTGTGTGCATGTGTGTGTCAGTGTTAAGTGGGACATCTCAGACAGACAGGCCATCCTCTAACAGGCACCCTTCTCTGCCAGGCAGGTGAGCCAGTGTCTCTTTATCTGTCTCTTTCTCACATACACGCGCCTCTGCCAGCTCCTTCACGTCCCCCTGTGCCAGGTATGTCTACGTGCCGTCTTTGTGTGCGAATGAAAGCGTGGCAGATCTGACGAGGAAGAAAACACACACACGCACACACATTCTCACGGGGGGGAAGAGAAGGGACGAGAAGAGGAGAGGGAGAAGAAGAGGTGGCTTCGCCTTCCCTCTCATCCCTCAGTCCAACACTTCTCCTCCTTTCGTTTGGTTCCATTCGATCGTCAGTTCTTTCTGTTTTGTGCCGTTCCATGTGCTGCTGCTCTGTCTCTGCCTCCACTCTTCTCCTGTCCTCTCTTTCTTTGCGCTCCATCCTTTTTCTCCCCCATCACATCGCTCTCTTTCTTTCCCATCCATCCTCTCTTTCTCCTCGCCTCGTTCCAGTTTCCAAGTGCTTGGACCGGGGGCTTAGTGCTCCGGTCACTGCTCAGGGAGTACGGTGAGCTAAAGTAGGCTCAGAGTAGAAGAACATCACACACGCAAGCGCACACTTGAACAAACAAACACAAACTGGCCCTTTCTCTTGCTCCAATTTCAATTGTGTCTTGTGTGCTACCTACGTATGTCTCTACCTTCTCCAGATCCCAAAGCTTATCAGTACACGCAGCCTAGAAAGCATTATGAGAACTGGTCTGACATCATACGTATCCAAACACCAAGCATTCAGAGATAAGCCTCCCTGTTCCTATCTCAATCAGTTACTCGCCACTCCAGGCCAAACAAAGTTCAGCACAACAGAAAGGCTCTAAAGTTCAAACCAGCAGAAGAGAAATGCAGCTATTATTGATGCACCTGCAATTAAAAGTTATGACAAAGTAAGTGGAAAAAGTCGCAATGAGTTTGATTTGTTATGTACAGTTGCGCAAACATCTCAAGTTAGAGCATGTGTGGTAGCTCTGCATCAGTCTAGACCTGCAAATCTATCTCATGAGCTGGTATTGAATAAATTTCACCCAAAACTGACTGACAGTTTTTTTTTCTTCTTTGGCCACCAAAAGCATAGAAAAGCTCCCTGAAAGCCACCATTAATGTGAGTCAAGCAAGTTATCTGCAAGTTTGAAAAAGAATGACTAAAGATTTTCTCCTTCTGCTTGTATTTACTATTTCTGCCTCTTTGTTTTCATCATTTTTACCAACCTCTTCCCTCATCCTCGCCTTCATCATTGCATAGTGATTTCATCTAACTCTCCAGGTGTGTGCTGACCTTTCATGTGAGGTGCTCGTTCTTCAAGACTTCAAGAGGTGAGAATGATTGATGTCTAATCTTTGATATCCTATGAAGATGTGTGAGCATGTGTGCACAGTGTGCATTTCTATGTGGGTGTGTGGGTGGGTTGCTTAGGACCTCCTACAGTTAAGGAACCAAAGGTCCTCAGGGTATTAGAGCAGGAGATCAGGGAGTCAGCTCACACACACACACAAACACACTTAACTTGTATGAACACATTCATGCACATTGTGGTGTCTCAGCGACCTCTTGGTGAGTTCAGTGGCAAGGCGTGGTGAGAATAGCCGTTTGAACCTCCAGATCTTAAAGATCATAAAAACACACAGACAACCACACACAGATTAATGCTAAAAGAAAGGAACCACTTTGCTTGTGGGGGTTCAGAGGTCTGCCTAACCACAGTTAAGACATTATCTTGTTAAACGTTGGTTGTTACGCTGTCACTGTGATGCAAACACGATACCTTGTTATTACAATGTAAAAATGATCCAACATCATTTTATTATTCCCATAGGAAGAATGCTGTCTCCACACTCAGGTTGTTAAAAAGGATAAAGCTTAAAGAGATAATCAGTATTAAAAGTACAATTAAAATAACAAAGTAACAAAAAACAAAGTAAGTAACATAGATTGAGTAAAAAAGTAACAAAAGGAAAAAAATAAAAACAACACAAAGTGTTGTAAATAATATTAATTTCAATTCAACTGAATTTTATTTTATTTATATAGCGCCAAACAGGGTTTTAATAGTTTTGCAATTTTCATTAGTTTTTATTTTTATTTAGTTTTGACTTCAGATTTTCAATTTTATATCAGTTTTAATTAGTTTTTACCAATTGTTTGCTAGTTTAGTTTAGTTTTTATTTTTTGAAAATCCTTATTTTCAGTTTAGTTTTGATTAGTTTCAGTTATAGTTTTAGTTGTGTTTGCAATAATTAAGTCTAACAAAATCCCAGTTTCATCATATCAGTCATTCTCTTCTGCTTATCCTTGGGTATGTTGCTATTCCAGCTACCATACCCTGCACCCTGGACAGGTCGCCTGTCTGTCGCAGGGCTAACACGCAGAGACAGACAACTCACATTCCCACCTATGGGTTCTTTAAATAAATGAATAAATAAATAAAGGCAGATGAACAACCATTGATACCAGGCAACTATAAAATGTATATCTTGGCCCCAATGAGACTATTAACTCTTGCAGCACCGGGTGTTCGTAATTTTGGTTCAAGTGAATTGATAAACTTTTTGAAGGAAATTGACTCACACAGTTATGTAGATATCCCCGTCCTGTTGTCTCGGGATGCATCACGCTGCCTTGCCTGGTGTTAGCTTCTGTTTTCTGGGGATGAGGGTTGAGTGTGCTCCCTTCTCAAGGTAAGCTAGGTTAGCCTTCTTGTTTGCTTTTCAAGTGCACTTTAAGGTTTGTGGGATTTTTTTTCCCCTTTAGAAATGTCCCTCATAATTTGTCTCTTTCCACTACAAGACACTTGCTTTATCCAAAACACAGTCATATTCAAAGTAATCCCAAATTGGACTCTGGCGCTTTCTCCCGACTTTTCCTGACATGATTCTGTGCGTGGACGGAGCAGCAACACAGACGACTCGACTAACGTACTGCCACCTGCTGGCATAATGAGACACAGCAAGAAAAAAATCTGTAAACTAAACTTCATTTTCACCCTTGACTATTGTATAACACGCACACATCAATGAAAACTAAACACATTTTTGCTATAAATTCAGTTAATTTTAGTTAGTTTTGTGAACACTCATTACAGTTTTAGTTAGTTTTGTGAACACTCATTACAGTTTTAGTTAGTTTTCCTTTTTTTGTTTTTATTTTTATTTCCGTTAACGAAAATGTTTTTTCACTTCTAGTTTTCGTTATTTCGTTAGTTTTCGTTAACGATAATAACCTTGGCGCCAAATCACAACAACAGTCGCCTCAAGGCGCTTTATATTGTAAGGTAGACCAATAATACATACAGAGAAAACCCAAAAATCATATGACCCCCTATGAGCAAGCACCTTGGCAACAGTGGGAAGGAAAAACTCCTTTTAACAGGAAGAAACCTCCAGCAGAACCAGGCTCAGGGAGGGGCAGGGCCATCTGCTGCAACCGTTTGGGGTGAGAGAAGGAAGACGGGATAAAAGACCTGCTGTGGAAGAGAGACAGAGGTTAATAACAAGTATGATTCACACAGAGAGGTCTATTAACACATAGTGAGTGAAAAAGGTGACTGAAAAGGAAAAACTAAATGCATCATGGGAATCCCTGGCAGCCTACGTCTAACTAAGGGAGATTCAGGGTCACCTGGTCCAGCCCTAACTATATGCTTTAGCAAAAAGGAAATTTTAAGCCTAATCTTAAAAGTAGAGATAGTGTCTGTTTCCCAAATCCAAACTGGAAGCTGGTTCCACAAAAGAGGGGCCTGAAAACTGAAGGCTGTCCCTCCCATTCTACTTTTAAATACTCTAGGAACAACAAGTAGGCCTGCAGTGTGAGAGCAAAGTGCTCTAATGGGGTGATATGGTACTACAAGGTCATTAAGATAAGATGGGGTCTGATTATTTAAGTAACATAAAGTAACAAAAGTAAATAATATAAAGCAATGAAATAAATAAAGTAGTAAAAGTAAGTTATATATTTTTTAATGTATTTGTGCATGCTCAATCATCCAGGTAAGGAAATCCAAAAAGTTGATTCTGTTCATCTGGATGTAACGTTTTCAGTGAGATAAATGTTTCGTCACTTATCCAAGGGACTTAAGATGAAATGTTTCAGTTTTTGTGTTATGCCTTTAATATTTACTATAAAAGGTTAAAGAGCAATTTGTGTAATACTAATGTGACATTATTTAACTACGCAAAGTAAAAAGGAAGCGAGACAGAGAGATATGTAAAAAAAGATGAAGAATAAGGAGGGGTCGACTTACAGTAGGAAGAGGGAGAGATGAAGGAGAAGAGAAGAGTCTTTAATGTGTGTGGGTCTTGTAAGGTCATACAGGGGCTGGGGAGGGAGGGGGAAAGGTTACAGGAAAGGTTACTATGATTTATTTAATCACTGATCCATCAGAAGCAGCCACACACACACACACACACACACGCATGTGCACAAACACCACACCGCAACTGTCACATACACACAATTATTTCCAGCTTGCCTTTTTTTCTCCACATCTATGTACCACCTTAATGTTTTTCACATAAAAAAAGAAGATGGAGAGAGAAGGGTGATTTTCTCTTTTACCACCTTGTCAGAGAGAAAAAGAGGAACTAAATTTCATCTAACGGTGCAATAATGGAAAAGTATTAACCTTACAGTGGAACTTTGAAACAACTTATATGATATCTACAAAGGATCTGGGGAATCTACACATTACACTTAGAGAAGCTGCTTGGCAATGGAACCCATGCCATGAAGCTCCTGGTGCCCAGCTATCGTGCTGATGTTAATGACAGAGGCTGAGGTGCTGTTCCTAGACACATATCCTTAGGCTCCCTTACAGTTGATTGTTGAATATCTGGAAGATAGGCTCACAGTGTTGCATGAATTGCCAAAAAACCTTCATACATGGACGTACAGCTTACACTGCTAATCACTGTTAATTTCTTCCCAAGCAAACTGACAAATTACATTCTCTTCAGTATTAATTGTGAGGTTTTCAACATACTATATGGACCTAAGCAGATGTTCATAACTGTAGTAACTACAGAGCGATAGAGCTGATGAGCCACACTATGAGGCTATGGGAAAGAGTTGCTGAAGCTAGATTTAGAAGGAGTGATGGTGAGTGAGCAGCAGTACAGCGCTACAGATGTGATGTTTACTTTGAGAGTGTTGATGGAGAAGTTTAGCGAATGGCAGAAGGATTTACACTCTGTGTGTGGATCTCGAGCAGTTGATAGGATACCAAGAGAGGAACAATGGTGATGCATGAGGAAGTCAGGAGTGACTGGTGCAGGACATGTTTGAGGACAGTGAGACAGAGGTGAGGTAGGTACAGTACGGTAGGAATGACAGATGGCTTCCATGTGGGGGTGGAATTAATCAGGGATTGGCTCTGAGAAACTTTCTTTGCATTGTCCATGGACAGGCTGACAGATGAGGTCACGCTGGAGTTTTCATGACTGTGATGTTTGGATCACAGTAAAAGTAGGGAACAAGCGGAAGAGAGCCTGGAAAGGTGGAGGCATGCTCTGAAGAGAAGAGGAATGAAAATCAGTAGAAGTAAGACAAAACATGTGACTGAATGAGAGACAGGTGGAAAGGTGAAGCTGCGAGGAGCAACCAGGTCAATCATCCAAAGCAATGGACTGTGCACAAGACAGATGAAGGAGACAGCATGGTCTGAGTGTGTGGAGATGACTTAGAAAGACGAAGTAACAGACTTGCTTTGGACATGTATAGAGGAGGTATGGTCGATATTTTGGATAAAGGATGTTGAAGATGGAGCTGCCATGCAGGAGGAAAAGAGGAAGACTACACAGCACATCCAGCATGTCCAAATTAACACTTTCGGATTTGATTTCAACACTATTAAAGTGTCTATATGGGTCCACACCAGAGAGTGTTAATTTAACTCTTTTTGGAGAGTTGGTACATTAACTCTGATTTAGTGTTAAACACCAAATCTGTCTGGAGTTGATAATTTAACACTTGGTGTTAAGAGTTTATATATTAACTCTCAAAGAGTATTTTAGTTTAACTACGTAAGAGTTATCTTCTAATTCATTCTAAAAAGCAGGAATTTTACTGTTCTGAACTTCTAGAAATTTCTTTTGGAAATAAACATTTACTAAAAAGATGCAATGGTTTTTGAAAAACATTTATTCTGAACTGTGCACCACAATTTCAAAACATTTTCTGAAAGATGTAACAGTGTACATGTTCTCACTTTCATTAGAATTTTGTTTATCAAAAGGTCTGACATGGTAAATGCAAATAACAGCATTCTCATCACTTATTTCTTCAATACAATATGCATGTCCTTCATTCATCCCTTTGTGGAACTTCAACGCACTTCTGCTCTCCCTCATATTCCATCTTCACAAGCATATCCTGTGCGGAGATTGAATAAAAATTAGTTGACACTAATTAATGGCACAAATAATCCAGTAAACAATTGCAGCACAGTAAAAAAAAAAAGGAATCCTCTTTGAGCCATTACTTGTGTAAAGTATTTTCCCAAAAGACAAGGACACAGGCAACAGGTAATACTGAACTAAATGTAAAACCTCAACCTTTTTCATTTTTACCTAAACCGTGTGCACAAAACTCTGGAGGGATCTATGCTAACGTAGAATCCAGTCAGGACGTCAGCTACTGCTGTTTGCTCGTTTTTTATGGGCGATCGTTTTCAGGCTTCAAGTAGCACCATTATACCAACATTTCACATTCTAGACATTGTTTTAGGTGTATTTGACCAAAAGTTTGACTGAAAATTCACATGCAAGCTTTTTTTCAAGGCTGTGGTATTTGCCCGCAAACAATACCTTTCAGCTAGCTAAAACAGAATATTATGCTATCAGCGAGCAACATGGCTAATGCCTTTCACACAGCTTTGTCTCAACTCCAAAGAGCCACAGAAGTAAAAGCTAATAACAATTGAAACAATCTTTGAAAAAATGACTTACCAAGCATGGCAAACAACTCAAATATGTAGAGCAAAATGTTCTGAAACGGCTTCACTTCAGCTTCGATTGGAGCCGTGCTGGGGGCGGAGTCTGTGAATTTACTCTGTTGGTGTCATAGCCCCTCTAGGAGTTCAGAGTTAAGAGGTCAAGAGTTAATGTTTCCATTGTAACACCTCCAGATTTGACAGAGAAACACTCATGAATGTAGAAAAAGACATGTGACAGCGAGGAAAACAAGTGATAGGGTGAGATGGAGGAAGATGATGTGACGACCTTAAAGGAAGCAGCCGAAAGACGAAGATGAGAAAATATGTATCTGGGCCCTATAATGTTAAAGTTGTATCTCTAGTTTCAGTGATTTTGTTACTATGTTTTTGCACCATTAAGTTGTAGGCTAATAAATACTTAAAATAGTAGCTTTACTAAACGTGAAGATTTTAAACAATGGTCCCAAAACCCTTTTTGTTGGTTATTATTTGCTGTGGAGATTAACTCATATTTTTTTCCTGCCAACACATAATAAGGGATTTGTTACTGTTTCCTCTGCAGCCAACAGAGTGCGTCTGCTGCTATTGTTAGCCACAAACTGACATACTAACAATACACGATTACATTTATCAAAAACATTTTTTTTCCATTAACATTAATAAAAATGTTGCATTTTAACTGCAGTTACAATGTTGCATTATTCCCACATAAAGTTGAACTTTAAAATAGTTGGACCACTACAGTTACCGCAACAGCATTTTGTCAGCTTTCCAAAGTATTTTTGGCCCAATTCCCTGTTGGATTTCTAACCTAAGCCGATACTGACAGCAGCACTGGGTTTCCTGGAACGTGTAAAGAGGCACCGGAAGACTAAAGAGAATAGGTGAGTGGTGCATTGCCCCGGCATGCAAAAGAACGCTCATGAAATATGGAAGACTTTGGAATAGTCAATGTAATTAATGTTAGCGTTGAAACAAAATGCCCACCATTGCTGTCACATCACTTGTTTTGCACACTCACACACGCACAAACACACACATACACACATCTTATCCGTAAAGACACAAGGTCGGGTAGATGGATGGAAGGGATGATGGGAGGATGAAAGTGCCACACTCGTTTTTTTCCCCCTGCCTTTTGTGGTGGAGAATGCCCCGAGGCAAGATTTAACAGAGGGAAGAGACAGACAGAGGAAATGAAGGATAGGAAAAAAGGGGGTGTGAAAAAAAGGAGGTGTCTCAGCGACAATGCCAACCCCCACCATCGCTCCTGCCCCCCTCATTCTCGCCATGTCTACCTCTCCCTGCTTCATTCTCAGCTGCCTCGCTTGAGGCCTCACTAGCCCTTTGTAGGGTGCGACCTTGGTGGTCACTGAGCTGGTGTGAACATGCAAGAAACAAGCCATATGGGTGAGACAGAGCGAGAAATAGATGTAGAGATTCAAGGAGAGAGCCATCTAATCCTTGATTTGTCTCTGTGTCTTTTCTCCCCTCCCTCCTCCCCTCGCGCTCACACACACACCGTCTGGGCTACATATGTGCTCCTTCACCCCTTTCTCTTGGCCAGGGCTAGGGCCAGTGCCCCTGCCACCTTACCCAGGGCAAGGGCTGCATATGTTGGGAAGGTGGGTACTACAGAGGGGGGGAGATGGGCTGGGTGGGCAGCAGATGGCTGAGCCCTAAGGCCTCCGCTGGTGTGGCCGGTGGCGAGTGTGTACGCATGTAGAGTGTGTGTGTGGGGTGGGTGGGAGGTAGGTGAATGTGCGTATGTGCTTTGGAGGTGTGTGTAAGTAGGTGGGGGATTGTTGGTCTGCATGTGTGTATATGTGCGTGCACATGAGAGTTTTCTGCTTGGAAGGATGAGTGGACGGGCACCAGTGCAGAAGAACTTCTTCTGGTCACGGTGAGCGAAGAGAAGGAAGAAAGAGAGATAGAAAGGAGGGATGGCAAAGAACAAGAACGCATAAATGAGAAGCATCAAGCGCTACCTGGTTACCTTGGTGTTTTTTTCCAAATTATCATCACCCTGATTTTTATTCACAGGTAGTTTTTGTGCCTGTAGCAGCAGATCTAACCCATTTGATGGTGTATACTTTGATTCTTTGCATCAGTGTGTTTGGTTCAAGCACTTAAAAAATTTTACTAGTTATTTTACCCTTCTTATCTCATTTCTTTACTCTGAGAGGTTCTTTAAAACCACATTTGAGATGTCAGTAGTCTGCAGCGCACAAATGTTCTACCTGCAACATGGGGGGTATCTAAATCTAAATAAATAAATGATTTGGCTGTCTCGGTTAATGACATGCATATTTTTGATATGCAAAACTACAACAAAGTCTATCCAAGAACAAAACATCAGGATTGTAATATTAATACACATCCCAGAGGTGTGTTGACCAATAGAAGAAGCAGTGTCAAAAATGTAAGCTGAGAGGATTCACTGGTATTAAACACATCTCAGTTTAGGAAGTAAAGGATATAGATTTTCAATTTGGTCTTTAGACCAGAAGAAAACTTTTTCACTCAGTGCTTGAATCAAGAATATATGTACGCATGTTCCGTATTTTGACATAAATGTTGTATACACTTAAAAAGAATTATGAGCTAATCTGAAAATATACATAAACAAATAACTTAAATTTTACAGTTTGTTTATTTCAAATTATTTATTTAAAGTAAGTTAAATGTCACCATTATTACTGTCCCCCAGTTGGGGCTGTCCAAATTCAGAGGCTGCATCTACCTGAGGACCCGGCCTTCATTGTCAAAGTGGGCCAGGTACTCCGAAAGCCCGGTAGGCCGGAAGTGAGTGATTGTGACGGCCTCCAGAATTACGTCACAAGCTCTCTCTGTGGAGTGAAACTTATGCTAAAAGTTTATTTTGCGACCCAGAAAGAGTAATAAGGGTAATATAAAAACTAAGTAGCTGCCGCCATTGTTGGAAACTGGAATTGGCTGGGCCGCGCTATGAATTCTGGGATATGGTTTTGCATTTTTGTTGTGGAAAGTCAGGAGAAATTCAGGAGAATGGTGGCTCCGGGAGATTTTTGGGAGGGGCACTGAAATTCGGGATTCTCTCAGAAAAATCGGGAGGGTTAGCATGTATGAGCAACGTACAGAGACATCCTTGATGATAGCCTGCTCGGACTGGGGCAAAGGTTCATCTTCCAACAGGGCAAGGACCCTCAGCCAAGTTACCAAAGGAGTAGCTTGTGGACGACTCTTTGATGTCCTTGAATGACCCAGCCAGGACACAGACTTGAACCTAATTGAACATTTTGGAAGAGATCTGTGCACCGACAGTGAGCATCCAACCTGATGGAGCTTGAGAGGTTCTGCAAAGAAGAATGGGTGAAACAGCCCAAAAATAGGAATGCCAAACTTTTAGCATCATACTTGAGGTTTCAACAAGTTATTGGGCAAAGATTAAATACTTACGAACATGTTAAATTTTAGTTTTTTAAATGTTAATAAATTTGCAAGAACTTACAGCAAACTTGTAAAATAGCAAAATATATACATCAGACTATATATGTATGCGGCTGTGTGTGTACATGCAATAAAAGCAATTGTGTGTGCATGTACGTATAGAAAATGCTAACCTTAGTGAAATTTTTAGGGATATCGCACATAAAATGTGTTTGGACATTAAAAAGAATTACGGCATTTACAAATGAGCCACTGCCTACATTTTTGCAGATCATCAATATTTGATGGTTGCTTTTGTCGTCTTTTAATCAAGCGTCGTGCAGGATAAGTAAGAAATGTCCTTGACATTCCTAACGTGTGTCTTCTGAACGCATTCATTCATGCAAGCAGCTGTTCATGTGTGCGCGTGGCCTCTGGCACCGTATCTCCTCTGTGCCCTCTAAGGAGGCAAGAAGAAACATCCACACCACCATTCCCTCTCACATGGGAGGGGAAAAGACAAGAGGGAGGAAGAAGATATCAGTTTCGTCCTTCACCTCTCCCACAATCCCCCTCTTCTGCACCATTAGACAAGAGGAAAGTGTCCCGAAGACGCTTGCAGGTATGACACAGCTGCAACGCTCTGAATCTCTCTCTCACACACACACACACCTTGCAGGTATGGGCCAGTTGCCATGCTCTAGATAATAGGCTGTTGAGGATAAAGCTTGTTAGGCAGCCACAGCTGACACAACAGACACGACACACTAGTTGGAAAAGCCGGTGAACGGAGGGCAACCAAGGATGCAGTGACGACTCAGTAATCTTTCCTCTGGCTCTTTCTAAACTTCTTTCTTCCCACTTTTCTAATATTTGATTCTTCTTTCATGCTTCGTTCACATTTTCATGCTTCTATTAAGCAAACATTAAAAACTTCCAGCCCATTTATAATCATTTAGCTTGCATCTTTTTGGCAGATAGTTATGTGCATACTGTTTGTGGCCCGTTCAGCTCTAAATTTCTTCATCAGCCTCTCACACTCACAGACACACACATGAACACACCCCACAGACTCCCAGAAGGTCATCCCCTCTGAGAATGTCTGTTTGAAGTGAGGACCTCTGTGGCAAGCTGCTGGACGCCTGCTTCACTGTCAGGTGTGTTTGCCCGTGTGTGGATTTCTTGGCGCTTTCATGCTCATTCATATCTGAGTGCCTAATTGTATACTTGTGCGAATGCATGAGTTTCATGCTTTTATTGTGTAATTATGCTTGTTTATATGCTGCATGCTAGCTGACAGTATGCGTGTGTGAGTATGTGTGTGCGCTGGAGAACAAGCACCACAGGCTGTGGCGTGTCCGTGCCTCCTGGTAATGGATACTAATGGCCCTGGGCAGGCCTCCATGGAGCAGGAGGGATAGATTTGTCTGTTTGACCCCATCCTGCTGCCCTCGCCCTGGGAGGGGGAGGGTCTGAGGGGTGGGAGGCTCTGTGGGGGTCTGGGTCACCATCAGCATGCATAACCCTCAACATAAACACACACTGTTAGCTGTGTAAGTGACAGCAAAGACACGCATGCTGGCGTCGCATGTTCTGGAAGGTTACAGACGCTGTGGAGATGATTAGAGAGGAACAGTAGCACGAGTGATTGCAGTTGTCTGAAAATATCCAGGTTACATACTTCATAGACAAGTATTCTTATACTCTCTGTGCATTAATGCATAAAGAAAGGTTATGAAGTTATTTACATTTCCAAATCACACATTTTTAAAAGCACTTCTTAAACAAAGCAGGACGACTTGTCGGGCCTGAGTGATGGACAAAGCTACTCGTGCATAATGCGCACATACATGACATCCCAGGAGGTATTGCTGTATGTTTTTATCCAAGGTTGATTTATTTTTCAAGTAGCCACTCCAGCTTTTCTCTTTTTTTCATAACACACCCTTAAAATTTAGAAACTCTTCAAAAGTGAAAAGTGTCTCCTAATTGCTTATAGGCGGACGGAGCTTCACTTAGCTTCATGTAAATATTTTCCTTGAAAACATCCCTGAGGCATTACAGTATGACCTTTTGTTAGATTTCCAGCTAATATCACTTTTGAATCAACATTTCTACTGCCTGAAAGGAAAAATGTTAAATTCATCATTTCTTACGTGAGCTCGAGACTTTTTTTGACCAGAGAATTACCTTTGCTTGCTTCTGTCAAATGTTAAAGATGATGGATTTCCATTGTATGAATGTTGAACATTGGGGCAAAATGCCTGGAAAAGGAAGATGTGGCCATGCTGAGCCATTATTTTAGAATTTTTATTTTTTATTTTTTGGTGATTAAAGCTTTTGGCAGAAAACTGACATTTTATTTCAATACCTGTTAAGGTTTTGGAGAGCGACCGACCTCTGAGCAATGAATTGCTAAATTTGTTCTTCCCTTTTCTCCTTCTGTCTCTAAGTAGTTGAATGTCAAAAAGAGGGAAGTGGCTCAGGTAAACAGGGCCTCAGGGGAGAGGTGACCTTTGGGTTCACAGTCAGGGGGACACAAAAGGGAAGGGAGAGGGAAGGAGGGAATGGTGAAAACAAGGCTCAGTGCAGAGAGCAGATAATGGAAAAAGCATGAAACCAGAGAAAGACAACAGAAGAAGAATGGGAAGCGACAGAGAAGAGGGAAAGATGGGAAAATGATCTGACTAATTAACTAGAAAGTTAATATTAAAAAGTATCTGTGAAAGAGCTTTTAAAATCAAAGAATCCAATTGCCTGGAAATGTGAACACTAAATGACAAGGTTTCTTTTTTCATGGTATTTTGAAATGTCCGAAGTTAAACATACTGAACAGCATCTTATTTCTAGAATTGGTTTAGTTAAACCCCTACATATAATTAAGTACAAATTATCTCACCCACTACAAATGCAACACAACCTCAATCCTTACTTGGCTCATATGGACGTTGGTCACAACCCATACACGTTACATTTTAAAGACTAGTACGATGTGCAGTGTTGTTTGCTGTGAAAATTAAATGATACAAGGCTTTTTTTGGGTGTTCAAGGTTCATAAATGCTAATAATCATTTTTAGTCTGTTGCTACATGGTTGCTGGTAACAGAATACAGACTGTATCAGAAAGAATCAATGGATTTCTAAAAGTTATACTTTTTGTGGTGACAGGCGTAGAAACCTGTGGTAAATTTTAACATGCATGACTGAATACAAAGTTTTACACACGAAACTTAGAATATCACCTCTGGATGCACGGCATTTCTCTATACAATCTACATACAAACTTTTGTGAGCATATATCTGTAGTCAATGCTTTAGCCCGTTGGTATGTACTTGCTAAGCAATATAATATCAGATATAGATAAGAGCCTTCAGGGGCTTAAGATATAACTGTGTGACAACTTTGACTGCTCACCTCCTGATCATGTAGTTGGAGTTTGCAGGCAAACACACAAAAAGACCGGTACAAGCTTCTCCGCCCTTTCAAAGAGTGCTACAGCCCACTTAAAAAACAAAAAATTCAATGGGGCCCATCCAGTCTTAAATCTTCATTCTAATCAAAATAAAAGAGAAATAGAAAGTGATATATTTCATTAAAAATTCTGTTCAAAAAGCATAAATAACACAGGTTGTTCGCTACAAATTATTAATGTCAGCGAGTCATACACACAGCGTTAAAAGCACGTGTGTAAGATCAAGCACCTAGCCATGCAATCTGTCTTTAAAAACATTTGTGAATTTCACTGTGGATGCCACTGTGGCAACAAGTCAGTTTAGCAGTAATGTGTAGGTGGCCAAGCACTTATCGTGTTCTAAGCTTGAAACACTTTAAAGCTACGGAGCTTTAAAACGTGACGCCATCATGTCCTCATGAAATGTCAGAATGCTGTGAGTGACAATAACGATAATCGTGACAATAGGTCCTTAAATAATTTGCTATATATATTGATAACCAGTGTTGGTCAAGTTACTTAAAAAAAGTAATAGTAACTAATTACTGATTACTTAGAGAGTATGAGTAATCAGTAACTAATTACTGATTACTTCCCCAAAAAAGTAATCCCGTTACTTTACTGATTACTTATTTGCTTGGAAGTTTAGGGTTTTTTTTTTCCGCTGTAGCAAGAAGTTTTCTTCCCCCGCACAACGGACGCTAATTTTTTTGTCACTTTTTATGGAATCAAACTTAAAGTAAGGTCAGTACTTCCACGCTTTAAACACTGCACGCTCTCCTGCACTCAATATATGATCCATTGTTGATCTGCACACAGCTGTTGTCACGAACGTCGCACTTGCTTACGTCACTGTCATGAGACATTCTTGCAAAAAAATCATGGTTTTATTAACGCAGTAACGCAGCGTTCCTACGGAAAGTAACGGTAATCTAATTACCATTTTTGCAATAGTAATCCCTTACTTTACTCGTTACTTGAAAAAAGTAATCAGATTACTGCCCATCTCTGTTGATAACCCTTAAAATGGGAACCCTTAGTAGAATAAAATGTTTCACTTAACGTTAGATGAGGACAATGGACCCTTTGATTATTTCCAAAAATCCTTAAAATTCAGACTTTTACACCAACACATATTAAAGTGGACATGAAACACTACATGGATAAAGGCTATTTTAGGGAATGGAGCCCTGCACTCAAAAACAGACAGAGATTTAACAGCTGTCTGTGAAGTTGGATTTAAGAAATATGTGGTTATGTTTTTGGAACATGTTTAGCATCATCTCATACAAGTTCAAAAGGTTATGTCACTGGATTGGTTGGTCGGTTGGTTGATTGGTTGCGGCTATAGAGTTACTTTAGTTATTTATTTATGTTAGCAAACTAGTGACAGAGCTGATAACAGAAAACAAGGGAACTAAGAATAACTCACGTTGTCCACTGAGTTATTGGTTTTGTCACTGGTTAGCTAACATAAACTAATGTAAGTTTATTAACTGTGCCCAGCCAACCAACTCGGTGACATCACACTTTTATGCTCTATACTGGCACAAGATAGCGCTAAACATATTCTAAAAACTTTAGCTTTAAGCACTTATTTCATAAATCCAGCTTCACAGACTGTTTTAGAGCAGTGCGCCATGGTGTAAATTAACCTTCATACATGCAGTGTTTCATGTCCACTTTAATGTTTTTAAAATAGGTGATGGTAAAATAGTTGGATTTAGCACCTTTATGCCAGCTATAAGCAATAAGGCACGGCAGAACTGTAAAGCCAGTCAACACAAAGAAATGCATGTTAACTTGTCGTCGCTAAATAAATATTAACCAGTACCATTTTTCCATGCTGATAAAAAATGTAAACTTTATAATCAAATTTTGGAGAAAAAAAAAGTACTTCAACCCTTAAAAACTTCAACCCATTACATGGGATTTGAAAAGAATGACATTCTTAGCTGAAGAAAAAAATTGAAGGATTTATGTGGTAATTAAAAAAATAAATCTAGTCCTTCACAGTGAGTGTAAAGCAGAAAGTTTGTGCCCACTACCCACAGCGGGGAGAGATGTGTGTCTTAGCTCATCAGCGAGGCTCTGTTCAGATCAGTGTCTCCTCTCCACAGGTTACTGCCACTACTCATGAGGGCGACTCGCCTCGCCTTATGGGAGGCTCAGTGTGCTTCAGAGGAGAACAAAAGTGAGAGATTCTCTCTTTAAGTCCTATCCTTCCTGCTCTCTTTCTTCCCATCTTCTTCTCTCCTCTCCATTTGAAGCTTTTCTTCTTAACCTTTCTCTGTGTTCCTCTCTCATTCCGCTTCCCTCTCAGACTCTCTTTCTCTCTCTGTCTCTTTATCCGGATGTCTCCCACCGTGGCAGGCAGACATCAGTAGCCCTAGGGAAGTGCTTCGCTGTGGGAAGGAGCCTTGGCTTTAACTGGCTCTAAGTGGCTCTTGCTGTTTGTCTCTTTAGTTGTTTATTTTCTCCTTTGCTCACCCCGGGCAGGGAGGAGAGAGGGACACTTAGCGTCGGGGAAACCACAGCGTGGCCAGGCAGGGAGGTTTAATACCGCTTAGTAGCCTGCAGAGTTTACATGTTAGGGAGGCACAGAGAGACAAAGTGCAGGTGTGTGCAAGTTTATTATTGCAGTTTGTGTGTCATTTTATCATTAGAAATGTTATACAGATGTCAGATGGCTTGTGTGCGTTTTACTATGTTACTGTAATTACGGTGTGTGTTCACAAGTGTGTGTTTGTATCGACAAAGTCAAAAGGTCCAGGTATGACCTTCTAAGATGACATTATTTGCCATTGATTTGCCTCTGTTTCATATTTTGTCTCACTGGGACTACTGTACCAACAATTGGCCTCTATTGTTCTGTTTTTAAAGACAAACAGCTACACTGCATTCCCTCATGAAAAAGGTAAAACAATTGTGTTTCTGGTCACTGCCTCAAATTTCAAACCTGACCTGTAACATGGGAAACGTGTTTTAGTTTGAGATTGAATCAAAAATAATTGGTTCTTAAAGGTTTTTTGGGTTTTTTTGTTTTTTTAAAAGGGTGCTTTGGAAAAACAATTCCTTAATCTCATGTTTATGTGATGTAGGGGAGCCTGGACCTCAACATTATCCATCTTCTCTTGACAGATAACAGAACAACAGGTAGCCAAGATCCACAGAAGACTTTGCACAGTGCTATATTTAACTAAACAACAAGTGATGGAAACCTGAATACAACACCTTGTGTATTAACAGGATTTCTACCCGAGTTCAAGTCTCATCTGCAAAGGAAAGTATCATCTTCTGTTAGTGTTTAGACTGAGTGGCAGTATTTAAATACTGTGAGTTTAATCATGTTTTTTCAATTAAAAAGTCACCAGTCTATTGAAAGATCTGTACCAGAATATGGAGAATATGTTGTGTTGCCAGGGAATGTCAAATTTCCATTAGCACAGCTCAAAAATGTCAGCTTTCTTAAATCAAATCAATCAAATCACTTTTATTGTCACATCACATGTGCAGGTACACTGGTACAGTACATGCGAGTGAAATTCTTGTGTGCGAGCTTCACAAGCAACAGAGGTGTGCAAAAATACAATAACATATTGTATTTTTGGTGCTGTGACACCACGAGTGCAGAGGGTGTCTGGATTTATACCAAACTTTTGGGATTTGCCAGCCATTCCCAAACTTAAATACAACAGCAGTAAATATAGGTCAGAGTAATGTTTAATATCCACCTTATATTACCATGTGTAATTCACTAACATATAAAAATCTATAACTGTAATTTCAAACTGAATTTGTGTTTTTTACTGTGACCCATGTGCAGTACCTTCATTGGTACTAGCTGGCAAAAACACATGCTAACTTCTTCTTTTTAAAATTTTTTATTTAACCAAGATGTGAACTTTTGAGATCAAGAATATCTTTATCAGAGTGTTGCGAGTGCAGATAGGACACAAGAACGTGTCGACAATCACCACATTGTTAAAAGCACAATGCACAAAGTTTACTAGTGCCAGCAGGATCTACCATAAATTGCTTCTAATGCTAGCCTACTTCAAATAAAAGCCCATTGCTTTTAATGGTTTATGGTAACAGGAGAAAATGAAGGCCCAGGTCTATCTTTGAAGAAATGCAGTAGCTTTCCAATATGAAACCACCTGGATCTGTCCATGGTGCTGATTTTTCCTCTCGCTTTCTCTCTCTGTCTCTCTCTCTCTCTCTCTCTCTCTCTCTCACACACACACACACACACACACACACACACACACACACACACACACACACACACACGACTGCCTATGTCATTGTGATATATACTCTGAGTCACACTAATGGCCCATTCATAACACCTTTTTCTACGGCACTGTAACCAGCATCAATAGAAGAATAATTTAATAGTTCTTTTTTTCTTAAGCTAAATGTTCAGGGAATCCAAGGATATTTGATAAAATGCTCACAAACATGAAGAGAGCAGGTGTTGCTTGGATTGCATGCCTATTCTCACCAAGGCACAATACACGGGAATGAAATGGAAGGCAAGCAAAGGCACTTTGCCATCATCAAATCAAGCTTTCCATCAAGCATGTCCACGTAGATACATAAAGAATCAATATTTGTATGACTGGCCTCACAGACAGAGGGCCTCTCAGTGAGCTTCAGCAGCAGAAAGTAACTTTTCTGTTTGCTGGCACGGTTGTGCGTTGTTCAAAGATTAAGCCAAATAGGGGTTTAATTCCTCTAAGTGGTGTGCAAGCATGAGCTGTGAAGTCATGCAAAATGCCGGATAGCATGTGTTTATAAATGTGTGCGTTCCTAAGGACCTAAGCGAGTGCATCTTAGTGTGTAATGTGCGCAAGGCCAGGCAGATGTATGAAGGGAAAAGAGCGCACTCTTAAATACTCAGCTCACCTCACACGTATCGTCACACACTCGCCTCACAAATGAACACCTCCGCATCATAATGAGAATTACCTGCATGGCCTCACATTGCACTTCTCATCCCCTTGCAAACAAACACACACACACACTTGCACATTTGCTCATCTGTCCTGGCTCCCCCTGTCACTCTTTCTTGTTCCTATTCTTGTTTTTTTCTGTCTCTGTTTTCACACATGTAAACACACACACACACACACACACACACACACACACACACACACACACACACACACACCCCTCCAGTGTCCTCGTCGTCTCAACTTGAGCAGCAAATGAACACAATTAGCCACGGCTCCACAAACACACACTGGGGTATTGTTCTGCTCACACTCACTCAGTCCTTAATCTGCTGCTCCGGAGGGACCTCGGGTGTGTGTGTGAATGTGTATGTGTGTGTGTGTGAGTGTGTGTGTGTGTGAAGGCAGTCGAGGGGAAGCATCGCAGAGCCCAGCTGACAGAAGGGGCTTCCAGGCCTTTTTCCCTCAGAGGTTTCCACGATGATGATCAACTCCTCGCGCCTTAGTCCTTGCTGTGCTCACCACAGACACACGCAAACACACACACACACACACACCCACACACACACACACACACACACACACACACACACACACACACACACACACACTCTTTGAGCATGGCACCCCATTCGGCTTGAATGCATTTCAAACACGAGCACACACACAGCCACAGCCTTCGGTCAGAGCCAGATGTTACAGGGTGAACAAAGGCATTGAGTCACAAGTTACTGTTCTCAACAGCAGGTTGAGCCTCACATTAGAAACACACACACACACAACACACACACACACACACACACACACACACAAACACACACACACACACACACACACACACACACACACACACACACACACACACACACACACACAGCTGAGCAGCGGACCCACTCACTACATTGCACAGCCACTGACTGAGCTTGCCATTTCTTCCCCTTGAGCAAGTGTGTGCTGTCTTGCTAATTAGACAGCAGGTATCTGCCTGACAATATTTCTTGCAAGAACACCTACACAAGTGGCTGCTTAATGACTGCACTTTAAGATGCCTCGCAGGCCTTTACAGAGGAGACGGGGGCCTTCGCAGCCATGCAGCGCTCTACTTACTGGCTTAAGGCCAGTTGCCACAGTCACATCAGCAGCGTGTAGCATTTAGCATCAGTGCTAAACAACCAATATCTTTATTTACATGCATAATAGCTTATAGTAAATCTAAAAAAATGCCTGTTTAATAAGTGTTTTCAAATAAACTTGTGAGATTACAAATACGTATATAGTCTGGTCACTATCTTGATTATGATTTATTAAAATTATCCTTTGACCTTGACACTGAAATGAAATAACATTGAACTTGATTGTTCATTGCTGGCATTTCAGTCATCAAACATGACATACAGTACTGCAGAACATCTTGAGTCACCAATCATTGCTTTATGTTTTGCTTCCAAGCAGCCAGACATTTATTAAAGTAGTCTTAAGCAATAATTCTCAAGGCTTTCTGAAGGTTTATCAAGGTTTTTCTCTGGGCATTGGCTGCTCTTGCCTGAGTGTTTCTTTTTATTTATTCATTTTTTAAACATCACAGAAACACTTTGTAAACCCTCCACCCTCCTTCACTTGTTCTAGCCTCCTCCTCAGACGTCAAACAGTGTTATTTAAGTTTCTCCAGTCAGACTTTCTCCTTGTTTTTTGTGTTAGAGGTCTTTTACATCATCATATAATTCACCTCCATGTAAACGTGTTTCCTCATATACAGAAATGGGGCGTGGCTATATACAGATAATATGCAGATTGCAGGAAGTAAACACAAGCCTGTTGATTTAGAATAAATCGGATATACTAACAATGATTCCAAACCAACTGTCACTTGCAGTAAAATCATACCTGGATAGAAAACCACACAGTGGAGCACTATCTGTCATGTATTGGCCTCCCCAGAGCCCGGACCTAAACATTATTGAAGCAGTGTGGGATCATGTTAACAGAGAACAGAACAAAAGGTGGAAACATCCAAAGAAGAGCTTTGAATGTCCGTCAAGAAACCTGGAGAAAGACTATCTAAAGAAATGACAAGAAAGCTGCCTAAGAGTTTCGTCTTATTTTTTTTAGTCCTTTATTTATCCAGGCAAAAAATCTCATTGAGATTAAAAATCTCATTTCCAAGAGAGACCTGGCATGTACTATTATGTACTATTTGTCCTCATTTTATGCTCAGGGTAAGAACATTCCCATGCACATATATCATCAAGCTGATATAATCTGGTTTATAACATTATTGCCTTAGTTACCTTACAGGTGTTGACCCTTGCGATTAAACACCGTTTTCACTGAAGGACTTAGAGCTATTTTGTTAATTCACACAAAAGACAAAACAGAGATCTAAAAAATTGTTTTTGCTTTCCACGTATTAATTAAAAAAAAATTACAGAACCACATTCATCAGAACAGTCTGGGTCAGAACTGGAGGCCAACTTTAAACCCTTGAGAGCTGCATGTCATGTTCATCATCTCGCCGCTATGATCGCATATTTGGGCTTCGTTTTTCTATTCAACCATTCCCTCCTAACTTTCTGACTAGCAGAGACCTCTTTTGTCTCACAGCCACGAGGGATAGTGACAGAGAGAGAGTTGTGACATGTCTGCCAATTTGACTCTACTGTGTTTACAATGACCTTCCCTTCGGTGTGAGGTGCGTTTGAGTGCCTCTGTCACCATGACAACTGGACATATTTTAGTGGCCACTCCAGCTTCTTTCTGCATATCATTACTGTTTTCAGATGTTAAGGTCACTGCACAGAGACAACACTTTAGAGCAAAGTGATGATTTTGACAGTGTTTTATGACTTTTTTAAATGAGTTCTTCTCTAATGTGTTACCTATTGTTACACATCGTCAAACAGCTGCATGTAAAGTACACTTGCTTGGACTGCTTTACTTAGTACATGTTCAGGAACTGTCATCTATGTTCATTTTATCAGCCTCTACAGCCAAAGTTGTGCAAATTTTAACAGAAAACAAGATTTTTAAAATGTCTTTCAATGTCTTATTTTCTTATAAACTAGAGTGCAATGTAATTGTAAATATCAGGTGGAGCTTAAAAACAAATTATGACTGAGCAAACCTTAAATTATGGCACACATTTTGGAGTTTATTGCCCTTAATTCATGGTAAGTGAATAATCACGCAAAGAAAAGAGCTTGTACTGAGCTGCAAGATCTAAAGGAAGATAGGAAAACCTCATCTATGGACGCACACAGCATTGCTTTGCTTTTGCATGCATCAGTTATAAACAGTAAAATTATGTTGCAAATGCGACTGTTTCAATTCAGATGAAAAGCTTTTTTTCATGAGGTCATTTTTCATTCTCCTGTGAGCCACAATGAGAGGAGCTAAACCCTGTGAAGCACCGCGGTGGCATTTGGAGTGGACACATGAACCCCTTTACACAAACACACACTGTCATTACCATCGCTACGTCGAGCCAGAACTCGATCTCAAAGTGCACCAGATGTGTTCGCTTGTGCAATTATTCCAGCAAAGACATTGGCTCAGATGTATTTATTTTGTGTGTGTGCATGTGTGTGCATACGGTCTTGTTGGAGCTGTAAATGTCTTCCATTTGAGCTTCTGGCTGACCTTCTAGCTCCCAGTTTTTCATGTTTAGCCTTTCCCAGTGTTCTCACCTTCCTTGCCAAGTCAGCTATAGTTTCTCCATGTGTCTTTCAGTTGATTGTTTCAGTTTTTCTGCAGCTTTCTTTCCCTCTCATCTCAATAATCTTTTCACGGTCACTGTATATTTTAAAATGATTACATCTAATGTTTTTTTATTCATCTTTTTTTTTTGGCTGAGTCGCTCACTAAAGGACACATAAACAAAACAAAAATAAATTGACAAGGATAACATGTAAAGTTATTTATTACTAAACTGAAAAATTCAGTAATAAGTAATGCTAATTGAGAGCCAAAAAGAGAATAAGGGGCTGTAATAGCTAGCTTAAAATATAGCTAACAATTCAGATTGTTATCCAGTTTTGTGGATAAACTGTGTGCTAAATTTATGTCTAAACAGTCAGAATTATTAGCTAAATATAATGGGTTAAAAATCGAAAATATATTTTTTTAATAATAAGTAAATAAAAAATTCGAAATTTCCATCTAAAAGCATGGCTTGTTATTCTATACCGTTAGCTAGCACTAGTTAGCAGCTAAAAGAGTATAAGCTAAATATAAAATACAAACAACTGAAATTTTGTGAACAGCTAGTAAACTGTATTGGCTAAAAGGAGAATTTTTTTAATAGAGAAATTTTGGAGGCAAAAATAACATTCATATTCTGCATAGGGATTTTATTTAAACAAAAATGCATTTAATTTGAAATGTCATAGAGAACAACTACCCTACCCACAATCCTATCTGTTACAATGGAAAATATTAACTTAACTTTTAACCATATCAATACTATGAACTAATGAAATATATTGAATTTGAGAACTTTGGAAGTCATTCATTGTGGATTATAAAATTTGCAACGAGCAGTTTCTTCACTGTCAAAAGTAATTAAGTAGACAGTCTTGTAACTTAGCCTTTTTGCTCATGTTCCTTTACATATATTTTTTTTTATTTTTAAGTCCAAATGGTCATAATACACCTTGTAGCTGATTGGTTTGGAAGTTTTATAAGATTCAATCTTCTAAAAAGTCAGTAGATGAACATAAAACTGAAATAGTCCAGATCCAGTTTAAAGCCATTTTAAATAAAGATAAAGAAGTGTGCTGGCTTCTAAGTTGAGTGATCTTTTTCATCTGATCTGCCAGATGAAAAAGGTGGGGAACCTGACATACAACTAAAACATATAAATATATATTTATTGTATGACTGAGTTTGTTGTGTAGTCACCTTAGCCTTAATTTCAGTCCATACCCAGTGAGTTCACGCACAGGTGCACACACACACGCTCGTACAGAACCTTTGGTTAACGTGTCCGTTAGCCATGTCACCTCCCCGTTCCTTTTGCTTCACGTGACATTAGTGCCAGCTTTGTTTTGGTAAATTGCTGCAGTCATTTGCATATGTCTGTTCTGTGCTTAGAAGTTCACATTGTTTTTAATCTGAAAAATATGCTAATGCTTTTGTGTTAGCGGAACGCGTGTGATTGTGCCTTTCTGCGCTGTGTGTCTGTCATGTGGCAGGCCTCGTTATAATAGCACAAGGTGAGGGTGACGGAGGTCAGAGCATGTGCCGAATTAATACTCACTGCAACTATTAAGTCCATTTGCATCTGTCCGTATGCCGCTGCAAGCTGAAGTGGCGCCCTGAGAACAGATTCTCTCTTAACCGCAGCGGTGTTCATTTGGACTGGTTGTTTCAGTGGCCACAGAGCAGCAAGGACTGTTAAACATAAAATTTTTACCCGGCGATGTGATAAACTAGGAGACTTTCACAGAATGCCCCTGGGCGTCAGAGTAGGGAGGGAGTTGACCCTGCATCAGCACCAATGTGACCTATGTGTTAACTGGAGATTACAGTGTATTAGCCAGGGAAAACAACAATTTTCCTGCTGGGCCATCACCACCGCTGATTTAAAAAAAAAAAAGGAATGCATTTTTTGGGGGGAGAAAAACTGCAAAGATGAAGAAAGGAAGATGATTGTGTGATGAAAAACCCTGTCACTGATAATTTACTGCATGGCACCTATTTACTCAGGAGACCTCAATAATTAACTCACTGTTATAACTGTGGTAAGGGTGGGCGGATAAATCCAAATATCAACAGTATTGATGCCAACGCTGGTATTAGTACTGGATCGATACTCGTGCAATAGAATCTGTTTCTATTCTCTAAGTTCACTATTTTTTAGCCTATAGCGCAGAAGTTGAGCCAGAGTGCTTTAGAGACATGCACATTTAAAAATACATTAAAAGCTGAAAGGTGTGTTTTCTTAAGTGTTTAGTATTATTAATATCACACTGATTTAGTGGTCATTAAAATGTATTGGTATTATCATGGGCAATACAAGCCCTGTATTTATGTGGCACTGGATTGATACCTGAATTAGCAGGTACTAGCACTACTGATGAGTTTGCTTATGTAGCTTCTCTTATTTCATTGCTTAAATCTACGAGCTGAGAGTATTTATGAGTGTATTTATTACCTCTACCTTCTTCCATTTTTCTTTTCTTTGTTATTAAAACTATTTTATTATTTATCCTCACTTTCATTTTTACTTACTCTAACTTTAAACACTGTAAGCTGGTGAGAACACACATTAGCAGGATTCTTATCACATTTTTAAAGCAATAATTAGTACTTTCACTGGAAATGAAAGTAATAAATTCACTAAAATTGGAGGCGTAAAAAAGATGATGTGATCAAAGTTTAGGGATAGCTAACAATCTCCCATCTTTTATTCTCCTCCCTTTCACTCTCTCCTCCACTCAGTCGGTTTTTTTAAACACTTAATATCCTCCTGCCTATTTCTCTCTATAAAGTGTCTCCTTTCTCTTCTTCTGTGCTCTTGCCTCCAATTAAATGCGTAGGCGTTTTATCCTATGATTAGTATCTTGGTTGTTCAGTGGGCAGGCTCATTATCTATGCGCCCTGTTAGTAAAAGCCTTAACGATGCCTAACGAGATGTCTAATCAGGCTGGTTTTAGCCACAAAGGGCTAATTGCAGCTGTTGCTTCTGTCCTCCGTTGAGGCTGAAAGAGGCAACGGGAAAACCTGTTTGGATTGTTGGGTAATTTTTAACACACAAATACAAATCCACACAGCATTATCGGCTGTTTCACAGTGATGCGTGTGTGTGTGTGTGTGTTTCACAGGGGGGAGCCTCTCTGTGGCTCCTTGTCATCACAGAGCTGCAGGTTTGATATGGCAGGATTGCAAAAAGGCCTGAGACGCACACACACACACACACACACACACACACACACACACACACACACACACACACTGAAGCTCTGCTACAGTTCACAATATGAGCGCCTAAATGGGCAGTAGTACAAGTAAGCACAATGGAGTGTAGCTCGTGTTTGTGTGCATTTGCGCATGTGTGTGTTCAGAGCTCTTTGTTGATGTTCTCTCTGATTCTGTGCCAGCATCACATCCATCTGTCTCCATAACACAAAACACACACACACACACACACACACACACACACACACACACACACACACAGAGGAATTAGTTTTCTGTAAATGTAAAACCAGATCAGGAGTGACCATATTTTATTTTCACTGCCACAACATTTCAGAGAAATCATTTGAAACCACATGCAAACTTGCAAGACACGGCAAAGTGTTACACTTAGAGAAAACATAGGAATGTCACACACACACACGGCTGCAGAATCAATGAAACTGTACTACACGAAGGACCCTCATTTATGCAGATGTAATGCAATGATCTGCTATAATGAAGTTCTGATTATATTCACTATTTAACAGCTGATTAAAAAATGTGGAGAAGCTTAATAAGAAGTGAACTTACATGAGAAACAATGCAAGCCTGAATAAAATTGTAAAAAAGTAAATATTACCATAAATCAATTTGATGAAATTTCAAATGTTGTCAAATATAAAAATTTCTGCAAAAAAGAATGTTTTTTATTAATTTATTTTTATGAGGCATAGATGTTGAAATCAGTCAGAAAGCCTGCCATAATCTTGCTGTATTATCACATGTACCCATTTTTACATTTTTTTTTATTATTTGCTTATTTTGCCATAGAAAATCATCAGCGCCAGAGCAGCATTTTTGCAGTGTTAGGTCACCAACACTTGAATTGATCAAAGAGTTCCTGGTAATATTACAAATTTAGAAAACATTAAAAGCCTGAACGAGTGCAGGAATCTGTCACAGAATGACACTTCATTATTTCTCATTTGTAATGTGTGAATGCGCCGTTTTTTAAATTTTATAGATTTCAGACCAAGCTCATATTAAATTGACTCAGATTCGCTTGTTTTCATAACAAGCAAAATTAAAGCGACAAGGGCCTTTTGTTGATATGAAGCCTTGTTTTGACTACTCTTACGCATGAACTACTTATTTACAGACACACTGCATTTTACACCACAAATGAACCATTATCTTAATCACCTGTGTCCCCTGATGCTATTTTCCCCCTCTTTTGGTTCGTATCAGTGCCTGTTGAATTGGTTTGAGCGTGTTGCAGTTGCCACATTTGGCCAGTAGGTGGGGACATGTTTAGCTCTCTGCCGGTGTGCTGCACCTGGCATTGGTCTCCTTTGTAGGGTACAGTTTTAGGGTTCTTTAAAACGGCTTTGAAAAACAGCTTGTTTTTAAGAAAAAGGGTAACAGACATATATGTTTTTTTAAAATTAATATTATTATTTTTTTCTGTTTGTCGGTGCAACCCTTCAAGAGACAATCCAGAGGGCATATAGGCTGCTGTTCATTATTTCTCTTGGTGAAAATGATCAACGAAAGCTACTCCTTACTGTTGTTTTTAGCCAATTTTTCTTGAGTGACTAAAAATATAGTTATTTATCACTTCTCTTGTCTTTCAGCCCAGTTCTCCTGAGGCTCTCCTGGAGTGTATTTTATTTGTCCTGCCTGAGAGCGCTTATCCGATGGCATCTCTTTCGGTGTGTGTGTTTGTTTGCATGTGTGTGTGTGTGAGAGAGAGTTCAGTGGGTCCTCTTTTGTTCAGTTCAGTAAGTATGTCTCTGTGTGTGTTGACCTGATAATCTGTGTGCTTTATAGAGTGCTGTTCACACATCGGTCTCCACTCTGATCCCAAACCCAAACACAGTCCTCCCCACCCTCACCCACCCCTCCTTTATCAACCCACAGACACACTCTGACAAAATATCCCTCTATCCTGTGATTAATCACTCTTTTCTCCTACATCCCACTTCTTCTGGTGCGGTAAACAAATGGGAGGAAACGCAAACCCTGATTTGATTTTTTTTTTAAGCAAGCTCATTCTTTCTATTTTCCGAGAACTGAGTCATGATGACTTTTCTTATTTGTAAATCGGTATTTTCTGAATTAATCTATGTAGTCTCAGATGTCTCTCTCCCTCTCTTTCTGTCGCTCTTTCCCCAAGGCCAGTCATGCCGATCACACATTAAATCCTGCACCAATCCTAAAATCAAACACAGATTCTTTATCGGAGAACACACTCCCTCATAATCCCAGGATAACTACACCTGTGAGTGCTTCTGTGATTTTGTGTGTGCATTTGTCCTGTGCTAATTGTCTGAGTGGGCTCCTATTCATGGGGAACAGTAATAATGTAAAGAAAACAGCACAAAGTAGTTAGCTGGTATGTTTTCCTATAGAGAACAAGTATTTTCATTCAGGCAAGATCTCGAATGTAAATCAGAACTTCATTGTCTTCCTGATGATAATTGCATTGGAGAAAAGAGTTAGTTTAACTACAAGGTTATACACATTAAAAAGATGAGTTCAGATGAATTAACATGTCATATATGTAATAATGTGGTGCGTAGCAGTGTGTAATTGTGCATGTGCAGCTCACATACTCTGTTTAAAAGATGAAAGTTGCCACTGTCTGCAACGCCCCCTTTTGAAGCCTTGAGTTTTTTCTAAGTAAAAGCTATAACCTCTTAGCGAACGCTAGCATTTTTAGTAAGAGGCATACACAGATACCTGCTACAAGTTCACATTTATTGGATAGTCTCATACTGTAATTAATCACAAGGCAGATAATATTATTTGGATGTTTCTTTATACCAATCCAAATAAATAAATAAATATTTTGCAATTCATAACTTGAAATTTCAAGTTAACAAGGTTAAATTTTGAGTAATTGTCTCAAAATTTCAAGTTAACACTGCCAATCACAAAGCACCCCGAATGAGTTCATTTCTATGTTACCTGAAAATAGATGGCGCGGACAAAGGTGCTCTTAATATCCACTAGGGGTAGCTTCAGTGAGCTACCAGTGTATAGTAAACATTAAAAAAACTGCTCTTGTGCTGATAATAACACCATGCAGTTCAGCTAGTAACACAAGGATTTCATCATTTGTAAAATCACACTGGAAGTACTCCGCAGTTTGCTTATTCATGACCGGCAGCTGTAACATTGTTAGCTTAGCTGTAGCTTTGGTAGCTTAGCTGTAGCACTGGTAGCTAATGCCTTCCCAGACCCAGAATACCAAGAAAATTACCTTCACAGAGATTCCTGACAGGCAGAGTTGTCTCAAAATTTTTCTTATTACCTCTAAATTTTGCAAAAACAAATAAATAGCAACACATCAGTGGTGAAAACAAGCTTTAATCAGGAATTAGCATTAAAAATAGGTTCTAAAAGCAAGCTCAAATAAACAAGGTGAAGCCTAGAAGTGGGTACATTGGCTTGTGTTTGTACTCATGTGTCAGTCAGCCATGACGCCTTAAAATTGAAATGACTAATCAACACATCCTCCGGTAGGTTGTGATATAGTCATGATCTGCTGATTTGTGTTGCTTAACATTAATTTTTAATAATTTATCATGTGCCTGTGACCCAACAGAGAATCCCCAATATTATCTCATGTTCCAAAACATGGATTTTCATCAGTTCACTGATGCATTTGAAGGTTGTAGGGTTGGTGGAGGAGTAAGTGGTGCTCAATTGCACATCATTTGTAAGATATGTTATTAGAAAGCTTTTCACTTCGTTAGGTTTAAGGATTACTACTTGTTACTTGGCTGCTATGTCTTTTAAAGTTTTAAAGCTGGTTGTCAAAATGACACCTCCCATATGTTTTTAACCTAAAATAAATGTGTATATCCGACATGAACTGTGTTTCCTCTTGAGATGCATTATTTAAACATTGACCCAAAAACAAACACAGTCATTTCAGTTCATGAACACAAAAAATCAGTTCATTTTCAAAAACATCTGTGAGACCAGGTGAACATAAACCAAACGTGTTGGCTGTACCAGGCTGTAAACTTGTATATTTTGGCTATTTAGTTGAGCATCTTGACCTTGAAGTCAATTCTCTCTGATACTGCAAAGACGGGACGGGTATTGCCGATACCGATAGCAGTGTGTCGTGATTTATGAGATGAACCATCATCAATTTACAAATTCTGAGCACATATTAATGAAAACTAAGTTATTTTATACAGTATAATACAATTCAGTGGGCTACATGGTGAACTTAGAGGATAGAAACAAAGTACTGATCCTATCACACTAGTATTGATCTGACACTGATACCAGCGCTGGTATCGACACTATTGATATTTGGATCGATGAATGGGGATTGACTCAATTTTTGGAGCCAGCCTCAAGTGGCCCCTAGAAGAACTGCTGCTTTTTAGTACTTTAGCCCAACTGATGACGACTGACTTTCTTTAATGTTTGCTACAGTGTAACCTTTCTATAACTTCTGCTTCACGCTCATCTTTTTTTTTTTGCTGCCTTCAGTTCAACAGTTAAAGGAGTGCTGGAGAAAATACTGTTTGGGGATATTACAGGGCTGGACCACAAGGCTAAGACGATTATTTTAGGAGGGATACACTTCATTTTGTACTTTTTTCAGTGTACAGGCAGCAAGGTGAAGTCCTAACTAAAAGAAATAACAGCCGTGGTGCAACGCGACATGCACGGATTGATTCAAAAGTGCATTTCCCCGGGCCAACCTGGGGATTGTTAATTCATGCCGATGAGCCAGAGCAGAAATAAATGTCTAATGATTAAATGGGTTGCGCTGAGGTTTCCTTGTTGATGTCAATTACATCTTTAATTAGTGCATGTGTAATGTAAATACAGTCTGTTTTGATTGCTCCTGCGCCTCCTGTCCCACAGTAAAACAGATTTTCTCCCTCATTAGGCAGTCACTCCTTCAAGTGCCTCCGTCCCCCAGGACCTGCCCCCGGACGAGGGGGGTGTGCGCTTCTGAGTATGAATCTGTGATGGCAAAAAAATAGAAGAAGAAGAAGAAAAAGAAAGACAGAACATATGGATCCAAGGTAATGTTAAGACATTTAGAAAACTAAAGGAAATTACATGGTTGTAAAAAGTCCCAATTGTTTTTTCTATTGACACATTTTTCATCTGCCTCAGAATACACCAAAAAGCCTGTAACCGCCAGCCTCCTTTTATGCGTCGCAGTCTACTGACCTATTCTCTTCAGTCAAACTCTGATTGCTCCTTTAGTCGCTTCCATTGTTGAGGATGCCATTATTTATGTCTCGTCATTATTCCCGGGGTCTTGTGTGAATGCCGAGGCACAAAAAAAGAAACAGGACTATTTGAATAAGCAAGGTTAAAATGTCCCTCAAACACCATGAAAAGATTTCTTTTCTAAGAACTTGCGGCATTTATGTGAACACGAGCGGACAGAGTGGTCGACCACGCCGTTTTCACAGGATCCAGACGTGCAGGTGTTTGAGTCTAAGTCTGCCTCGATGCATGACGGGCACAGTGTGGACTGTTAACAGCCTTTCAAAGCCTCCGCAAGTGGAAAGTTTGGGGGTTTTGGAGGGTTTCTTTTTTTTGCGTAAGTACAGCAAAGTGCAGATGCAGAAGACAGGAGAAAGAAGGACAGTGAGACAGAGCGTGAGAAGTCACATAAAAAGAGCTCTGAGAGTTCAAAGAGGGACAGAACTGCTGAGGAGAGGGAAACAGAAGGGGTAATAACAGCAAGTTCGCGAGAAAACAAGGGAGAAAAAGTGGGAGAGGTGCCATGTGTTGCACACCTGAGCCCTGAGAAAAGGAGGGAGAGATGGGGCTGGAGGGGTGGCAGAAGGATGTGGACGAGATGGAGGAGGAGGAGGAAAGTGTGTGTGTGTGGAGGGGATGATGGGAGAGAATCAGTTCCACTACACGCTCATTACCACCTATTCATCTGGAAGACATCTTTGCACAGATCCACTGCTGGCTCACTCGGCCACGCTGGCTCTCGTGTCCCTGTGTGTGTGTGTGTTTGTGTGTGTGTGCGTATGTGTGCGTATATGCCTATGTGTGGGTGTCTTAATGTGTGTGAACACTGTACGTATGTCTGCCTTTGTGTTTTCCCCCTAATTCTAATAAGATAAATGGCTCTATAATCACCCATATTTACATTCAACCTCTGCTCTTTGCAAGTTTCACGCACGCCGCATGACTTCCTTTCTGCTGCCCCGCTCTTACTTTGAAGGCAGTGAGCGCAATTAGTCCTCTTAAACATGAAAAACACACGAGTGCTAATGTCCTCTCAGGATAATGGAAGCTGATGTTTGACATTGTAGCACAAGGTCTCTCATCAGGCCAGTTTAGGCCTTTAAATATCACATGCAGCACTGAGTTTGCTGCTTAAGAACCACAGAAAGCCACTCATGGGTACAAATTATCAAAGACATCCTTACCGGGTTGAATGGCATAATGTGCATATGGTCATGTATGTGTAATGCATGTAGAAGTAGAAAAACACACTGAGGAACACTATCAGTCGTGGACTGGCCTCCCCAGAGCCCAGACCTCAACACTGTTGAAGCAGTGTGGGATCATGTTGACAGAGAACAGAACAAAAAGTGTTTTTGTCTTATATACTTTATTTCCACGTATGTTTGCACGTGTTTTGATAAATCTCTGCTACCTGTTTCCCGTTTTCAAAATGAGGGATGAATCCAGAGTTTTGCACAGCGCTGTAGCTGGAACTGAAAGCTCACTGAAGTGGAGTCTAAACAAGAACCAGAGGAAAAAAGTTAAAACATTTCATTTGAATCATTTTTGACTACTGGTGAACCAAATTCCTCCACTCCAAGGCCAGACCACCACGCTTGTATCTTTTTAGCGTCTCACTAACTTGTTCTGTGTGTTTTTATGGACCGCCTTCAGAAGCATAAAAAGCCCTTTGTGCTCCAGATCACTCTTCCCTCAAAACTCTGAATAGACGGTTAACCAAACACAAACTCAAAAACACAGACCTTATGACCAAAGTCAAACTCAATCCACTTCCCACCATCACAATTAAAGCAGGCTGTATCCAATAACCTGTTCCAGTGCATTACAAAGCATATAAAGTTTCAGAATATGATCAATCAAGCCTTTGTTACACTTGCTAAAACTGTCTTCATGCGCTCTTCCTTGCCTATTAAAACTTTTTTTTTTGTGTGTGTATCACCAACCATATGCATGTGCGCATTTGTGTGTGTACGTGTGGTGCAGCTGGCAGCCTTGCAGACAGGTGGGCAGGCAGCACTTCCCTTCCAAAGAGTTGTAGCCTCACAAATGTTCCCTCCTACCCTGTCCTTCCCTCTCGCTCCTCCTCCCCCACATCGCCTTCCTCCTCGTCTCGTTAGCTGCTGTTTTTTTAATGCGCTGTCCCAATCTGGAGGGACATATGTAGTCGCACATTTTCCCCCCTTTGCTCAGGCTCCTAAGAAATTGTCCCACATAAATACTGCAAATTAGCGAGACCAAATGGCTTTTTATGATTTCTTCTGTCACCAAAACGATTTGAAATAGCAGCTTTTATTTGCTCTCTGATGTACATCTGTTAACGGGAATAAACAAGAAAACAACAACAGATTTTTGCATGCGAGCGCATGTTAGTGTTCAAAAGAAACAAGATAAACCGAAGATAAACAGTGTGTGTGTGTGTGTATGTGTGTTGATATCAAAACTTTTACACTTCCATACAGTGTTGAAATTGTGGTATTTCTTTCTTTTTTTTTACAGTTATACAGTTATTCTTATTTTAATGTTTTTTTTTTTTAAGGAAATCAAGGCAAAGGTAAGTAACATCATTGATATCCATGTCAATGCACAGTGACATTCCCAAACTGGGATGTTCCTGAATGGATTTCCTTCCTTAATAGAGCTATTGTGCTGGAACGAAAGGCTGGCCCTGCCGAGACACATACAAAGTCACCCCGCCAGCTTGAGCATTTGTCCATATGTGTGTGTGTGTGTGTGTGTGTGTGTGTGGGGTCCAGACTAATGTGCCAGAGCCCTCTGCCCCTCTCTCCATCTGCTGAAGCCCCCCAGGCTGGACCAAGGTCACTCCTCTTCTCTCCTTTTACTGTGGATATGCGCATGTATTGGTGCACATGTGTTTTAGCGCGTGTGTGTGTGTGTGTGTGTGTGTGTGTGTGTGTGTGTGTGTGTGTGTGTGTGTGTGTGTGTAGGGGCAGTGAGAGGTATGGTGGAGCTAAAGTGCATATACCATAGGAAAAAGGAAGAGGGGAGTAATAATTATATACAGTCATGGTTAAAACAAAGTACACCTGCTTTCAGTCATCAGGTTTTATATAACAGGACATAATATGAGGTAAATACAACTGCAAATGAACAACAACACATTAAATATTACTAGAGATGGCACGATACCACTTTTTTATGTGGTACCGATACCGATATCATAAATTTGGATATCTGCCGATACCGATATGAATCCGATATAGTGTGTTTTTTAATCATTAAAACTGTTTTTTTAATATCTTGCTGCATTTTGTATAAGTTCATACTCAAGTTTAAATAAACAACAACACTAAAGCTATTCTGTTATACCTGTATGTAAAAAATACACTGCACCCAAAATATTTCATAGTTCAGCAATACTGATCAAACTAATAAACTTAAACCTGCACCATCCTCCCTACTCTGGTATTTTAAAGAGTACTTAGCAGAAATATTAAGCAACCTAACTAATAGGGTT
>NW_024582428.1:590083-604587 GCF_018398535.1 Haplochromis burtoni | reverse complement strand
GATCAGCCAGAACCCTGTTACCATGGTTCCGAATAGGTAGATATCTTCAGCACTCAGGCTCACCCGAGCCCAAACTTCTCTTTGAGAAAGGGGTGTCAATTGCATTTAGGGACCAGTTGATCCAATCCATAATTCCTCTTTTAGGTTTTAGAGAACAGACTGTGAGAGAGTGTTCCAGGGAAAAGTAATACAAAAAACACGAGACTAGACAAGGACATAAGAGGCTAAGCAGGGAAGCTAAGGGAGAGGAGGAGGAGGAGAGGAGAAAAGTGCGACCGCCTTCGTCAAGAGCAAAAGCAAGAGACTTGAAATGCCTCGAGCGCAGTTACAGCACTTCACTACATGTCAATATCTTCTGTTTTATAAAATCAGTCCCGGGAACGTTAAGCGAGCGTACATACACACGGACACACAGTGCTTCTATTGTGTTAAAGTTTACCTTGAGTGAGCGATCAATGTCTTATTGTCCCATTATATTTATCTCTCTGTCTTTACAGTGTGATGAAAGTCTCTTTTTATTTTACGTAACAAACAAACATACAGTTTGAGGTCTTTTTGGGGCACGTCTTTGCTCCTTTTCACACTTCAACTCATGTTTCATTCAGTCGTATAATCACACCTGCTTTAGCTACATCGTCCTTTTGTCTTCATCTGCTTTATTAATGTCCTCCACTGCTGATATTCACACATGCATATTACAGATGTGCGAGTATCAAGAGGTCAGCGCAACACATATTTAGTCTTTACATGAAGAATTGTCTGTGTTTTATTCAACATCTCTCCTAACCTTGAATCCCATGGAGGAGCTGAAACAAAACTGTTGCCCTCGTGCACGTCGCTGTTCACTGCTTCCCGCATGTTTCATTTAGCAGGCTGCAGCCATCAGTGTTCACTGACAGGTGAGCGCCTGAAGTCACATTAAAGAGTAACAATAACGACAGCACACTCGACACCTTCCAGGAGAGTATTTTACAAAGAGCTGAACGTAATGATTCCTGTATTGAAGGAAAAAGAAAAGCCCGCAGTTCTTTTTTTAAACTGAATGCTATTATCTGTGCTTTCATAACAACACTGGCTAAAATGACTACATATGAAAGAGGTCACGCTTAATAGCAATGCCACAGTAAATGACCAAAAACTCACAATTTCACATTTGAATTCTGGGCGTTTTCACACCTGTGCTGTTCAGTCGGTTTAAATCCAGCTCTGGTTTGTTTCCTTCCTTTATGAAGATGTGAACACGGTAATCACACTCGGGTGGAGACCGAAACAGCTACACCAAGAACAAACTCAAGAGCACATGATCTAACCTTGGGGTGACTGAACTATTAGTTGTATGCTGTGCATCCTGAGAAGTAGCACAGACCACAGACATGCAGAGTACAGCTTTGTCTGAAATTTGCACATATAAATACAAATGTTAGGAGTAAAAATCTCTGTGTTGTCCAACAGCTTTTAACCTAAAAGTTTTTAGGTTTGTAGTGACATATTTTTTGTTGAACTGGTGTACTGGTGGTATGAAAAGGTTAAAAGGTAAAATAAAATCATAAACCGATCATGACCAGAGTGAACAAACTATAGGTGTTAAACTGCCCTCAGTGTCATTATGCAAAAAAATCAGTAAATAAAAATGAGCATTTATTACTCTAAACCAGAAACAGCTGAAACAGAATGTGTAGTGGACAGCAGTGGGATGGCAATGGCTCTCATTCACAAATCATATCTGTGCATAAACCCTGCCTACAAACATTTCATGTACTAATCTGGGACTCATCAATGTTTTCTTACTTGAATTTATTTGTAATGTGTGGATGAATAATAACAATATAAAAGAAACATAATAACTAATTTCATTTTTGTCATTATTTACAGTTTTCTTTGTGATTTATCTAGAAATGTGCTATATAAATAAAATTTTACTTACTTACTTTTCTAAAACAATGTTAAAAAAAATAATCCTCACAGAATTTTGCTTTGCACATTAAAACCACATGTTGTGAATCTCGCTGCTTCTGGGGGATAAATAACGTCTATCTTACATAACCATTCATCTAAAGTGACCATCCTTGCTGGACCCTCCTTGTCCACCACCTGTTTCCTTCTTTTTTTTATGCTCACACTTCAGCTACATTTTCATTTTTCCAAAGCATTTCATTTTTCCTTGAGCCACAGTGAGCATCTCAGGAAAACTGATATTCAGCAATACTTTTCAATGTTTTTCAGTCCTGAGGAAACACTTTGAAAAGCTGGCCCCTTTGTGAAATCTTCCTCAGAAAATTTTCTTTCAGTTGGAAATTCCCCTGCTTTCTTGGTTTATCAGTGCAGCTTCTCTTAGAGCAACATTAGCCCTACCTCTCTATTACTCATTTAGGTACATTTCTCTGTTTTGAGAAAGGTATGCAGGTATGCGGACTACACATAGTACAAACCTGTTGGTTTTAAATAATTCTGAATGAGCCATTTAATAAATTCATGAAATAATTCATGATTTGTTTCATAAATCTGACAGTAATTTTACATGTGCACATATTTTAAATGTAGGATGGGCACATTTCTAAACATATATGATTGAATGAATCCCAGCGTTTCTCTGTGTCTGCTGGACAAAGCACGTCCCATATCGACTTTATAAATAATGCTAATATGTCTGAAATATGCTTTTTTTAGAGCCATGATTTGATACATCTACTCTGTCCCTACATGTTCAGAGCTGCTCTGGTGAACCACAAGTTGGAAGTTAAAGTCCTGTATCTGCATCCCTGACAAAAACACGTCCTTTCAATGTAAATTTTACAAAGTTTGTAAGCAACATTTCCTAAAACAAGGTCAAGGCCAAAGTTTTCTTTTTTTCCAAAAATGTCTAAACAACAAACATTAACATGCAAAATGGATTTAATTTATCTTTTTTTTTGATTGGAAAACGTGAAAATGTGTTTGATTTTTGAATTGTTGTGGTCTGGAACTTTACTAGGTTTACAAGATACCGTCAATCGATCATGGTCGTGAGTTGTTATGTTGGCTTGCTAATGTTAAAGTGCCTACACATTTCAAATAACGAGCCACATTTTAGATGATCAAATATCTGCCTTCAGAATTTGCATGCCATCTTTTTATTATTATCTTTTAACCTCTCGTACTGATCCCATACTTCGGATTTCCTCTCTGAGATGTGTAAACGCAATCGAATAACTTATGTTCATGACTGACTGAATCAGTGTGTGTCATAAATTAGATTCTTATAAAACTCATCAATTCCTTTATCAACCTACGTTACTGCAAAGATGTAAGTCAAAATATATAGCTTCCGTTGACTCTTTAAAACTTTGGAAAAAACCTCAGTTAATGCTTTCATACACATGATCATGTACCTGGCATTAACACCATGTACCTGGGACGCGGTATGAAAAGGAAAAAAACAAAACGCTTGGACACTGCTATCACGGGGCAGCCACAGAAACGCAAAGCAGGAGATGAAGCATCGCTGAATATGTTTCCAAATCAACTTCATTCTAAGCCAAAGACTAGAAAATATAGTTAAGCATATCTTCCCTTTGGTTTCACCTGCACAAGTGCCAAGGTAGGTCTCCCCTGCAGAATTGGTTTTCCCGTGCTGGGCTCTTCATATCACGGACAAACAGTATCCCACATTCTTGATTTTTAGTTCACAAACAATTGTAATGACTAACAACTAAAGTTACAGTGGGATAAAAATAATATCAGTCTGATCCTGCCATGATTTGTTCCCCCCTTCAAATCACGGACAAACAGTGTCCTACAGCTGTTTATGTTTTTAAACCCATTTTGCACAGAGGCATTTTATGAAAAATGTATTGATAGCAATGTCGAATTTTATTACACAGAAAAAAAACATCAACTACACATAAAATAATCACACCGTGACGCCTCTGCCTTTGTAAATGGAGGGACAGTAACTGCGTGTAAAACCTGAAGATAGTCAGATTAACAGTATTTTGTATCTATCTGCCATTCTGCAATTCATCTCATGTAAACAATAACGTGGGTCACAGTGTGACGTGAAAAAAGGCAAATACCTTTTGACGTTGCATGACGAACTCTGTATTCCCGCATGCACGTGCGGGGGGTGGGGGGCGCGAACATTTTTCTTGTAAAACAAAGGGGGGCCCAGCAAAAAAAGTTTGGGAACCACTGTTCTATACAATTCCCTTCATGGTCATTTGGCTCTATCAGTCCTTTTCCTTCACGTTGAACATGAAAATAAGACATCTCAAGGCCTAAATTTGAGTCGATTGCGTGTGTATGTCTTATATATTAATTTCAGTCTTCGGTCCTGTAATTTACTTTATCTTTTCAATCCTTGCCATTATCCTTTCGCAATTGGAAAGGATGCTCTGGTCACCCTTGCCCTTAGTGTGTGTCTGCTTGTGCTTTTGGTTGTAAGCGTACCTCCATGAACACGTGTGTGTCTTTGTCTCCTCCAGGGAAGAGCGGGGTACGTACATTAATGACTGTTTTATGTTTCTTGCTATCTGAGTCTCTTTTATTCACGTTGGCCATGATGGCCTAATATCTGCCTGTCAAACAACTTCTATTCACTCCTCTAACAGACTGGAGACTGATACTTAAGACACACAAAAAACACACACCTACGTATAGAGCGCTCATACCCTCCTCAGCAGATTAGTGGGTGGTGAAGGAGCCACACTGGGCATTATGTACTGTTCTTGCTCCAATCAATTACTATTCATTTATTCCAAAGGAGTGACCGTGCCTTGATCTGAAGAGGTATTATAACTGTGTGTGTGCCTTGCAGTTTATTCAAATCTTTTTTAACAAAACTTTGTCTCTGTTTTATTCTCCTCCCACCTCTGTCACCTTCTGTCTGTATGTTCACTTATTTTTCTTACATGTTCCAGTTTTTCATCCCCCTCCCATCCCTCTCTTTTGTTAGCATCTTTGAGTTTTTCTCTCGCACTTTGATTACTTCCCCTCCTAATTCTTACTGCTCATCATTTTGTCCTTCCTCCTTTGCTTTTCACATCTTTTCAATCAACCCTGTCTCATCAGTTGCTCTCTCCTTGTTTGTTTCCTTTACTGATAATTCATTTCCTTCTTTTCCATGTTTATTTTACAGTCACAAGCCATAGCTTTATTATCTTCGTCCAGCTCATTTCAAATTAACCAATTTCCTACTGGTAATCAGAAAAAAGTTGGGTTAAAGCAGTGGCTCCCAATCTTTTTTTGCTAGGCCCCCCTTTGTTTTACAAGAAAAATGTCCCCCCCCCCTTCTCGCACGCACGCACGCACATGCACAAACACAAACACATCCTCCAACCACACCATTGCTCCATTGCAGTTTCTTTCACACCTCAAACATTTAGTAAACAATTAAGCAAATACAAGTAATCTGCAATAAATGACAGGTAGTAATAAAATAAACTACTAACTCTTTTAGGCTACGTCCACACCTACACTGGTATTTTTGAAAACGCACCTGTTTCGTCCACACATAAATGGCGTTTCAAATCACCAAAAACAGATTTTTTAAAATTCTTTTTTTTTTCCGTTTACGTGTGGACGAGGAATACAGAGTTCGTCACGCAGTGTCAAAGGTATTTGCCTTTTTTCACGTCACGCTGTGCGCCACGTTTACATGAGATAAATTGCAGAATGGGAGATAGAGACAAAATACTGTTAATCTTACTATCTTCAGGTTTTACATGCTTACATATAGACGCAGTTACTCTCCCTCCATTTAGAAAGGCAGAGGTGTCACGGTGTGATTATTTTTCTGTACTTGTTTTTTTTCCTGTGTAATAATATTCAACTTCAACTTTATGGACTTCCTAAAATCCACAAGGAAGCTGTCCTACTCAGACCCATAGTCAGTAGCATAAACTCAGCCACTTATAACATTGCAAAACACCTTGCTACCATCCTTGCTCCTCTCGTGGGGAACACCCCACACCACATCAAGAACTCCACCGACTTCACCGACAAGGTCCAGAAACTTACCCTGGATCCAGATGAAACCATGGTGTCCTTTGATGTAGTCTCTCTCTTCACTTGCATACCCACCACGGAGGCCGTGGAGACTGTCAGAAAACGACTACAAGAAGACAGCTCCTTGGAGGACAGGACCAACTTCACACCCGATCAGATTTGCACACTGTTAGACCTCTGCCTCACCACTACATATTTCAAATACAACGAAGGCTTTTACAGACAAAAACATGGCTGTGCCATGGGCTCCCCCGTGTCACCTATTGTAGCCAACCTTTACATGGAGGAAGTGGAAAGGAAGGCTCTTGGCTCTTTCAAAGGAAGAGTACCCAGCCACTGGTACAGATATGTGGACGACACCTGGGTCAAAATCAAGACACAAGAAGTGGAATCCTTCACTGCGCACATTAACGCTGTGGATAAAAACATCAAGTTCACCAGGGAAGACACAAAGGACAACTGTTTGCCTTTCCTGGACTGCGCTGTGCACATTGAAGAGAACGGCAACCTCAACATCGAAGTTTACCGGAAGCCCACACACACGGACCAGTACCTCCTCTTTGACTCCCATCACCCTCTGGAACACAAACTTGGAGTAATTAGGACCCTACACCACCGGGCAGAACATGTTCCCTCTAAGCCTGAAGGAAAAAAGAAGGAACACACACATGTAAAGGAAGCACTCAAAACGTGCGGCTATCCTAAATGGGCGTTCTTAAAGTCAGCAAAGAGGCACAGAAAAGAAGACCAGACACCAGCGAGGGAGGATAAGAAGGACAGACGCAACAACATTGTCATCCCCTATGTAGCCGGTGTATCAGAGAAACTCAGGAGAGTTTTCTCCAAGCATGACATCCCGGTGTATTTCAGACCCAGCAACACGCTCAGACAGAAACTGGTTCACCCGAAAGACAAAACGCCAAAACACAAACTTAACAATGTGGTGTATGCTGTACAGTGCAGCGAGGAATGCCCAGACCTCTACATTGGAGAGACCAAACAGCCACTTCACAAGCGCATGGCACAACACAGAAGAGCCACCTCCACAGGACAAGACTCAGCAGTCCATCTGCATCTTAAGGATAAAGGACACTCTTTCGAGGATGCCAATGTTCACATTTTGGACAGAGAGGACAGATGGTTTGAAAGAGGAGTGAAAGAAGCCATCTATGTCCACTGTGAGCGACCATCTTTGAACAGAGGCGGGGGTTTACGACACCAACTCTCTGCCATCTATAATCCAGTTTTGAGATCCCTTCCCAGACGCCTTAACGCCCACTCACATCCTGGGCCATCTGATCTCAGGAATTCGCATGATAAGGTGGGGCCAGGTTTCACAATGAACTCACCCGAAACTCTGGCTGATTGGGACCCACACCCAGTTTCACACCTTGGCTCAGGCGATTAGAGGATCATCAGGGGGTCCTTTTGTCCCTCTGTGGGGGGAACTCCCACTAGGTTTATATCTGGGACTCTCCACCATTTGACCTTAGAACTGAAGAAGCTTCTCGGATGAGAGGTGAAACGTCTTCAAGCAACTTAAAGAAGCAGAGCGTTCATGTTGAATTATTTTACATGTATTTTTTTTTCATGTGGAATAATATGCAACATTGCTATCAATACATTTTTCAAAAAATGTCTCTCTGTGCAAAATGGGTTCAAAAACATAAACAACTGTGGGATACTGTTTGTCCGTGATTTGAAGAGCCCAGCGCTGCTCCCGACACAGGGAAAACCAATTCTGCAGAGGAGACCTACCTTGGCACTTGTGCAGGTGAAACCAAAGGGAAGATATATGTGGGTGACCGTGGCTCAGGGGGTTGGGAATCGCATCTGTAACCGGAAGGTCGCCGGTTCGATCCCTGGGCTCTCTGTCCTGGTCGTTGTGTCCCTGGGCAAGACACTTTACCCTACTTGCCTACTGGTGTTGGCCAGAGGGGCCGATGGCGCGATATGGCAGCCTCGCTTCTGGCAGCTGTGGCTACACTGTAGCTTGCCTCCACCAGTGTGTGAATGTGAGAGTGAATGAATAGTGGTATTGTAAAGCGCTTTGGGTGCCTTGAAAAGCGCTATATAAATCCAATCCATTATTATTATATATTTTCTTACCAATATTTTCTAGTACTTTGGTAGAATGATTGGCTCCTGGTATAACTTTTCAGAGGATGTCTTCATCTCCTGCCTTTGCGTTCCGTGCTAGTCAGTTTGTTCATATCGTTTTGGCCCCCCCCCCCCTTTCATACCGCGCCCCTCCCCCCCTGCAATGGCTCTGCGCCCCCCCATTGCAGAAGCGCATCATTGATTCCCATTTCTTCAGTTGAATCTACGAAAGGTGCCAAAGACACAACAGTTTGACAAACTTAAAACAGTATTTTTGCACCAGTAAGGCAATTTGTAAAACTGCTATTAGCCAAAAACATTCTGTTTATCTCAGCAAGGTGTGCAGTGGGTATCATGAAAAAACTGAGGAAATTGGAGGAAACAGGAAAAAAGCCAGCAAATACCTGACATGGGACCTGAGAGATTTATACCAAATTATCTTGTCACAATTGATGGAATTATGGACACAAAAAGTACCAGCAGATTTTGATCCACCATGCAATACCATCTGAAAAACATCTGATTGGAACCAGCTTCATTTTTCAGAATGACAATGATCCCAAACACACTGCAAATGCAGTAAAATCATACCTGGATAGGTATGATTGTTAAAAAAAAAAACAAGAAACCTTGCCTAAACCTTACATGCAGATTCAATTGCATCAATGTACTAAAACAGTAAGTCTTCCTAAAGTGTACTGAAAGGGAACCAGAGGTGTTTTTAACTTATCTTAATGGCGCTTTTTAGCTAAAGACGCTATGGCAATAACCAAGGCAGTATTTTGTGACTGAAATGTTTTAATTTTTAATGCTGTTACAACATTATTTGAAATGCTAATAGCCAGAGGATTCTTCGTGTGGCCCTCGAAAAAAAAAAGTATGCCTTGATTTTAAAATCTAAGACTTCCAAACTCCCACTGCTGTGTCTTTCCACTCCATTGTGTTCATGTAAAGTGTGCAGTAAAGCCTTGTAGTCCTAATAACATCCAATTTGAAGCCCTTCACATCCATTACCAACAATACTATTATCCCCCCTCCTCTCTCTCTCTCTCTCACACACACACACAGACGCACACACTGCATTAGCCTTGGCGGAGAACAATGTGTAGTGGTGACACTGGTCTAAATGGAGTGCTTCATGGTGTGTCTTTGTCTTTGTATTGGGTGCCTGTGTGAGGGGGGCTTGCTCATTTGGCTCATTTTTGAAGAGATGAAAAAGTTCGGAATAAAAAACGAACACTACATTAAACCACTAAGTCTGCTCTTGCTGTTCAGTCAGGGAGTTACTATGCAAATAATTTTTTCTGCTTATTCACAGGATTTTTGCTACTCAGGATATTTGGCAAACATGTGCACACCACCTATTTCTACATGTGCCAAACCGCTGACTTTGGTAAACCAGCCTCCTCACATCTCTCTGAGCATTTTTTGTTCATCTGAGGCTCATCAATATTTTCCTCACTTGTTTTCAACTGTTTTTTGTTTGTTTTCTACCAAGGTGGCTACAGCCAAAATCCTAGGTTGTAGCCACCTTGCTCTGTACTGCAGATCAACTTCAAAGCACCCAGGTTATCGTTTCCATATCTGACTTCCTTCATCCTACCCTCTATAAGAAAACCTGTTTCTATATGTAACTGGAGAAGTAAATTAATAAAAGCTTTTTGGACAGTAAGGGTGTAAACAAATCAAACAAATTTTAATCCCTTATCTTGAGCATAACTTGCTCCAGTGCAGACTATGTGTGCAAGTTACCATGGTGATGCATTACGGTAAAAGTGAACCACTTGATGTCCTTACTGAATCATCAGAGCTGAACGGGTGATGGAGAAACAGGTTTACCTTTTAGGTCACATGAATGAGTTGAAGGGAAGTTATGAACTGTTTCTGAGAGACAAATAACACCAAGATCCTTTTTTACATAGCTGACGGCTGGTAACTGTGCAGGGGCGGATCTAGCAAAGTTTTGCCAGGTAGGGCATTAATGGGGAAAGGGGGGCACAAAGAAATATTTTTCTTTATGTCATTTAATAACTTTGAATAAATAATTATCTGAATCTTACAACAAAAGTGGTCACCTGCTTAAATGTATAGAAATCCATTATTGTATGTAGTAATTAATAAGTCTAATATACACCCTTGTTAGCTATAGTACTTTTTCCTTTGGGAAGGTACCATCTGTGCAGTCTGCAATTCTGTTGAAGATGTTGAATCTATTTAATTAATGTAGAAAAATAATTGATTTCTGTACATTTGTTTTACACTTGCATTAAATTAAAGTTGATTACATCGATTAAGGGTGGGGGGTGGTTCCCTAATATTTTTGCTGGGAGTTTGCAACCCTATCAGTTAGGTAGGTAAGTACTCTTTAAAATACCAGAAACGGGAGGATGGTGGAGGTTGAAATTTATTACATTGATCAGTGTTGCTGAACTATAAAATGTTTTGGGTGGAGTGCATTTTTTGCATACAGGTATAACAGAATAGCTTCAGTCTCTTGTTTTTTAAAATTTGAGTAAACTTATACAAAATGCAGCAAGATATTAAAAAACAGTTTTATTGATTACAAAATACGCTATATCAGATACATATTGGTATCGGCAGATATCCACATCCACAGATATCGGTATCGGACATTAAAAAGTGGTATCGTGCCATCTCTACTAATGATGAGACTATTATATTTATGTCAATATTTTTATGTTTTTAAAGTCTTTTTCCTCATGTGAAGGAGTATTGCCTTAATTTTGTAATGTTTGCAAAATGACAATAAAGAAACTTAAATCTTGAATAATTGCATTTGATTGTTTCTAAATGGCAGAAAAGGCTTTTGACACAGTCGTGATAAAATCAGAAACATCTCTGAATACAATTTTTCAAAAAATAATGTTTCCTTTGTAAAGATATTTTTTTGATACTGCAAATTTGTAACTTTTAGGTATGGTGTTATAACAATTAATTTTACACCTAAAGGTGAGACACTTTTTATTAAGAAAAGTCCTAATTAAGAACAGTGACACCACCCCCTGCCATGCCCATTCTTGCCCTTTTAAAAATGCTTTTACATATTGCAAGAGGCGGGCAAAACTGATACCTCAAATGGGTGCATTAGTGGGATAATCTAATTAATTGCATTAGGAAGCCATTCAGTTTTCAGGAGCAGATGCTTCTGAGTGGCGCTCTGATGAAGAAATATTTGTATGTGTGAAAGGGATCAGCAGCGCCATCATTGTTTGAATTACACTCCAGATTTTACCCTCATACATTCAGCTGCACAACTTAATCGATTCATTCATGCATTGCAAAGAATTTTGTGATACTGAATATATCTAATTGCATTCCTGAATGTGGCACATCAAGCAATTAAAATGAGCTAAATGGACTGAAAATGCACATCAAATGACTTCCAACAAACACTTGAATACACCAACCAGGGGAGTATTTCTTTTTAAATCACTTGTATCTCAGCTGCCGTTATAGCATACAATTTCTTTGTGTAGTGGCACCATGGTCCAAACTGACCAAGCAGGTTAAATAGCTCCAGGGCAGGATGGCTGCTGTGTTTGCTTGGGATTACTCCTCACCCTCTACCCATCCCAGTTGCTTGTCACGTGCTCTATAATGTTGTGCTGTGTACATTTATGTGCTTTCTGTGCAGAGGAGTTTTTTTGTTTTCTGTTCTCATGCTGTCCTCCCATAGGAGCCCAGCATGAGTAGAGGTCTCTTTTTTCACTCTTGGTCTTTCCCATTGTAGTGTACATTTCAGTGTTTTTCTGTAATACTACCGATCCCCGACCTGTCTCCCCATGTGATGTCTGCGTTGTGTATGTAAGGTCGGGGGGGTTCCATTTCACTGCAGGGCAACTTGCATGTGACAAATAAAGTTCTGATTGATTGATTGAGGTTGCTGTTTTTGGTAATGACTAAAATATCTGAAGTGAAGAAGTTCTAGGAATCAGTTTTGATTCCCTGATGACAAATTCAGATGATTTTGGTGACTAGCGTACATGTCCCATTTTAACTTACTGTAATTTACAAGATAAAGTAATACCAATAAAATGAAATACTGCATATTTAAAGTGTAATGTACACTGTGGAGCCCTGCTCTCAAAAACTGAAATACATTTAACACTGTCTGTGATGCTGGATTTAAGAAATAAGTCTTGAAAGGTAAAGTTTTCAGAGACTGTTACAGCAGTACAGAGCACGACGCCACTGGGTTGGTTGGTTGGTCGCAGATAATAGACTTACATTAAGTTTATGTTAGCTAACCAGTGTCAGAACTTGCTGGAAAATGCGAGTTACTTTTAGTTCAGAACTTAACATTACTGGGTTCATTGCCTTGTTAACTAACTTGTTAGCTAGCATACTTTATGTTAGCTAAGTAGTACAGTAACAAAACCAATTATTCAGTGGAAAATAAGGACACTAAAACTAAGAAGATCACTTTGGTACTGGTACTCGCAGCAATTCGTTTTATGTAAAAGAAAACCACTTCCTTTAGCAGAAAGTTGTTAGCTAGCTTCAATGAAACAGGAAAATACACTTGTTAGCTGCAATGTTATGGTTTGTAAAGTAGTGATGGGATTTCCGGCTCTTTTTAGAGAACCGGCTCTTTCGGCTCCGAACCGGCTCTTCAGGTTGTTTTGTTGCTTTAATTAACTTATTATTAACAATAATATAAAATTATAATAATAATAATAATAATGGATTGGATTTATATAGCGCTTTTCAAGGCACCCAAAGCGCTTTACAATACCACTATTCATTCACTCTCACATTCACACACTGGTGGAGGCAAGCTACAGTTGTAGCCACAGCTGCCCTGGGGCAGACTGACAGAAGCGAGGCTGCCATATCGCGCCATTGGCCCCTCTGTCCAACACCAGTAGGCAAGTAGGGTAAAGTGTCTTCCCCAAGGACACAAAAGGAATGACTAATGTAAAAAGAAGTGGTTTTATTTATATATGTTTATATATAAATATATGCGGTGGCCCCTAGAGACAAAGCACGTACAAACTCTAGACTGTATTTCTAGCTTTAATTGAACTTCCAAAACAGAGATACCTAGATCACTTAAATTACACAATTGAAATCATATGTGTATTGTTTGTGTATTTATACACAAGCACTCATATATATTCAAATAATAAAAAAAATGTTCATTTACCTGTTACTACCACACACCAAATCCGGTCGTTGGTACTTGCTGGTTTGTGTAGCCACTAGGTAACAAAAGCTCAACACTGCGCCTAGCATCCTGGAGCACTTCTGTTCTGTTTTGTACGTGTTTTGAGTTTTTATGTGCTTCTGAGTTTTTACGTGTTTTTAAGTTTGTACGTGCTTCAGAGTTCGGACGTGTTTTGAAGTTTGTATGTGCTTTGTCTCTAGGGCCACCGTAAATATACTTTTATTTATTCATTCCACATAAAATGTAATAAATAAATCGTATAATACAAAAACCAACTATTCACATTTCAACTTTTAACTATTTAAATGTTCAGCTTTTTCCTTTTAAACAAATTTAAAGTGAAACAACACAAAACACTGCAAACCACAATTAAACATATATTAAAATATGAAAACTAAAAGAAGATGCTTATCAGGGCTTGCAAAATCGCTAGCGATTTTTCCAGTCGGGCTACCAAAATCTAACTCAGCCCTGCCCGTCGGGCTGTCATAGGAAGGAAAAATACATGTCAATGCTTTTGCATTCTTTTGGAAATGTAGCTGGGTAATTATGTCATTGGCATCGGTGAGCCACTGTCAATATGTGACATATTGAAATTGCGTTTGAATTTGCGCTTGCTTTTTGCTTTCACTTTCATTTTGCAATCGCACGAAAGGTGTGTAGAGAGCAGCAGCACTGATTGGTGAGTGACGATTAATTGCGCACCAGTTCCTCTGACATCGTCTTATCACTCATTAGCTTACTATTCAAATGTGACAGGTGAAATCTCTGGCAGCAAGCTTAAACATGTGAGAGGTTGAGTGCGCAAAAAAAATCGCTGACCGTTATGTAAGTACGTGTGTAAAAGCAGCAGGGTTTACGCTGGTATTTTAGCTCTGCTCAGCCAAATAAGACAGGTCAGGGTGAATTCAATTCAATTCAATTTTATTTATATAGCGCCAAATCACAACATAAGTTGCCTCAAGGCGCTTCATAGACACAGAGAAAAACCCAACAATCATATGACCCCCTATGAGCAAGCACTTTGGCAACAGTGGGAAGGAAAAACTCCCTCTTAACAGGAAGAAACCTCTGGCAGAACCAGGCTCAGGGAGGGTTGGCTGTCTGCTTGCTGTGACTGGTTGGAGTGAGAGGAGGAAGACAGGATAAAGACATGCTGTGGAAGAGAGACAGAGGTTAATAACAGATATGATTCAATGCAGAGAGGTCTGTTAATACATAGTGAGTGAGAAAG
>NW_024582428.1:570022-587829 GCF_018398535.1 Haplochromis burtoni | reverse complement strand
CCAATTGAGTCTAATAACAGATTAAATGCCATGTTGAGGCTGTCATTTTTAGCATCTACATGGATGTTAAAATCACCCACAATAATTATTTTATCTGAGCTCAGAACTAAATTAGATATAAAGTCTGAGAAATCAGACAGAAACTCTTTGTAAGGCCCAGGTGGATGATAGATGATAACAAGTAAGACTGGTTTCTCAGTTTTACAGCTGGGGTGAAGAAGGGACAGCCAAAGAAAAGCTTACCACAAAATGGAAAAATTATGGCAAATCAGACTATAAGGCAAAAAGAAAGCACAGCTTTTTTGGTTTCATGGACAAAAGAATTTCTGTGGCTGGAATATGACAAGCTAAATAACATGATGGGCTACTGTATGGCTCGAGGAAACTTGGGCTTCTAATCTCTTTAGCATTTAATAGAATCATGTTGTTGTTTGCTCTTAATTATAAGCCTTTAATTCATTTTAATTTGTTTACAGGCAGCTCATATTTTACAAAGATTAGCAAGAAAAGGTGTGTTGTGAATTTCATTTGATTTCTGAGTCGACAAGCGCCTTTGTTACTGGGACCAGTAATTTTAAGAAAGACCCCATCAGAACCCATGAGAAATGCAAGAAATGCATTATTGCCCAGTCTGCAGTATCTTTCCCAGAACAAAGAGCAATTGCAAAAAAACATACTAAAAATAAACCAAGCACAACAACAAGAACTCCTGAAAAGCAGTTTAGAGCAGCGTGCTATATTGCAAAGAGTGAACTACCATTGGCAAAATTTAGCAGTCTTTGCAAACTTCAAAAACCAAATGGCCTAGATCTTGGTTCCACTTACTTCATACCCGTGACTTCAGTGGAAATTTCAGATTCAGGATCTGACACAGACTGATTCATATTCTGCACCGTTCTTACAAGTTCATAGAAATTTCTGTTCAATTTGAACCAAGTATTTGAGTTGATGGTTGTAATTTTTATACAGTTGTTGTGATTTATCAAGCAATTTTTTTGATTAATTTTTGTTTCCGTTACAATATTATACTTTAATGTATAATATTGTAAAGGAAACAAAACATAAAAAAATTGCTTTCTTTTTTATTTGGGCTACTTAAATTTATTTTGGGCTACCAAAAACTGAAGAATGCCTGCCCAAAGGGCTACCAGAGATTTTTTACGAGCCTTGCATATTCTCTGTCATATGAGCCTGCATGAATAAACTTTCTGAATCCTTTATCATCTGCAACCGAAAATAGTTGTGGATGATTACTATACCTTTCTCATGTGACATTGTTGTCCCTGGCTCTCTTTCTCTCTCTCTCCCTCCTGCTCTGTTCCTGTGCTACTGCGAGCGTAACTACCGCTCTTCCCCCCTCTTCCTAGCGCAAAACAATTCGCATGCGGAGTGAAACGGAAAAAAAAGTGCGAGAGAGAGGGTGAGAGAAAAAAAAAAAGGAGCCGGCTCGCGTCGTTCACGTCAAAGATCCGGCTCTAAGAGCCATTTCGTTCGTGCCCGACACACCACTATTGTAAAGCACTTTAAGGATAAGGAGGAGGAGAGCCTGTTTGAGTGAGAATAACAAGCTGGAGTCAAAAATAGTTTTTTCTGTTAAAAACTGACTTTTTCTCATCGGGTCAGGTGGACAGAGTGGCGCAATCTGTGGACAGAGCAGATGTCTGCAAGGTGTGATCAGTGCTATTTTATGCAATAAAATAGTCCTTTGCCCCAAGTACATCCAAAGAGTTTACAACATAACAGGTTACTACATGTGCATCACACCACAAACAAATTCTTACCTCACATTATGTCACTGAGCGAATTACTTCATACTGGAAGTGGGGAAAAGCAAAGTTCAAATGTAAGTGAAGGAGAGCAAACGTGGAGATTTTTTTCACCTGTGGAGCTGATGGCTGATGAAGTCGCAATAGAATAAAACTATGATAACAACCTCGATGCAGCTAGAGAAAATAGGTGGTTTCTCAGTGGTTGGATTTAAAAAAAAATTGCTGTTCGAGACCGATTGGAACCAGTTGTGGTGACCAACTGGCCACCCAAATGTGGAGTGTACAGCACCCTAACACTCTGATGAAGGTGAGTTGCACAGGTCACCCGGTGGGAGGCAAACTGTCTCCAAACAGTTGTGTTCCCATTCAGACTGACTGTGGTCAGATTAGTGAAGATCTACAAATAATTGCCATCTAATTCATAAATCCAACAGATTGCCAACACAGCAATCGATGTCAGTATTTCTTTTTTGTGTGTGTATTTAAATAATTTCTGTGTATGCAGATGGCAAAACATTTCCAAAAGATGACACAAATTTGTGATTTTTAAGGATTAGCTACATTTAACCACTATATAATCAGAAGTTGATTGGATGTAATTGCCCACTTGACGCCATTCCATCGTATTGCCTTGTTCAAAGTCACTTTGAAGACAAACTTTGAAGCTGATTGTGAATAGTTGCAGAGTTAGTCCCTATCTTTGAAGCAACCATTTCAAAGGCAGGTGCAAGTTTGTTGCAGAGGGCCACAATCATCTTTCGTTGTGCTGTGGCCTTCAGCCCATGTTGTCCCAAATGTAAAGGTAGCATAATGTGGCTAACATATCCAACTGGCTAATAGTATTTCTTTTGTGCTATTAATAATTTTTTCTTCAAGGTTTCCATGTCTCTCATAGTTGTTTTTAATGAAAACTCAGTTTCACTAAACTATTCAACCTCTCTCCAACCTTCCCCCTTATGAGGCGACCTTCCTTCCTCCATTTCTTCGAAGCCACGTAGCCCCCTCTCCTCCCTCTTTCCATCCCTGCCCCCTCTTATTGTAAGAACCAGCAAGTCTGTCAGACAGAAAGAGGTCAGACTTCTTATCCGAGCTTCATAATGGTTTCTGAAAAGCAGAGCACTGTGCATTGCAATAATTAGCAAACCATCGGACAATAGATGCTGCATAATCAGTATGGAGATGTATGCTGTCTGCCTGTCTGTCTGTGGCTTTTCCAAACAAAACTAAACACTCACCGTATTCCTGCTTCCTTGGAGTATGTATTCATTTGTGGGGCTTTTCATTCTCTTTCTGTCTTGTGTTATACTGCAATTTTGTCACTCACTACTCGACCATGTTTCTCTTTTTCTCTCCTCTTTTGCCCCCTGTTTCTTTTGTTCCACTACTTTCCTTTTTTCAGTCACTACTAAAACCTTTTCTAATGTCTTCATACCCAAAACCCAATCTTCTTTTTTTCCCACTCTTCAAGTCGCTAAGGTGATTTATCAAAACGGACAAAACACCGACTTACTTTACTTCCCAGCACAGTGAGGAGGTTTTTCTATTACTGTGTAACTGTGGTGAAATATGTATATCTGTAAGATCAGGAGTGTGTGATTGTGTGAGTGATTTGTGACTCTCTGTGTGTGCCTGCATCTGATGTGGTGCAAGGTCGAGAGCGGTAAGTCACCACCTGTTGGCCCCGAGACAGCAGCACCTACACACTTAAACCACTTCAGCCTCAATAGTTGCCTTAGAATTCCCCTTCAAAGCTAGTTTTCATACATATTCTATATCTGCTTGGTCCAATACTGTGCTGCAAATATATATCAGACTTACATTTAATGAATTATTCAAAATCAAAGGTATGTGTCTCCTTCATATGCAATCAGTCTGCATAATGATTAATGTTCCCTAGCAGGGTCTGCAATGAAGTGGAAAGAAAACCATAGCTGGTAAGGATGGGGTACCTTCAACTCTGGGATTTTTATTATTTGATTATTATTTATACACTATTACTGAATAACTTTCAGTAATAACCCTTTCCTTGAACTTAGCCTTCAGTGGCATTAGTTGCCTAAGTTTCGCAATAATTACAGTTTAAGTTCTGTTTATACAGTGAATTTCTTCAACATATTCAAACCAGCAAAGAGAGGGAATTTTTCGATTTTTCTCATTTCTCATTTTCTCATTTCATTTACATTAGTAGTTGATCTTTAGTCCCCATTCTCTTGTTTTGGGCCCCAGGGACACAAGCAACCACCTGTCGCTAAGGAAAAATGAATGTTCACTGACTGATTGTGAGTGTTTTTGGAGGTTGCTGGCACTTACTGTAAAACTGATTGCTAAAAGCCTCAGTCATGCCCAGTGATCTCAGGGGAACCATCCCCAACTGGTTGGGAAATGGTTGCTTGTTGTTGACAGGTGGTTGGAAACAGGTATACAGGTATTTATAATGCAACTGCTTTAGTTGCTAGCAGGATAACAAAGCCATTAATAGTTTGTCTGCAAACAATCTCTAAGTACCCAATAAGCAATAGTGAATTTAAAAAAAAAAAAGTGCAACTCAAACCACAGGCACACCTTTGAAAATAAAAGTCGCTCCGTGTAAGATTCCTGCTACTTGTTGGTTACTTAGCAAGTGCTTGCAGACTAGTCTGCAAAAGCAACTAATGACTTTGTAAACCTCTAGCAACCAAAGCAATTGCATTATAAATGCCTAATTAGGAGAATGGACTTATTTCATAGCAACTGGAGGCTTACGTGGGGTCACCGACTGGACTTTTTTATGTGGATCCTGCAGCTCAAAGGGTTGTATGAATGGGTGAATGAGGCGTTATATAAGAACCAGTCTATTTACTGCACCTCTGTCACTCATTATGGTGATGGTATGATACAGTTGATGCTGATTTGTCTCATATTCTTTTTTTTTTTTTTTTTTGGGGGGGGGGCATATATATTTGTATATTTTTATACAAATACAGGGATATTTTTCATAAAAGATGGATGGGGCTGATGGATGTACAAGCACCCAGTCTAAATTTTGTGTGTACAACTAATGAAACATTATCACGCTAAATGTTTTAAATACATTTTTTATTTTATTGAATTCAATTTAACAGACGTGGAACAGGACAGAGATTCAACATTTTTATGCAATAAATGAAACCCCTAACCTCTCTGAATGTATCTTTTGGTGAGCAGGTGCATCTAAATCAAATGCAGTCATTTCAGAAATGTCACCACTTAGTGTATCACACCTAAGCTCAATCTTCACTTCCACTTCACTTATGAGAGCTCTGATATTTTCTGCCACAATACAGAGACAAGTATCACGGTGCAATCGCTCCCTCTGTTGTGCTGTCACTACTTATGTCTGACTGACCTCGGGATTGACATAATGTCATGTTCTGCACACAAAATCAAGTATTTAGTTGACACTTTAAAAGCGACTTGTCCTGCATTCATAACATTCAAAACTATGAGCGTGAAAAGTATAAACACAATGAGCTTTTCTCTCTCGGAGTTACCAGACATATTTTTTTAAACCAAAAATGAAATTCTATCATTCTATCACTACTTGAATGCTGAAAAGAAAGATGGCAGACAATCAAAACACGTGCTGCAAATAATCACAAAACTTACTGCAAAGAAGAAAAAAAACACTCCTGTGCAGTCAGAGGAAAAGAAAACAGACCAGGTGAATCAAACAAGGACCGAGGACCAACACAGCATAATCTCTGAAAGCTATGAGTCAAACCATCAAATGAAATGTAGCGTGCTAATTTATTTTAGCATACACATATGTTCTCATTACCAGTTCTTTGGGGGGAAAAACAGAAGCAAATCCTCAATCGACTACGGTCAAAGGAGCACCTTTTTTTCAAAATCTATCTATGTTTTCTCATTTCTCATCCAGGAGACAACAGTTTGAGGACCATTTGGGAGCTTGGTGCTTTGTGTGCCTTTCACTTGCTAAATAATTTCATTTTTATCCCTTTTTCTGCATTTGCTTTCATGCAATGTCTGCTGAAGTAGTAAAACGACAGATGTCACCATCAGCCATCCCAGCACCAAGTCGTGTGAGACTGGAGAGAGACTGTGCACTAACTGAATCAGCGGTGCAAGAGACATTACATTTAATAACTACGTGTTTTCACTCTGTGACCTTTCCCCTGTTTACCTCAGCAATTTGAACTGAGGATACCTACCAGATTATTTAGATCATAAATGTGTTAACACCCCATTCACACAAGACATAGAAAATAGTCAGCGGTCCTACTGGAAATCTCTGGTTGCTAGGGAAAATGTGTATTGCCTTTCCTGAAGGTTCCTGGCAATCACAGGAAATCAGTCACGGTAACCTCATGTGGTTGCTTTGGGTGCTAGCAGATTGCCACAGTTGCAGGATAATTTGTAGGTGTATTTGTAGATACTGCTTGGTTAGGTATGGAAGACAAGGACATGTCTGATAACACAACTACTAACCAACTACTTAATGAACAATGGAGACTGCTCGCCTTCAAAGTAAAAGTTGTGGATTATCACAGAAACCAGCAATTATTTTGAAGGCAAACAGCATACTTTCAGGTTGAGTCACACTTTTTTAGGTTGAGTAGTGAGCAAGTGTTTGCAGACAAACCGGCATCTTCCATGCAAACTACAGGCACCTGTGGCAATCTGGTAGTGAGCAGAACAATCACAGTGATGTCTTTGGTACAGTACCTGCTTTCAAAACCATTTCACCAAAAACATGCAAGCGACTGGTTAGAAAATACATATTTTCCCTAGCAACCTGAGGTTGCTATAGCCTGTATGTGTGAGGCCTTTCATTTATCTGACTCTAACAGTGTGGGATCAGCTTTCTGTCAGCTGTCAATACACTTGTTTAACTGGATTTTTACATAAGCTGTGTATATTACACTGTTCATTTATTGAATTTTTGCCAGTTCGTCCACTGTGTACCACACCTCTCACCCTATGGTAGCTGGGATAAGCTCCAGTCACCTATTAATTGGAGGGTTGGTGGTTCAAGCCCTGGCTGCTCCAGTCAACATGCCTAATTCAATTCAATTCAATTCAATTCAATTCAATTTTATTTATAGAGCACCAAATCACAACATAAGTCGCCTCAAGTATCCTTAGGCAAGATACTGGGTTGTGTGAATGATAGAAAGCACTCCAGCATAGAAAAAAAGAGTTTTTGTGAATGAGTGATGTTGTGTAAAGTGCTTTGAGAGCTCAACAACTATATAAGAACCAGTGCATTTACAGTATGCTTCTTATTGTCCTTAACTTTGTGTTTTAAAAAATAAATACTATATTTGTTATCATTGCTACTACATATGTTAACACATCTATCAATTACTGTGAGTTTGGATAGAAGGTTTGCAACCTATGAAGGGGGGAGAAACAAACAAGCCTCATTTCAAATAATGCTGGAAGAGCACAAAAGTGAAGGTATGTAGCTGCTGAAATGCAGACAAATGAGTAAAAATGATGGAGTTGTTACTATGCTTCCAGCAAAAGAAACTAAAGGAGTAAATAAGCATGCATATCTGAGGTGAAGCTCATCTTGGAAGCAAAAGATTTGGCGCTCCGAAGTTTGGCAATCGTCATTTTAAATGAGCTATTATCAGTATGTCATCTATGTCTATGAAAACCATGATTATAATGCAAATTAATTAACACAACAAGGTTACAATGCTCAGCTTAAAAGCAGGAACAAATGTGTGCAAATAAGAAAAAAAACATATAAACTTATGAAGTGCTGTCATTGTCTACCTCAGTCATTATGGCTGTCTGTTTTGTAGGAGATAAATCATTTTCTTATTTGTTGTTGAATCAGAGATGGGTTTAATAAAATATGACCTCCGTGATCGAAGAGCAATTACGGAATTTGTAAAGAAACGTAATCAAAAAAATCTGGAAAACCCTATTGAAAGTCGGACATCTTCTTTTAATTGGAACAGCAACGAGAATAAAAAAGAAAAAAAAAGTTAATTAGTTTTTTTCTGCCATCAGTGACCCCTTACAAGACTGCAACAATTTTCATAAAAGGCACAGTTCTGTCTGTTTAGGACCAAACCAAGGTCAGCACCTTTCTATTTATCTATTACTGCAATTTTGAAGGGATATTCACTAGTTACTATTATGAGATGAAGTGAACTTGAAGTTTCCTTGAATATTGCCATTAGTAAAGGCAGAGAGCTTTGACAGTGCGTTTATGGGTGCTAGGGATGGAAAAAGAAGATGTTATCACACACTCTTGGAGACACACAGTTCTGATAATATGCAGCCGCACACTCTGAAATACTGCTTTAGTCGCAAGCTTATGTTTTTCTATTTCTTTTTCTCTTTTTTTCTTTCAATTTGCATATGGGGTCATTAATTTTCTCAAAGCTGTGGACTTAATGAGTGGATGGCTGAGAAGCTGAACGGGATGCAAATAATAACATTTGATAATGCAGAGTGACAAAAGAGGGGGAGAGGCTTCCCATTCACTGAGATGGGACTTGAGGTAAATATGCACAGTAATTATATATCAGTGCACTTTAATTACGAGGCAACACGGGGAGCGAGAAAGAGGGAAAGAAAGAAAGACAGAAGCGCGCTGAATTAGATGTAACAGCATATAAATCCAACATCTGAAATAAAGACACAATGAGGGAGAAGAAGACTAAGAGCGGGCTAAGTGAGGAATTAGTATAAAAAACAGTAAAAAAACAGAAAAATGGCAGTGATTAGATAGATGCGGATGTGTTATTTGCAAACACGCGGTTACTCGTATGTGCACAGCTTCCAAGTATGTGAGCTCTTTGCTTCAGTCATCGACTTGATAACAAAGTAATCCCTTTGGTAAATGGCACTTATTAGAGATGAGAATCTTGAGTAAAAGACAAATCAATAAACTCAAGGAAGGGCCTTTTATGTGTGTGTGTGTGCAAGAGAGAGAGTGTTAGGGAAGTCCCTGTGCCATTTTTACCTCAGCATATACTTGCTTTACACACTTGATGTTTTCAAAGATGCTAAAAATGATCTATTTACCTTTTCTGTGACACTAAACTGGATTGGATTTAGCTCGACAGCTGGCATCCAGTTTCTATCACATCCGACTCTTTGTTAGTGGATCTTTATACTGTACTGGCATTAAATTGAACCAGTAGCTTTAAATGGAAGAGGCGGGAAGTTCAGGGTTTCTGCCATCAGTCTTTTGTGTGCTCACCGCAGGCGGCTGACATTTCATTTCTTAGCAAGGCAGCTACATTTGACCTACAGTAAAAATGATTCTAGTGAGGTACATACAGCTTACTAAACCCATTTTATCTACATTCACTGGCCACTTTTTTAGGTATACCTTCTCCTTACTGGGTTGGACGTTCATGGCATAGATTCAACAAGGCAACGAAAACATTCCTCAGAGATTTTGATCTGTATTGAGATGATAGCGTCACATAGATGCTGCATATCTGATGGGAATCCTCTGTTCAACCACATTCCAAAGCTGCTATATTGGACTGAGATGTGATTGTGGAGGCCATCTGAATGCAGTAAACTCACTGTCATGTTCAAGAAACCGGTTTGAGACGATCTGAGCTTTGTGACATGCTGTGTTATCCTGCTGGAAGCAGCACTGTGGTCATAAAGGGATGGACATCCAGTTTTGATGGAGTCTGTATACCTTGGTTGTAAGGAGCGTCCCCAGTTCAAAGCAGTCTGGCTATTCACCTCTGATATCAACAAGACATTTTCTGCCAAAGAACTCCCGCTCACTGGATATTTTCAAATTTTCAGACCATTCTCTGTAAATCTCAGAGATGGTTGTGTGGAACAATCCAAGTAGATCAGCAGTTTCTGAAATATTCAGATCAATAACCATGATACATTCTGTCAGGTGTGACAAAAGTGGGCCCAGGTGTTAGCTCACTCAAACACGACAGTAGTGAAACAGGTTTATTTACAGTGAAAGAACAAGTTATACAGAATGCAGCACAATGGCGGGGAACTCAAACTATCTGGAGGGGAAACAGAGGACAGAGTTAACAAGGGGAGGGAACAGGAGACAAAACTGCAATGTACACGAGGAGTAGCTGGAGAGCTAACTTCTCACATGTTTACTGGGGTCTTAGGCTAGGTATGTGAGGCAGGAGTCCTCGGCGGAGACAGGCAGGGTTCGATGATAGTGCTGGTGCTGGTAGTGCTGGTGCTGGTACCGCTCCGGCTTGTTGGTCGATACCAGTCCAGAATGGAGGCACCAGAGTGAGTCGAGCACCTTGATAAATGGAGTCAAAGACAGCAAACTAGTCACCACTGAGGCTGACACAATAATCCAACACCTGAAGGCCACGCCGCTCCTCAAATAGCTTGTGATGCTCCACAGGTGTGTCTGGGAAACCCTGAGGATGACAACCACGCCTGCCAGCTTCAAAAAAGGAAACAACAAAAACACAAATGCACACGCTATCCCAGCTCCTAACACATTTAATCTCTTTTCTTCCCCATTTTGATGCTCAGTTTGAACATCAGGGTTGTCTTGACCAAGTGTTAATGCAACCTAAGTCTAGGCTGAAAACCAGAGGTGATCGTGCCTTTGCTATTGCAGCTCCTAGACCGTGGAACAATCTCCCTATTGCCATTCGCTCTTCTGACTTAAGATAGTTTGACTATCATTTGGTTGGCTGGTAAGTTTGTCATGTCTTGTGTTGCTGTTTGGTAAATTTGTCTTATTTTATTTATTTCCTAAGCTGTGAAACACTTTGATCGAGACTGTTGTTTTTAAATGTGCTATATAAATAAATTTTGATTTGATTTGAAATGTACAATGTCAGTGCCTAAATTAATTGGGTTGCTTCTCTGTGATTGATTAGGTATTTGTGTTAACGAGCAATTAAGGTGCTTGAAAAAAAAGACAGCCTTAATGGTGTTGTTTAATAAAGCCTCAAGCCTCTAAGCTCAACATTTTAGCTATCAACATTTTGTTTTTGCAGCGAAACAAAGTGCTTCTCCATTTTTGGATGCTAGCATGCTTGGCTAACATGCTTGGCTAACATGCAGCGCCATGAACTGTGCGGTCACTTGCTAATTAGAGCTAAGCAACATTTAAAGAAAGTACCTGAATTTACCTGACCAAAGCTGGATGACAGTTAGGCTGTCAGTACAATAAACCACACAGCAAGTCATTATTTGTTAGATAATTTTATTAAAGAGGTTCTAAAAGGTACCATCACCACAAGCACATCAGAAAGGTTGAGGTGAAACACCTACTCAAACTGGCAGCACAGTTCAGAAGTGGTTAGCATCGTTGTGTCCCCTCTGTGTGGAATATGGATGCACTCCCCCTGCTTACATGGGTTTTTACCAGGAGCTCCAGCCTCTGTAACCATTATAAACTACAACAAAAGTAATTCATGCAGCACCTTTAAAACTTTAAAAAGTTCTTTGACAACACATTTGACTAATGCTGCTTGGCTTTCTTAATCTCAAGTTTCCTTGTAATTCGTTGTAAAATAAAGGTTAATTCACTAGCTGGGCCCACGTCTTCATTTTAGGTTTGGCAGCATTTAAGCAGGTAAAAGTGAATGTTTTTGCATGAATTGAGCTGTGGTTTGGGGAAGGCCTCGAAGGGGACTGGCGATGGCTCCCAGGCCTGGCAGATCCCCATGCACTAAATAGAAATGAAGAAGTTAAAGAATTGAGAACAAGGCAGGGAGGGTGGGGCACGTAAACGAGAATGAACAGCTTGCAAACCTGGAGGAAGCTATGTAGATGAAAACCGGAAAGAGCATGTTTGGAGGCGTGGTTCCGCTCCTGAAATTCCGATACATAATCTCCAAAACAAAAAGTAATTGAGGCAAAGCCACCTGGTTTCAAGTTTGGCATTTTACCATGGAAGGCTACGAGGATGAACTATGTTCCAGAGCCAGCCTCAAATGACCACTGGATATCCTGCACTAGTAGTTCAGTTTCTCAGCACTGGAAGATGCAGCTTGATTTTAATCCAAGCAAACAGAGAGAGCTGATACTAGATTATACTTTTATTTTTTATTTTTTTAAAAGAAAGAAATGAGAGAGACATTCACCAGTGCCAGGACATCTCATACAGAATAAAATATAGTGTATGCTGCATACCAACACAAAGTGGCATTAGCAAAATAATTCAACACAATATGCACCTAATTACAGTTAAAGGACAGACGCGTGATTTGCCAGCAGTGAGCTTGTCTCCCCTCACGTCTTGAGCAACCACCCCCTTATTTTCAGGGAAAGGGTGGAAAAGCAGAGGAGGAGAAAGAAACCATAGAAATCCAAAAATAACTTTGCTCGTCATGTGACCTACATCCTCTTTAAAATACAATGACACTTCACACGGATTTAATTCACTGAAGAAAATTTTGGGATGGACGGACAGACTGACAAAGAGTGAGAGAGCTCTTCAGAATGGGAATGAGGAGTATGAGGAGTGGGTGTGGAGTGGACAGATGTGCTCTAATGTGTTTTGGCCCGTTTTCTGCATGGACAAAAGCATAAGTACACACACTCTCTCACACACACATGCACACAGACACAAGTCAGTCAGCCAGTATATCTGTCTCTGTTTCTTTATGTGACACTGTGGTGGAGGACAGTTTCTTTCTCTTTACTCTACAAAAGTGTATCTTTGCCATTCATTGCATGCAGTCACAGTCATGTAGATTCACTAGCATATGCATGCACACACACACACACACACACACACACACACACACACACACACACACACACACACAATCCCTGTTTACATGGAAAGAAACCTAATGTGTCATCCAGCCACCTAGTGCATCCTTTGCTGCTGATTTTAGCCAATCACACAATTAGAGAGCTGATGACCCATCTGTCCACATGATTGGCTGATGGATGTGCCTGAGTGTGTGTATATGTGTGTGTGTGTGTGTGTGTGTGTGTGTGTGTGTGTGCGCGCATCTCAGTGTGAAAGGCTCTGACGAGCCCCCAAGCACATCTAGCCAGTGACAATTTTCTTTTGTTACCCTGCAACTACCAACATTTGCAGAGAGAGACACAGAGCTAATGCGAGCCCGTGAACAACTTAATAGCACTTGAACCAGTTTGCCAACTTGGAGAAATGATTTCATTCAATTAGATAATTCTCCCCCTCTTCCTCTCCCGCTCGTTCTCTTGTTCTCTGGAATGAGTCATTTGTGATATAATAGCCACATAATGGCTTAAAAGCAGGTTCGGCAGGAAAAAGACAGATGTAGGGTGAATAAAATGTGAAATGGTGAGGTAAAAGAGGCTCGGGAGTTGGCACAGACAAGCTGTATATACCGCCATCAAGAAAGGAATATATAGAAATATATAGAAACCACACACACACACGTATATAAATACTGTATACACACACCTTTGGCTCCATTTGCTGTCCATTAACAGTGTGTGGTGCCGAGCGATTGCATCTTCTCCGATGCTATCTGTTATCGAAGTACACGCGTCCTTCAGGCGTCCATCGTGCTATCGCTCCTCTCATCTCTCCTCTATCTATCTTGCCATCCCTCTCCCGTGCTTCCTCACCTTGCTTTCTGCTTGTCATCTATTTGTTTCTTCTCGCTCCGCTATAACTTATTTTCCACTTTTGATGGCCTTTTCTTTAGCGCTTCCCTTCTCCGTAACACTTTGCTTTTGATGTTCAGACCAACAGTCTGTGCTTATATTACACAGATGACTTTAGGTACACTATATAGATGGCACAGGTGTAAAGATATGTGTGATAGCTGAGTTGTCACTGATGGTCCATTCAAGGGACCACTATAGATGCCACAGAGCAAGGACACTCAAAATTCACAGAAACAGGACTTTCGTGTCCTGAATGTGATCACATGGTTATGGTAAATGGACTGGTTCTTATATATAGCGCTTCTACTCTACCTGAATACTTTCATGAATACAACATGTTTCATTCACCCATTCACACAAGGACTTTTTTCTGTGCTTCCTCCAACTTGGGGTGGAATGAAACCTAAGTCAGTTCTTCTAGAAGCAACTCTTGGCAAAAGGATATTCTGGGTTAACAAGACCAGATCCCAATCTAACTTAATAGGAAGAGAACAATAACTGAAAATATATAAATTATAAGAGTGACCATCGGGTTCTTGGTCACCACACTGACTAAAGCCCAATCCATTTATGGATGATGGAGAATGCATCTCCATCTCAGTGCTAAATGCTACAGAAACATTTCTGTACCCAGCTCTGTGTCTTGATACAGTCTCTGTCTCTGAGGTCTACAGACAATTTCCTGGACTCCCTGCGTTGGTTTGTCCTCAACTATAAGACCGTATATAGACAGGTGCTTGTTTTTCCACAGGTGCCACAGGTGGATAAAGCTGTAGAAACAGATGAACAGACAGGTGATCAGTGGAAACAGGAAGCATCGGAGTTCAATTTTAAAGTGAAAAATAAAAAATTGAATCTTAGATGGAATAAAGTTGTAACATAACAAAATGTGGAACAAGTGAAGTGCTGTGAGTACTTCCTTTGTAAGGCTGTAATACCTGTTAACACTGAATGCAACACTGTTGTTAAAACCTGTACAGAGTCAAAGTACAAAAGTTGTGTCGCTGTCCACAAATGTGTACCTGTGTACAGTGGTGAAACATTGAAAATGTCAGCAGCAGATATGTGTGCACATTTAATCTATATTGTTTTTGACTGACTTGTTTTTTGTCACTTTCTTGCGTTTCTCCTTTTTCCCTCCATGTTTAATTTTTTTTCAACGAGTGACTAGACGAAATACTACAGGTAGCTGTAACAAAACAGGGAGATACAGGCCGATATGTACTGTGTGCCTGGAGAGATGCTGCACGTCTATGCGATGCAGGGACAGTGAAGCAGTCGCATGTGCTGCATGTTCTCTGAGAGGTTCATGAATGCCATCCTGATGTAACCAAACCATTGCCTCGAAGGTCCCGGTGTTTTCTTATTCTCCTCATTTTTTTCTCATCATTTTGTATTTATAAAAGAACCTTGATCCACAGCTGAACTGGTTATTTTTCAGTTCTTAATTTTTCTTGTTATAGTGTTACCGATAAACCTCAGAGTGAAAGGAGAAATAGTGCTTTATTTAAATCCATACCGTCAAACAGAAACACTCATCCTTTGCATAAAGAGATCTTTTTTTCTACTTCTACAACTACATTATGGTGCTCGCTGGAACAACAGAATTGCATTTAATTGTTTCTGTTTGAACTTTGCTCCTCGGAGAATCGTAGATTTGTGAAACACACAACCAAACTCGTGCACTGGCTTGTCCCTCGACTGACTTCAACCAGCGCTGATGCGTGACACACAAGCACGGCTGCACGTGCACACTGAATTCTATTTCTAATCAATTTCTGCATTGTTCTTCAAGTGGTCTCTTCAGGTAAAAGGCTGAATTGGACAATCGCTTCCATCAAGGATTTCTGCCGAGTACTGTACTACGCAGAGAAGAGAGGGAAAGGGCGGAGGAGGAGGAGGAGGAGGGGATGGTTATGGTGGAAGACAACTTCTTTCTCTGCCTCTTCTGCATCCCAGTTTGTCCTCACTGTCTTTCTCACCTTTGCTCTCACACACACGCACATACATAAATGCACACATATACCGCTCCTCCAGGAGGCAATCAAGCTCTTGTGAAGGGCTTTGAGTAGTTCATGCGAACGTCGCGCTCTGAGTGGTTACTTGAGTCATCAGGTCCGTCTTAGCTGCCACCCTCATCTTGCCCCCAATCATCCTCCATTACCTGATTATGCGTGTAGAGACTTGTGAGGGTGCTCCTTTGTACCACGCGTGTTTCTGTGTTTTCTTCCAAACAACAATCTTTACATCCGCTCTTCATGCACTTCTTACTTGTGTCCCTGTTTGCGTGCGTGTCCACATGAATAATGCATGTTTGCATGTGAATATCACAGACGCAAATGTGTGTGTGTGTATGTGTTTTTGTGTGTGTGTGTTAGAAGAGCATCCTCAGAAAACAGGCAGGGGCCACGGGGGTGACGGAGGAAATGAGGGGCAGAGAGAGAGAGAGGGAGAGATTAAGGAGGTGACGGGTGAGATGGTTGATGGGAGGGAAGGAGCGGGCTGAGGAGGGGAGGGAGAGCCAGGAGGAGACCAGGGGTGAAGAAGGGGCGTGAAAGGAGGGAGGGGGAGAGTGAGGAGGAGAGAGCTCTTGAGGGGAAGAGGGTGGTAATTACTTAGGCTCCTTCTCTGTCTGTCTCTTTGTAAGTTTTGTGAGTTCTGAGTCGAAATGTGTCACAATTCCCCGGTGAAGAAGAAAAACGATGGCTTTCTGGTGATTATTGCTTTAAGACAATTTCATGAATCCGAAAGATTTTTAGCAAATGAAGACAAAATACATCGTCGAGTTCAACAAGAAGCCACAGTGTGCTTGGAGAATAGAAACGTTGCACATCTTAGACAGATGCTGTCCAGTACCACTAATGTGTCCAAGGGGCAATGTCAAAGAATCAAGACAGATTCAGTAGAGGTTTGAAATACAGTCTTGCCACATTTGCATTCCCTGTGAAATGCATATGTGATATTACATCAACGGAGTCCGTGGAGCTCGCCTGCATAGGTTCTGACCCGTCTGATAATGGCTCTTAAAGTGGCACTGAAATTACACCAAAGTCATCCTCCGTTCTTCCCGCATCATTAAAGTGATGTCAGGAGAATGGTGGCACCTGCAATTTCAGGACACACAATCATCAAAATGTGCAATGAGCTGTTGCAGCATTTATCTGATCCCTGATCAGTTCGACCTCTGGATAATCGGTGTGGATCAAAGAGCATCGATCTGTATGGGTGATGGAGTGGTGTAAGTGTACCTGTGTTTGTGCTGGGTGAGCTCAACTTTTACTGCTGTAAGTGAGCCGCTGAAGTTATTTGTTAAAGAGCCTCGGTGAAAACGAATGATTGCATCTGGAGATTTCAAGTGTGTGAAGCTTTTGGTGTTTGGCTAACCTGGGAAAAGTTGGTGGTGCAGAGTTTTCATGAGCCAAAAAAACAGAAAATGCTTAACCTATTTAGGGACGGAACTGTGGCCTGTCCTAGTGCAGGGTACACTGTGAACAGGTGGCCAGTCTGTTGCAGGGCTAACACAGAGAGACAACCATTCACACTCACATTCACTCCTTTGGGTAATTTAGAATTACCAGTTAACCTAACCACACTAACTGCGGGAGGAAGCTGGAGTACCTGAGAAAACCCATGCAAATACAAGGAGAACATTCAAAACAGAAACCATTCAGTTTTTTTTAACAATGGGTCCATATTGATTACAAATTTGGTTTTCTATGAATAAACAAAAAACTTTTTATTTTATAATGACAGGTCATCCTGGGACGTAAGCTACCAGACCTCTTCTGTAAGTGTACATATTTATTTCATGGCGACAGATTTTTTTTTCTTTTACTAGAGCAGGATTTCTCTGAGTTATCCTGTTTACACTGCACTTCTTTTTCTAATACCGATATATCTCAAGTGTGTAGTTCAACTTCTGTACACTGACAGAAAGGCAAAGTTTCACGGTGCTAACAGTGCTAACCACCACACCACTATGCTGCACCAAACAGAAACATTTGTCTTTAATTAAAGTTTAGCCTGGTTTATGTCAGCATTTATTCAGTTTTATAATATATTATAGATGTATCTAAAAACATTACAAAATGTAACCACTACCCCCAGCTCCCCTCTGCTCCTTTCAAGCAAATACCTGTACTTGTCATATAGGTTGTGTTTTACAAACTTAGGTCCCAAAAAATCTGATTGTAGAGCCATTTCAAGCTGCAGCCAACAGTAATGATGTATTGGCTAACCTATGACCATGCCCTTGTCAAAACACTAGCACTGTACCAGCTGATGGATGGAGGGACAGATAGGTTGATGGAGACAAAAGAAAAGTGGATGGAGAAGAGAGGAAGGCATGATGGATGGAGGTGGTGTTGCAAGCATGAGATGAAGTGATTGATGGAAAGGGAGGGAGATCAGAAGGAAACAGCGGGTGATGGGGCAAAGACAATGCCGGGGGGG